>NC_138501.1:31691769-32143330 GCF_964252035.2 Podarcis erhardii | reverse complement strand
GTATCTGGGGTGCAATATGTTCAGTGTAAGATATTAGATACCAATGACAAAACTGCACAGGTTGGATTTTTCCTACTGAGCACATGTTTCTACTAAAACTGTTACAGCAAAATATTTCTATTTCACAAGCTCATGAATGATAATGGAAATCAAATGATAAATGCTCCCATCTACCCTACAACAGTACATCCTAGATATTCCATAGGATAGCTGCTTCTATCTTACATTACAGACAGTTCCCCCCTAGGACATGTTTTGTGTCTTGGGGGCCTAACATCCTTGGGCATTTTGGCCTCAGCACAATATGCAGAAACCCTTATATCCTCCTGTGTGTATTCTGGAGTCTCTCTGTCCTCCCCGCCCAAACTAAGATTCTAGAAGGGCGTCCTAGCAGGTAACATTTAGGAAAGACAATTGCCAAGACACTTATACAGTATATGCATAATTTTCCTGGCTGAGGTGAGGTCACTTGAAGCTATAGCTGTAGTTTGGTGTTACGTACTAGCTCAAGAACACAGAGTACAAACACAAAGCTTACCCTCAACAATGAGAAAAAATTAATGTTTATGTGTGGTGTGAGATATACGTTACTGCTCTGTGGAAGCTTCCATCGGATAAAAAATTCAATATGAAAATTCTTCAGTTAGAAGGAAGATGTTATAAATATGGAGGAAAACCAGGACCAGTGTTGCATGTGGATTATATCTCCTCTCACTCTTTTCCTTATAAAGTAATTGACTTGCAAGTATCAACAAGGCGTTCATGAGTGGCATTTGGTATTTATATTTTAATCTGAATTTATTTATTTATTATATACTGGTGCATTAATTTAAATAGCTGCTAGAAATGGTCAGTTGTTGTTTTTTATTTGTCATTGCAACCCCTTACCTTTATTACCTATAAGTCTTCTGGCACTGTAGCTTTAAGAATAGTTGTTGAAAAACTTAGAGGAAAGCTTTTAAGTATACCCAGTGAATATTATAATATCTTTGCCCCTGTTAGTTTTCTTATCTTCCTTGTAACCACCTCAGGTGTTCAATCTGCTCTGAAATACAAAATAAAGCCTTTTAGAAATCAGGCAACTTTCTGTTAAAATGCAGAATTTCATGTTGCTTTGTCTGGAGTTTCTTGAAAATAAGAAACTGCTATTTGGTTTTACTTAGAGAACACTTCAGTTGTTATAGTTACAAAAGAAATATTGAAAATGTGAACCTAGTGCATGCCTTAAATACTTTTAAAAAATACTAATAGCAATATGTTCTGATACTTAAATGATTGTATAGCAGTAATCATTTGCCCCTCCCCTCCCCGATCTTATAATTGGAATGTAGAAACTGGTTACCCTTTTGTCACAGAGTAAAGGTACCCCTGACCATAAGGTCCAGTCGCGAACGACTCTGGGGTTGCGGCGCTCATCTCGCTTTATTGGCCGAGGGAGCCGGCGTGCAGCTTCCAGGTCACTTGGCCAGCATGACTAAGCTGCTTCTGGCGAAACCAGAGCAGCACACGGAAACGCCATTTACCTTCCCACCAGAGCGGTACCTATTTATCTACTTGCACTTTGACGTGCTTTCGAACTGCTAGGTGGGCAGGAGCAGGGACCGAGCAATATGAGCTAACCCCGTTGCGGGGATTCGAACCGCCAACCTTCCGATCAGCAAGCCCAAGGTTTAGTGGTTTAGACCACAGCACCACCTGCATGTCACAGAGTAGCTTGGTCCAAAGGGCTGTGTAAACCTCCCTGACCAGTCAGCCTGAATCACATTGCTTTAAATGGCAGTGAGTGTCTTGAGTTCTTCCTCATACAAGACCTAGGACTCATATATTTATTCCTGTGAATGGATGATAACGTAATAGGGAACATAAGAAAGTTGGCAGTATGCAGTTTGAACTGTATTGTTTCCTAGGGCTGCCATACATCTGGATTATTCCAGACATTACTGGGGTTTCAAAGGCAGAATTGATGTTCGGGGGGGGGGGGGATTTCTGAAAGGTGGTGCTTTTTTGTATTTTTTTGTTTTTTTAAAAAGCTCAACAACTTTTGGGGTGCCCTGGTTTTTACTTTTTGAAATATGGCAACCTTACTGTTTCCTAATTCATGAGGTTTTTTTCTGTTTACATGTACAGTAACTGGTGAAGACTGTTTTAGGTAATTAATGTTAAATACCAACATGAAGAAGAATCACTATCGCACGATCACCTTTGCTGACAGTTGCACTATTAATTCTATGCTTCTAATCCCTAAATAAATTTCAGTTACTAACAGAAATACTGTGTTATTTTTTACAAAAAGTAAACTGAAAGTGACTTACAATATAATACAAGAAAACCCTTAAAACATTCATATACATAAAATACGGTCTAACACTTCCCATCCACTAAAGGAGGCCACAATATTTAAAACTCTCCAGGTTGAAGGCAAAAAGCCTGGCTGAAAAGAAACTTTTTTGCTTAGTGCCTAAAAGTTGCTAGTCATGGCACCAGACTAGCATCCATGAGAAGCATTCCATAAGCAGGGAGCCACCACTGAAAAGTCCCGTCCTCATGTTGCCACCCTCTGTACTTCCCCTGTTCCACAGAGAAGGGCCTTAGGTGATGAAAGCAGGGTCTGGGTTGGTTCATGTAGGGGTAGGTGGTCCTTGAAGTGTTGCAGTCTTGAGCCCCATAAAGCTTTATAGGTCTAAAGCTTAGAATTGGGTCTGGAAGTTAATTGAAAATGTACCAGAATTGGCTTTATATACTCAAACCATCTTGCATCAGCCCACAATCTGGTTGCCGAGTTCTGCATCAACCATAGTTTCTAAACTGTCTTTAAAGGCAGCCCCACATATAGTGCATTGCAGTAATCTATTAATTCATGAGGTGTTGTAAGTTCCCGGACTATCATATGGAGTCTCAAGCACACAGGGATGTGGAAGAAGAGAGGGGAGGGATTCCCATTTGATTCAGACCTAGCCTTAGGTGATAAGGCATCTTTAAATATGCTGCAACCAGATGGTAAAGCTAATGTGATTTTTATTAATATGTGACAAGAAGTATTTGATCTATCTTGTTTTTTTAAAAATTCCTATGACAACCTGACTTACAGAATTTGAGTCATTTATGCAAACGTACAGGACAATTTTGTATTCATTTGCTCTGGACTTTAGTACACATGTTTTTAAGCTGTTGTGTAAAACTCCCATTTCATATTGGTACACAAAGACTGATTTAAATGGATATCTGTTATATAACGAGGAACATCTTAAATACAGCAAATGTGTTTTAGTCAATGGGATATACAAACTACTATAGGTATCTTAGGTCTTTTTGTTAGTTTATTTCCATACAAAATGGAACCTAAATGTGGTGTATATGTCTTCAACTACTAGAAAAGTCAGAAAATGGGATCCAGAGTCCCCAAAATTTCCATTACCATATCCATAATATTTGTAGTACTACCATACTGCTCCCAAAATTGAAATTTGGAGCACACATTATCCTAGACACCCTGCTTAACTAGAGAAAACTGAAAATTGTCCCTCTCTCCTTCAAAAGCAAGGGTCTGAAGTTTAACCCTATGGAAGTAAAGATCACCAATTAATTCATTTGTTTTTCTTTCAAATGATGGAGGAAACGTTGCCATTCCCCCCCCCCCCCCCAATATCTGCTAAGGGTGTAATAGGTGTAAAATTCAACTCTAGTACTTGGATGTTTGTCTATTATTGGAAGTACATTTGTGCATAATTCAGTGTGTAACCATAATTTTCTTTTTTTAAGGAATCTGCAGGAGGTGATATTCAATCTCCTCTTACACCTGAGAGTATTAATGGAACAGATGATGAAAGAACAACCCCAGAAGTGACGCAAAACTCAGAACCAAGGGCTGAACCAACCCAGAATGCATTACCATTTGCGCATAGGTACAGATTTCATTCACACATCCTTATTAAGTAATACGTGTGCACTTTGTTGTTAATACGGCCTCTTTCTCCATTTGTTTAATTTAAAATTTTAAAAGACTTAATGCTTGCAGTGTGAATCTGTGTCCAAAGAGGCGTTTGTGCAGAGGGTGCAGTGAAGGAGCCACACTATTACTAAGGGACTACTGTTCAGTATAAAAAGAAGCTTGTCTCTTCAGGAGGGAAACCACTGCAGCAAAAACAAGAAACTTCACAGGTTTCGCCCTCTTGTGTGCATAGCTCACTTATGTCTTACCCTTTTCTTAAAGTAAAGAAAAGGAAATGGAATAGAATGGCTGCTTTTGAGCTTCAACATTTTTTTGTCTGGGAAGCACAATACAGATGCCTCTGGGACTTTAATATTTTGGACTAAATGCAGATTAGAAGAAGAAGAAGGGGGGGGAGTAGAAGCTGCAACAAAATGTTGCAGTGTGGAGTGCTTCTGTCCAGGGTGCCAGTCAGCCATGTAGGAATTCTTAATTTCTTACCTCCTATCCCCTGTTTTCCTCTCTGCCCCCACGCCCACTCACCCGCTGTTGGTCAGGAATCCAGGCCTACTGAGCATGCTCATTCCTCACTGGGCTATTTTGGGGAAGTGGCTTTAAAGATTGCTTGTACTTCTGCAGCCCTTTGGGTTCCTCCCAGCTGGCAGGTTCCACCCTGTTGTGTGTGGATGGTGCTATTATGGCTACATAAGGATCCACACTAGGAGAATTGAGTTTGCTATTAATATATAGGATGAGTGATCACACTATGCTGCAACCTTTAACTTTCTAGTGTACAAGAATATTTTATACTGCTTCAAGAATTATTGGTCTAGTGTGTGCATTTTGTGGGTAATGAGAATTACTTCAAATTCTTGAGCTACGTGGTATTATTCTCTTTTGCACTTAAAAATGGCACTTAAGCAGGTCTTGAATGTCAAAGGAAATGCTAATATCCAAAACTAGTATGTTTTATGGGAAAATATGACATTATATAATACCTTCAGCCTGATGATTAAAACATTGATGAAATCAGAATTGTGATATTTCACATGAAGATGAGCAGGCAGGTGTTTGACATTTATTATATAGTGAACCATCTTTTCGCATCTAGAAGGGCTGAACTTTAACTTTTCTAATGTAATTTTTATATATTGCACTAAAGCACATTAAGTTGAAGCAGAGTGTTTGAATTATTTTGAGCTGCTGTAGTTTCCAATTCTTATCTAAAAATCTGTGGGCACAGAACTGTGCCCACCTTCTATTTTAGATAGTCCCAATCACTTGTGCAATGGGGAAAGAAGACCAAAATACAATCTCCTCATCCCCATATCAAACAGCTGATTAATTTGAGATTGTATACCAGTGATGAGAACTGTATATGCAGATATGGGTCCTGGATATTGGGATCCAGATTATGGTTAAGGTGAAACCGTACCAAATTTGTCCAGACACATTTACTACTTAGCCATCAAAATATATGATCATGAGTTGAGCTAAATAACTTGAAAAGTATATGTTGAAGTGACTTTGGTAACCTATCTTGATTATTACAAAATAACCAATTCCTATTTATATTGTGGTAAATTGTGTCTGAAGACAGGAGTGCCTGGCGTGCTCTGGTCCATGGGGTCACGAAGAGTTGGACACGACTAAACAACAACAAATTGTGTCTTTTTTTAATAACAATTTTAAAACTGTCACTCAGACTAACAGCAGATAATATTATTTTCCTGAAAATAAGTAATTGTACTACAGTTTAAACTGTATCATTAGTAACAGAAGTCTAAATCTGATCTATGTACATTTCTACAATATGTATACACACTTTGAGAATCTTTTACAGTATTGTGCTATTGGGCTTCAAAATTTTGACTTGGTCTTCCAGTACTGAACCTTCTGCTGAAACAAAAGAATATTTGTTGCCTGAATCTCATGTGAACAGTCTCTTCTTAAGTTACTTACAGCTAGATTTCACCAGCAAGTTATGATTTAATATGCAGCGGTGACTGTCAACATACTGGTATATGTTGTAGTTCAGTGTAGATTTTTATAGACAACTGCTTTGTTATGGACTCTTCTTGATGGAGAGAGTTTGTAGACTTTTAGAAACTCCTAGGACTTTTTTTTTTTTATCAGAAAGGTATGTTTCTTTGAAGGTCAAAAAAATTGTGTTCACAAATACTTTGGTTTCTATTCCGTCAGTTAGGGGTGTGCGGGTGTATGCGGGTATGAGTGAATGAAAGGGTGGGGGAAGAATCTCAAATTGACTTCTGAAAATGGACTGTTGTGGTAATCGTGCTGATAGGAACATATAACTAACTGAGTGGGAGTTACATCCCCTGTTCTGTGGATCTTAAATGCTGAAGATTCATACTTACTGTTGTATCTGCTGCCCACTTTTTAAGAACAAAAATGCGAAATTTCCCTGATATGAAAACTTTGGCAAAAAAATGTATTAATTGGGTTTTTGGATATTTTTCAAAGGAGACCGGGGGGGGGGCGGGGCGAATAGCCATCCTAGATGTTTTAAGTTTTTGCGTGTGCATAATTTACTTATTATTGTGAAAGTGGGGGGGGGGGCTGCTGGAAAGCTAGCCACATTTATAAATTTGAATCCAATTTTGGATGCTTCTAAAATCAACCTTTACATTATTAAATGTTCATTTTACAAGAAAACCAGAGCACTGCTTGAAAACAAGTGGAATGTTGTTTAATAACCTTTAAAAACTGGAGATTAATAAGTAGGTTGGAGACAGCGTCTCAGATATTTTGGATGTCCTGTTAAAATTGCTTGTCAACACTGACTTGAAGATGTTCCTAAGTATCTTTTCAGTATCATAAACTGTGTCATATATCTTCTTATTGGAACATTTTAATATATAGTGTTTAGAAAATACATTGTAGGACTAACAGAAATAGATTTATAGTGATGTGATTGCTTGCCTACTTAAGTAATTGTTTTTTCTGTTCAAAGTTTTGGCAAAAAAAAACCCCACAAACAAACCTGATTTATTGCCATAGTGAAGAGGTTCTTTCAGATCATGGATTTCTTTTAATTTTTATTCTCTGTATAGCAAACCATTTGATAGTGCTGCATGTATATCCATTACTGTAACAAATTTGTTAAGATCCTGTTTCTCTCCTATGGGTTATTATTAAAGAATGACTATAGAAATTTACCTTTTGAAGACTGGCTTGCATTTTTTAAATATGTATTACGTTTGTACTGAGGCATTTATAACTTTACTGTTTAGCAAAAAGTGTTTTTTTTTATTAAAGGCTTTACTATATTCCTTAAATATCTTAAATTTGAATCCAAACATCATCTTCGATGTGCACAACCTTCCTATGTGTGTAGTTTATCCTTGCTTTAAATCATATAAATAAATGGTAAAGATAAATTGGCTTTTTACCTGTCCTTCATCATAAGGTCCCAGGGTAGAAGATTATAACAATATAATGGCACTGCAAGCAAAAATGTAGCAACCTTAGCCCAGCATTAATTTTTCTATAGGTCCTTTCCATCCTTGGTTCCTCTTTTACCCCAAGTTCTGTTCTTGCACCACTTACAGTTGCATCAAACCCTTGTTTTGCTTACTGCTCCTTCTTCTATCAGCTACTTTGGCTCATGCTCAGCATTCTTTGTTGTACAACATTCTTGTTTCATTCTTTCCCAGCAATATACAGCTTAGACTATGGATGAGTCTTTTCTCTATACGAAGAGCGGCAGATGTGCACATGAACAGTTTTAACTTTGTGAAACTGCTCCTGCAATCCACCAACTCCTAGCTTCTCTCAAAGGACCTTACATCTGTGTGTTCCATGGTTCCTATTCCCATTCTCAGTTCTTAGAATGTTTGCAAATATGTTAAGGCGTCATCAGTTGATGCCAGAAGTTTCACCATCACCACAACCAAAATCCTTTTGTTAGGTCAATTCATTATCTTATATAAATAACAGCAAACTAGGCCTTATTAAATAGAAGAGTAATGCATTGCAGAAAAAAAGCACTCAAAACTGCAGCTGGTCTGGTATCAGTGTTGTCATCCTTGTACATTCTGCCTTTTGTTCAAAAGTAAATTATTCAGGAAATTATCAGAATTTAAATTCTGAGCAATATTGTTTCCTTCCTTTGCTTCATGCCCATGAAGCAAAAGTACTTCTGTATAAAGTATGGTCAACCCTTATTGGGATCTGGCCAGACATCCCAAGGGTAGCCCTCTTGCCTGAAGGGAAATGAGCACAGATATTGCAGTGCTAGTTTTCAGGAAAGATTTGTGTGGATTCATGTGTTATGGGTACTATCTAGCAGCAAACAAACTACCGTATTTTTTGCACTATAAGACTCACTTTTTCCCTTCTAAAAAGTAAGGGGAAATGTGTGTGCGTCTTATGGAGCGAATGCAGGCTGCGCAGCTATCCCAGAAGCCAGAACATCAAGAGGGATTGCTTGTTTTCACTGCGCAGCGATCCCTCTTGATGTTCTGGCTTCTGAGATTCAGAATATTTTTTTTCTTGTTTTCCTCCTCCAAAAACAAGGTGCATCTTATGGTCTGGCGCGTCTTATAGAGCGAAAAATACGGTAATTAAAAGCAATGGTGCCTAGCCACAAATGATAAGTAAAAATAATATAAAAGTCAGGGTAAAATTGCTGGAGTATTTTATTTACAAATAAATACAAAAATTCAATGATAGAGCACATGCTTTTCATGCAGAAGAACCCAAATTTATTCTCTGGCATCTCCAGGTATGGCTGGAAAAGGCTCTTGGCCAGAAGCCTTGTAGTGAACCACATGGACCCCATGGTCTGACATTGTAGAAGGCAGGTTTCTATTATTAAACCAGTGATATATCTAAATACACGTCAGCAGACAAAAAGCACACATTATTTTGAAACTCTACATTCAGGGGATAGAGTTTAAAAACAACAATAATAAACATGTTTAATAAACATGTTGCTGACCAACGTTCTTAAAAACCATAATGCATTGTAAATATGTTTTAATTGAAAGAAGCACAGGAAACATCTAATAACAGATAGTTAATGCATTTTAATACATAGTCTTCAATGGCTCAAATTTACAAAGTAGTGTCATATTTCATTTTCAGAGTTCTCCTCCAGTTCAGGCTTGCATATAGTTACGTAGCCTAACAGTAGAAGCCTGTGCATATTTCCCTGGAAGTAAGTCCCATTATGCTTAATGAGGTTTACTCCCGTGTAAATGTGTATAGGATTGCGATTTAAACCAGGAGTTCTTCTCCTTATTGAATTGACTGTAATTTAAATCTTAAATGATTTTCATCATACGTTTATCTCAATCATCTCATGAATATAACAAACATTTATTTGGATCTTAAGAGAAATTAATTCAAGGAAACTTGCAGAAGGAAAGTTTCCCTCCCCTTTTCATTTGCAGCAATCTGCCCCCTTCCAAAAAGCATTTCGCTTTTATTAAATGTTCTTTTTAGAACTGGCAATTCCCTCCTGAACAAAACTGGATGGATCAGGGGGGAGGGGAAGGGAGGAGTTGAGCAGCTGGAGGAAAGCAGAATTTCCCAAAATTGGGCTTGGAACCAAAAATATGTTAAGCAAGTTTACAGAAGGAAAGTTTTAATTTACATCCCCACACACCCCTTTCTGCATTGTTCAAGAGAGTCCCTGACCCTCTTAAGAGGTTTTGCCTGGAAGGTGGAGAGGGCACATTTGGCTGCAAGGGGCGGGGAGGGGAAACTGTCCTTTCATGAACATCCTTGTTAGCTTACTTTATAATCCAGGTCTTTTGTAGAAGTAGAAGGATACCATGTCAATGCAGGGCCTTAATTGATCTTCAGCATAATTGAACAAAATATTTATTTATGCTTAGTGTAAAGATTTACACTGAGAGAGAAGTGCTTATAGCAGCGAATGTAAATGCTAAGCATGTACAGCAGGCAAATTTCTATCTACACCCCTCTCTGTTCTGCTCCCATACCAAACAAGAGTCATTATCAGAGCTTCGGGATATATCCTCTCAAGGCAAAACACACAAGGGTGTGAAGTAAGGTTGCTGAGTCATGTGGCTTGGAGAGAGAGGATACAACCTAGAGAGTCTCAGGAGCCAAAGGGAGTTTCCCAACCCTGATTTTAGAATAATTCAGTTGAAGCGGCTTCATTTATGGCAAAAAGAAAATATGCCAATAACAGCACTATGGGTTACACAAGACACTAATCATGTGGTTTTCTCTTGAGTTCTATATTTTTCCTTCACAAATATGGGAACTAGTTCCAGACCCTCTAAGTGTCCCTGTTTTCCAGAAGCCATTCCAGTTTCGATCTGATTTGATCCCAGAATGTCCCACTTTTTCTTAAGATGCCCTTATTTTCATTGGAGAAATGTTGGAGGGTATGGAGTTCTTTACCCCTGCCCTGGAATGCATTTGTGTTTTTGTGGCAGTTAATGCTATCTTTCATGAGGAAGTAACAGTAAACGAGAAGATGAATTCAACTTGCTTACTACACAAACTGCTTTGAGAATATTTTGAAGGATAGTGGTGAATAAATATTTTAAATAAATAAATTTGTAAACAAATTATAGTCTTGAAATTCTGTTATTAGCCAGTTGATCCTTTGGGGGGGGGCAGATTGTATAGATCTATCACACACACTAATTGCAAACTCCTCGTGCTCTATGTAGCCAATGTCGCACTATCCACACAACAGCAAGTTACCACCAAAGCTGACAGAACTTTTTAAAAAGAAAAAATGGAGGCAAACAGCCCAGTGATGACTAAGCATGCTCAGTGGGCAGTGAATGCTATTTAACTGTGAGGAAATGAAACAGAAAATGTGGTGGGGGGTGGAATGGTTGGAGCCCTGAACTGCGCACTACAGAATTTTGTTGCAGGTCCCTTGCAATAAAACTAGTGGTAATCCAACATCGCAAGTATACTGTCCTATTTCTTCCTTCCATCCATAATGGAAGGAGAGAAGCCTTAGTGCAGGGGCTATTCCTACACTGAGAAGAATTGGATGGTATGTGTACTTCACTGTTTGGAGAAGAAGTAAAATGACAGACTTCCAGGAAATTGTGAAGGGAAGGGAGTGATCTTGCTGGTTATTACCATTGGGGGGGGGGATGCCAAAGGGCCACATAACTTTAACACACACATGACAAATACTGTAAGAGAGTGCAAATGATCTGAGAGAACCTTTGCAGAAGCTCACATAATATTGCTGGCTATCAAGGAGAGAAGTTATGACCTTTTGCCTCCACCAGTATTGGAGGCATTATCGAACAGGTGTGACTCTCGTGCAGTTGCATTTATTATGGTGCTAATGATAGCACTTGACATCTCAGCATCCAGGAAAGGCATAATTATTTATACTCACTCCAAAATCACTATACCAGATGCCATATGAAATGTGGCTCTCTCTTCACACACATTTAAAAAATATTTTCCCCAATCTACTTTGAGTTAGAAAAATGCAGTAATAGCCCTATCAAAATATTTTTAAACGAAAACCTAAACATTTTAAGATGGCAGCGGTGTATGTATATAATGTGTGTATTAATTAAATAGTTCATTCAGATATAAATAAATAAAAATAAATAAAACAGCAGCATAGATTTATTTTAAATAAATGAAAAAACGAAAACACTTAAAAAATAGCCCAGTCATACTTCACAAACAGCATTTAAGACGCAGTGGCCCAAAATAATTAAGTTTTGAGATCCACTTAAAAGTTTGTGCCCATCTTAGTGGGGAGGAAACTTCATAACTTGGGTACCATCACAACAAAGGCCCTATCTCTTGTGTCTGGCAGCTGAATCAAGCCTAGATGCATGGCCTCTGAAGCACATTTTTGTACCCAAGCAGGCTTGTATGAGTGTAGGCTGACCTTCAGGCTACTTGATCACAAACTCTTTAGGACTTTAAAATGTGCCAGTAACCAGTACAACTGGTACAGGACCACTGTCACATGGGACCAGAAAACATCTGGCAAGGGGGCTGTCTTCTGCACCAGTTGAGGTATCAGAACCATCATCAATGGTAGCTCCACTCAGAGTGTCTTTCAGTAGTCCAGCCTATATGTGACTGGTGCATGAGCAATCCAGGCAAGATCTGACCTCTCTCTAAATCGGATGCAGCTGGCATGATTCAGATTCTACTCTTGATCACATAGATGCAGCTGGCATCAAATTTCAATCATTCCATGATGTAGAATAGTACAAAGGTAGCTCATTTGGGAATCCCAGGTTTACAAGAGCCAAGAGAAGATTTCAAAAACCCTGCATTACATGCCAAAAGACAGATAATAACTCAAGGTGTTGCAACTAATTGTCACATAAGGGATTATTTAACTAGCAACTATAGAGCACTTTCTATATTTTAAAGAAAGTGTCCAACAGCTTTTATTGTGGTGAATATATTTTGTTGCCTTGAGCATAGAGAGAAGCAGTAAGTAGGGTAATCCAGTTCTTAAGCAGGGTGGCAAAGGAAAAGGAAATTTGTACATTTTCGATACCATTTGTGTTATATTTATTTGCTGCTTTTTACAGCAAAGTGTCTTAAACTGACCCACAGGGGGGGAAATAACAAGAAACATTAAAACCAAATGTCAAAACAGCAGTAATACAAGTACTCATTCATATATAAACAAATGCTGCCTATCCTCTTAAATGATGAGCACAAAAGAGGCCGCAGGCATAACTAGTTACCCACCGAATTAAGGGCCAAAATTTGGCTGACATCTAAAAGTAGACCATAATGGTGCCAGCTGTGCTTCCTTGGGGGAAAGCATTCCACAAGCGGGAAGCCACCACTGCAAAAGCCTGTACTTGTGTTGCCACCTTCTGCATCCCCTTGGATGAGAAACACAGAGAAGGGTCTCATATGATGAACACGGTGTTTGGGTTGGTTCATGTAGGGAGAGGCGTCCCTGAGGTATTGGGGTCCTGAACCACATATTGCTTAATAGCTCAAAACTAGCACTTTGTTATGGACACTTACTGGTAGCCAGTACAGTTGTGTCAGGATACGTGTTATGTACTCAGTCCACCTGGTTGTTGAATTCTGTACCAACCAAGAGCGGTTTCAAAGGCAGCCCCATGTATATAGTACATTGCCGTAATGTATACTGGAGTTTACCAGAATGTAGACAACAGAAGTCAGTTTATCTCTGTCCAGATAGCCATCTGGACTTAGCTGCATAGAATGCAATCTGCTCCACCAAGGCCAGTTGTGCATCAAGCAGCAGTAATGGATCCAGAAGTAGCCCCAGGCTACACACCTGCTCCTTCAGAGGGACTGTGACCCAATCCAGAGCAACCATGGATCTGAGGGAAACACCCACTAACAGTACCTCAGCCTTATTCAATTAAGTTTCAGTTTATTGGGTCTTATCCAGTCCATTACTGAGGCAAGACACCAGTCTAGCAGATTCACTGCCACGACTACATAGAATCGTAGAACTGTAAAGTTGGAAGGGATTCCAAGGGTCATCTGGTCCAACCCCCTGAAATGCAGGAATCGTAACTAAAGAGCCAGTGAGGTATAGTGGTTAAGAACAGTAGTCTTGTAATCTGGTGAACTGGATTTGCATCTCCGCTCCTCCACATGCAGCTTCTGGGTGACCTTGGGCTAGTCACACTTCTTTGAAGTCTCTCAGCCCCACTCACCTCACAGAGTGTTTGTTGTGGGGGGGGGAGAAGAAAGTTAGCCACTTTGAGACTCCTTCAGGTAGTGATAAAGTGGGATATCAAATCCAAACTCCTCTTCTTATTCTAAAGAATCCCTGACCAATGGCCATCCAACATCTGCTTGAAAACTTTCAATGAAGGGGAGTCCACCACCTTGCAAGGGAGTCCATTCTGCTGTTGCATAGCTATTACTGTCAAAAAGTTCTTTTTAATGTTTAGTTGGAATCTCCTTTCTTGTAATTTGATTCCATTGGTTTGGGTCCTACCCACCAGGGCAGTAGAAAACAAGCCTGCTCCATTTCCCATGTGACAGACCTTTAGATATTTGAAGATGGCTATCATATCACCTCTCAGTCTCCTCTTCTCCGGGCTAAACATACCCAACTCCTTCGACTGTTGCTCAAAAGTCTTGGTTTCCAGACCCTTCATTTTGGTTTCCACCCTCTGCACACTCTTCAGCTTGTCAATATCCTTATATTGTGTCCAGAACTGGACACTGTACTCCAGGTGGGGTCTGAGAAAGGTAGAATAAAGCAGTACTATTACTTCCCTTAATCTGGACACAATACTTCTGCAGCTGTGATAGAGCAGTGTATCACCAGCACATTACTGAAAATGTACTCCAGAGCTCTGGGTGAGCCCATTCAGTATAGGAAAACCTAAACCTGCAGCACTGAGGACTGTAGGGGCTGAATTGTATTGGAACCTGAAAAGCGGCACTGCCTACCCTCAATTTGGATAGTCACAAATACTGTGGTCAATGGTATAGAAAGCCACTGAGAGATCAAGGAACAGTAACAGAGACACAGGCCGCCTGTTTCTCCTAACAAAGGTCCTTGTGACCAAGGTGGTTTCCATGCCCAAGCTGGGCCCAAACCCTGATTTAAATAGGTCTGAAAAGTTAGTCTTACACAAGAGAGCCTGGATCTGACCTGCAGCCATGCACACAAGAACGTTGCTCAAGAAACAAACATTGGCAACTGGTCACTAATTGTTTAGATTTTATGGATCCAGGAAAGGTTTCTAATGAGTGGTCTTACCATCACCTCCTTTTGGCAAGCAAGGACCACCCCTTCTTGCATGGCCAAGCAAGCTGCTGCCTCCTTGTTAGATTTTACCAGCCTTGAAGAGCAAGAGTAAGAACAGAAATGGTCACCTGTGCTGATGCCAGCACCTTGTCCTCATGCTTTACTAACAAACTCTGGATGGCTCTTGAGAATCACATGCTAAAACAGTGGAGTCAAGGTCTCAGCTGATTAAAGTGATTTTATCTTCAAATTGCTCTGCAAACAAATCACAGCAAGCCACCACTGGTTTTAGCTCAGCTAGATTATCATTAGGATTTATTAAATTTGTATACTGCCCTTCATCTCAAGATCCCAGGGCAGTTCACAACAGATAAATACAAAATGAGAATACAAAATACTTTACATACTAAATAAACAAAAGGAAAAACAAACCAATAACCCACAAACACATTGCAAACAAAGTAAGCTTTATATCACCTTCATTGCCACTGAGTAAACTTGATAATGAGCACTCACTAGTTTTCTGTTGCATTCGCCTGAAGATTTTCTCCACTTGCATTCAAGTCGTCTTCCAGCTTATTTCATTGCCCAAGGCTCTGGTGTATACCAAAGAAGCCAACAGGGTTCTATCAAGTGGCAGGGGGAACTGGGGGGATTGTGTCAGTGGCCCAGATCATCCATGTTTTCTACAGGCAACCAGGGCCAGTCATATCAGCTGGAAAATCCTCCATAGGGTCTGGGAACTAATTGAATCCTTCAGCCTTCAAGGACATTCCCCTGCCTCTGTGGAGGGAGAAAGCTGCTGAAAACCTAAAATGCAACAGGAAGTGATCTGATCTTGACAACGGACTGGATCACTCTCCGATCACCCTATTTCTGCTCAGTTGATGAAATCAGATGTATAGGCTATGGCCTGCTACATGTGTGAGGCCAATGGCCTGTTGAGACAGTTTCATGGTTGTCATGGCAGCCATGAAGTCCTGAGCTGTCCCAGATTTAATGGCCTCAACATGGATGCCAAAGTCCCCCAGAACCAACAGTCTGCCTCACCTCAACACCATATCTATGGTTTTAATTTTTTTATTGTTTTAATGACTTTTACTTATAATTTATTGTTTTATTATGTTGGTTAACTGCTTCAAGGTTTTTTTTTTACAATCAAATGGTATATAAATTTTATGACAGATGTAATGGCAAACTGTGGTTAGTTTACAAATGAAAGCAAATATTTCTATCTTCCTTGAGGTTGAGCAGGGGAAGGGAGAGTACATGGGCCTTGGGCTTGTCCAAGTTATTTTCCATATTGCTAATCTTTGGCTTAGGCATACTTTCAAACTCTCTCTTTGCATATTGTAAGATGGTTAACTAATATAGTGCAACTAATTTTTTTACTAATTCCTGACCTGTTATTGGAGAAGGTAACAATAGGTGTTTTCATTGTTTACTTTTTATCTTCTATGATTAGGTAATATCTAGTATGAAAATTCAAAAAAATCATTCACATATTCACAGTCAGATATTTGTCTTCCAAAACATACAAAGCTACCTTATATTGAGTCAAATAATTGGGCCATCTGCCCCACTAATGTGGTAGTGGCTCTCAGCCATCTTAGGGAGAGGTCTTTCCCAGCCTTGATGTCCTTTTAAGTGGCGAACCAGAGTTTGAACCTAGAATCTTCAGCGTGCAAAATATGTGCTTATCTACTAAGCTTCCTCCCACCCGAATCCCTAGGCAATGTGTTTTTGCATCATGCTCTACTTTGAAAAAAATAATAATCATAGAACTTGGGAGGGACCACAAGACTTGCTGGCTTCTAAAGACAATTGTATAGGCATGAGCCAGAGAACAAAAATAACCCAGTGATGCTGTGGTCTCCACTATTGTGACAACTGTTTTTTTGTCCATAGTTCAGCAATCGGCAAGCACTGGGAGGCAGAACTTGCAACACTCAAGGGTAACAATGCCAAGCTTACAGCAGCTCTGCTCGAGTCCACTGCCAACGTGAAACAATGGAAACAACAGCTTGCTGCATATCAAGAGGAAGCAGAACGTCTACACAAGCGGGTAAGTTTAAAGCTTTTGACTACATATTGTTAGTGGATCTGCATGTTATGAACTAAGAAAAAGGTGCAGTAAAAATCTTCTGGTCATCTGACAATAGCATTCATGCAAGCTGAGCTTTATTTTCTCTTCTGATGAAATATAAAGTTTTCATGTAATAAATTCTCCTGTAGTAATAAATTATATATTATTATATTATATAGTTTGAGTTTGATCTAACAAATCATATAAATATGTATTACTAAGTGATGTCTATAGCGCTGGGTCAGACGTATAAGATTAATCTAGTGTACTTGGACTTGCTTGTATGTGAGTCACTTTAAACCATAGCTAAGCATTATTTTGGTTTAAAGGTGAATGTGCAGTGTACTGGTGCATGGGGCTAAAATCGTGGGCAACTTTGCTTCTCTTCTTCTCATGCTGCTGCTTCACTGCTGGAAGCTAAACCATGGTTTGGTTTAGCATTAGGTCTCCACCTGGGCTCATGGTTTTTCTTTCTCCAAACAAAGCATGAGCTGCAATCTACTGTAGGTTTGATTTTGTGAGCTTGTGCCCATTAAGACAACTGAAACCAGTGCAAAATAGCTGGAAAATAAATTCTTTATTCATGGAGAAGTGCAGGGGCAAACTATCTCAGTCCAGATATACGGCAGGCACAGTGTCGTTTTGTCTGTGTATATTTATGTGCCTTGTGAAATGGCAGCAAGCACAATTTTTTTCACTTTATATACTGCATTGATTCATATTCAACTGAGCACTGATTTGATAAACTCATAATGTAGACAACTGTGGATATTCAAAATGATCTGCTCTCTTTTTCATCTCTTGTTGTTTCATTTATCCTCTAGTTTGTACATTCCTCCCACTCTAAACTGTATTCTCTCTTTAGGTTTGTTAATAAGATAAACTAAGGCAAGTTAAGTACGTAACTGTATGAATTAAGATTCTGTAAGGGTGAAGACATACGTAACATTTTTAGAAGAGCATTTGCCCAGGAAGCACATTCACCGCATTCAGTTCAAACATACCTTGTTGACCTCTGGAGGGAAATAGCTCTGCAAGGATAAAGTAGAAGCCTGCAATGTACTCTTCTGCCCAGCTGTTCCTCTTGGTGTCATCCAGAAGCAAATACTCCTAGAGAAGTTTTGTGCTTTTGAATTTTTTTCCGTCTTCAATTTATGAGTTGACAAGTGAGCAGATTAAAATAAAATTAAAAAGTGGATAGCCATCTGAAGTATGGGAGGGAAGGTCAAGAATGTTGGCTGAGCTCACGCATGATTTGTTGGTATATGTGTCTGTCAATTCAGCTGTAGAGCTGGAAGGAAGCCAGTCTTACATTGCTGTTAGAAACACCCTTGGTACTGTTTTGTTACATCACGTTTTATTAAATGTGTTGGAATTTTGGGTGGGTGATGGTTGTAGACAAAAGGGAGCTGTATTTTGTATGCAAATCTGTTAAAGCCCAACATCACTGGATGCAAAAGATTTTTCTATGCATATCCCATTCTCCAGGGAGGATCACTGCAAAGTATTTATCCCAGCATGCCACTGTGATAAGAACCTTTCAGAGGATAAAGGATGGAAGTTCTGAAACTGTCTAAGGGGCAAACTACATATCATATGCAAATGTTTGTAACAAATCCCTGGCAGCTGCATTTCTGAATAAAAGTGGGTTGGGAGGGGCATATCTTCAGTCGAAAAGTGGGGAAAGGCTTTTAACCCTTTCCCTGACAGCTAGCTTCTCAAACAAGGAAATACAGTGGTACCTTGGGTACAGATGCTTCAGATTACAGACGCTTCAGGTTACAGACTCTGCTAACCCAGAAATACTACCTCGGGTTAAGAACTTTGCTTCAGGATGAGAACAGAGATCGTGCAGCGGCAGTGCAGTGGCTGCAGGAGGCCCCATTTGCTAAAGTGGTGCTTCAGGTTATGAACAGTTTCGGGTTAAGAATGGACCTCCGGAACGAATTAAGTTCTTAACCCGAGGTACTACTGTAGATACTTGCATCCTGATGAAAACAAAATAAAAAAATTCCTTCCAGTAGCACCTTAAAGACCAACTGAGTTAGTTCTAGGTATGAGCTTTCGTGTGCATGCACACTTCTTCAGATACGAAGAAGTGCATCCTGATGGTAATCAGGATGGTAATCAGCTAGGATAATTTGGAAAAGAAAAGTCTGTCTGTTGGGAAAAGGCTTAAGCGCCTGCTCCCTATCTAATGCTTCGCTGCTCAAAATGGTTCTCTCCCAAAGCCTATTTTCTTCAGAAAAAGTGGCTGGAGGAGCAGCTTTCACACGTGGTTCTTTTTGTCTCTAAAAGACTGTAGTCTTGTTCACACTTGTTTCACTAAAATCCATCCAAGCAAGATGTTTCAGTAAGCTTCAATACTGTTTTTTGTATGGACACAAATTGCTGACAAGCAATATTGCTAAAAGGCCTATAGCCTTCACAATGCTTAGTCGTTAACCCTTGATCCATCCACTTTTCTGGGAGCAGCAGACTTCAAAGCTGTAAGGATGATTGAAACAGGTACATCAAGAGCCTCCATAATATTAATATAAATAAAAACTTCAGAATATTTTACAGGTACAGTAAGCACTTTGTGGCCACTGTAGGTCAAGTCAAGTCGAGTAACCTTTATTGGCATCACATAAGAACATTCGCTACTGTAGGTGTGGGAGCGTCTCTCATTCACCATGAAGAAACTACACTATCCAATTCACTCCAGATGTTTTTAAGCGTGTTCATGTGCCTATAAATACAATTTAAACTTAAAGAAATAAGAAAATGTGTATTTTGCAAAAGCTGGATTTGCATGTGATACCTCCTTGCCACATTGTTTTCTATAGTTTTCTTTCCTTCCTTTCCTAGTATAATTTCTCCTTTGTTTTGTGAAATTATTGACTTAAGTTATAATAACAGAGGGTTAGTTATGAAGTTGGCTGCATGTTTATGCTGAGAAATGTGTATAAACGTGACCATAAATCACACCAGGGAAGGCTCCTGCAGTGTGCTGTCCTCTTTTGGGAATTACTAAGCATAGCTGACAGACACGGCCAAACTAATAAATCCAACTCTCCAAGGAAACCTAGGACATGTTTGTATTTAAAAAACAAATCAACTTCAATTTGTGATCACCTCAATAGCTGTAGAGGTGAAGCAAAACAGGGTAAAGTTGGGAAATCAATGTGCCTATTCCTGTAAAAGGCTGACCACACACTGTTTGCTTCCTTCCTTCCTGGGCTACTTCCATCCTCAGCAATAGCAGGTTTTTCTGGCTTCTCTCCCCCTGGCATAATTGGTCCTCAGGAATGCTTAGTAGGTGACAGGCAAGCCTTAGCAGAGAGCACAGGTTTTGTGGCATTTTTCCCCCTTTCCCTTTTCCATCTTGTCATAAAACTATGGCCCTTTACTGATATGCAGTGTAAACCTATCCATGTATATGCCAAAGGAAGTCATAATGTATTCAGTGGTGCTTACATCCAGTTAAGTGTGCATAGGATTTCAACTTCAGTTTTCTTGGTTTTCAACTGGCATCCTTCTGCTGGTGGAAGACTTTGATCCAGTGAAGGCTCTTGTCATCAGAATGCAGGGAGAAACAAAGTTTGCTGCTTCCCCTCCTTCTGTACCCACACTGTTGCGAAGGGTCAGCTGGTCTCTAGAGCAGATTTTGCATAGCGATATCCTCAAAGGATGAGGGGAAAAGGGGAAAATTGTCTCCCTTACTGTTTTGCTTACAGAAGCCTCTACTGAATTAAAGAGGCTTTTGTTAGCATGGGGATACTATTGGTTATCCCTTAATTAAAGCAGTTAAATATTATATATTCAATATATTAATGCAATAAAGCATAGTGTAGTCCTTCCACCCTCAGCCAGGTGAAAAAAATGCCCCAAAGCACAAATATTTGTTCATAGTCCTTTACTGGCATTACTGGAAGACTTAATTTGCTGGGGAAAGTGTGTCCCTTGTTGTTTTTCCTCTATTTGTCCATCCAGTAAGAGCTGGAATTGTAGAATTTGAGGTTAGCTATGCACATGAGAAGAATCCAATTAATGCAGAATCTTACCATAGTTGATACATTCATATTGTAGGTGAAAAAACAAACTGCTAAATGTGTCAGCTGTTCTGTGCGTGTTTTGTGCCCAGTACTGTTTGAATTGTCACAGGCATTCTGAATATTCTACATTCCACTCGGAGTGTTTCTCCCAATTCCTGCTTCAGCTTCTTGCCCAAGTATCATGAATGTTCTAGGACAGAGGATATTGTTTTAACAGGTCCTGGAACATCAGTTATAATAAAAACAAGCTAAGGAAACAAAGCAAAACAAAATTTCATCCATACATTTTGCCTGGGGCCATTATCCTTTTGTTTGTTTGCTCCCACTTTCAGTTGTACAACTCTTGTACTGCAGTGCTATGCAATTACTTGTTTTGTAGATTTTGAGTGCTGTATATACAACTTACCTTCCATGCATAGTTTAAGTTGATCATTCCCTCCTGGATACCTAGAAATGTGACCTATAAACTTAGCAAGCCAAAGGATTTCCATTTCAACTGATGTAACACCTATTCTCAATTGGAGTTTTAGAAATAGAAGAACATATACATTTATAAATGGGAGCTCCACTCTATTTTGCTTCTTCACATAAGGCAGAGGTTTTCAACCTTTTTGAGTCCACGGCTCCCTTAACCAATTACATTCTTTCTGCAGCACCCCATGGGGCCCAGGAGCCCAGTTATGTCACCTCTTGCCTGCAGAGCTGGCAGCCTCTCACTCTTTTTCAAACAGCCTCCCACTGGGGAGAATAAGAGAAAAAAAAAAAAAAATTCAGCCCCCTGGCAATCAGGAATTGTCTAACTAACATCAAGGAGACATTGGTTGAAATATAGAAAACTTTTATTTGAATTGTTTAATATTTGACTTCGTTCTTCATGTAATGAGTTGTGTGATGTTTCTTTTTCCTCTCTCTTTTTAAAAACTTTGTAACAAGACCCTGGAGATTTGTATTCTGATTAATTTGGAAATCTGGATTAGTCTTCTTTAGCAATACCTTTTAACATAGTAAGCACAGCAGCATCTTTTAACAGCTTATTGCTAGAAGCCAAAGAGTAATTTGGTTTATGACAATAGGGCCTAAATCCAGTTAGAGTCATGTGTGCTGTTAATAAACCATTGTAATTATCAGATGATCAGGACCAATACATTGGCAGTAGATCCTAATTAATGGTTTTCTGTGAACATGCAGATGTCCATAGCATAGGCAGGAGCAACAAACCACAATCCCTGGTTTAGCACGATGTCTGTCCAAAGACCCAGTATGAAACTGATGGGACTTATATTTGAGTTCACAGTCGGGCCTTCTGTGTGGTGGTGAAGACAGCAAAGAAGGCTTAGTGTGCTGACTGCACTGCATATTTGAGTAGCTGGCCAGCAGAACTGTTCCATGTGGTGAGAGGAATGTTGACATCTGTCCCAGGGAATAGTGTTGGAACCATGGGAGGCCTGCTGTGACGAGTTTGACAGACCTTTGAGGATAAAAGTACTTGTCTTCATGCTAAGTTTAGTGCCACCATTATTATAGAGCCAGGGAGCTGTCCAGCAAAACATATTGCCCAATCCTGTGGGATTGGTTTCAGCTGATGAGGCCTGAAAATATGGACAAGGTGCTTGCAGCTCTTTAGCCTATAATATGTCCCCCACCCCCCGGCAACCCCTGCCCATCATGGCTTATTTGAGCTGGTCTGGGTTGAAGGTGGGAAGGTGGCCAGGTGAAATTATTATTATTATTATTATTATTATTATTATTATTATTATTATTATTATTATTTATACCCCCCCATCTGGCTGGGTTTCCCCAGCCACTCTGGGTGGCTTCCACCCAAATATTAAAAACACAATACAGCATCAAACATTAAAAACTTCCCTAAACAGGGCTGCCTTCAGGTGTCTTTAAAAAGTAAGTTAGTTTCTTATTGCCTTGACATCTTCTGGGAGGGCGTTCCATAGGGCAGGCACCACTACCGAGAAGGCCCTCTGCCTGGTTCCCTGTAACCTCACTTCTTGCAGCAAGGAAACCGCCAGAAGGCCCTCAGCGCTGGACCTCTTTGTCCGGGTTGAACAATTATTGCTTCTACCCTAAAAAAAAGTCCTGGAGTTGCTAGTTACAGGATTTTTATAGTAGCTATGTCATGGAAAACTCACTTTCTACATCTCAGGCCAGAATTACACGCCAGCCAACTAATTTTTCTATAGGAATGTGAGATAGGCATCATTTTCTCTTCCGCCCCGTATCTGTCATATGCAGCACTGTTTCCATTCTGCTGCAGTTCATTTTCCATCAAATACTGTTATTCACCTTGCTGTCTGCTGTGGGAAAATTTCATAATTTGCATAATGAATTAGAAACTTCATCTGCATGTAAAGACAGGCTCTGGTGGGTTGAGTGGATGAGACCAATAGTGGGTCCAATGGTCAAGAAGGTAGTTGAATAGTGTCTTGTACGCCTCCTTCCAACAACTCCTTAGACCCAGCTGGTACCAAACATTTTTTGTTTGTATTGTTTTATTGGTTTTGTTTGCTTAAGGTGTTATTTTGTTCTTAGGGGGAGGGTTCAGGGCTGCCGGGGAGTGGGCCCCAGCCCACAAAATGGCTGGGGCATGTTCCACAGGGGGGGATGCACTTGGACAACCGATCTCAGTGATCACGGGTAGGAGGAGGAGTTACGCTAAGACCAGACCATGTCATTACAGAGGGGGCAGGTTTAGTCGTTGTCTGAGGACTATCCCTGCCTCCGGGTCTGGTCCTGACCGGATGGATACTAGAATCAGCAAGGGATACCCACATGACCTGAAGGTGCTGCTGTGCAATGCCAGATCAATGATTCATAAGACCACTGCCATCCATGACTTGATCATGGATGGAGGACTTGACCTGGCATGTGTAACAGAGACTTGGTTGGATGAAGCAGATGGGCCAGTCCTTGCCGTTGCTTGTCCACCAGGTTTCTCTTACGCACAGCAACCCAGGTCATGTGGGCGGGGAGGGGGGGTTGCAGTGATTTTTAGGAAGTCACTAGGTTGCACCAGGCGTCCTATTGGGAAGACCCAGTTTTCCGAGTGCATGTTCTGGAAGTTGGGCAATAGGGGCAGTACAGGATTCCTTTTGGTGTACCGACCTCCCTGCTGCACCAAGGATTCCCTGCCCGAGCTGCTTCAGGTTGTGGCGGATGTTCTCCTGGAGACACCTAGCTTGGTCGTCCTAGGGGATTTTAACATCCATGCCGACACGACTTTACAAGGGGCCGCTCGGGACTTCGTGGAAAGCATGGCCTCCATGGGGCTGTCCCTGAATAAGTCTGGCCCAACCCATAGCCACGGACATGCCTTGGACCTGGTGTTTACCTCTATGGATGTTGGTGATCTGACACTAAGTAAAAGCGAAACGAAAGAAGTGCCATGGTCAGATCACTTCCTGGTGCAACTGGACTTCTCTGTGACCCATCCCCTCTGCAGGGAGGTGGGACCAATTCGGATGGTCCGCCCCCGCCACTTAATGGATCCAAATGGTTTCCAGAGAGTGGTAGGGGATGCTTTATCCCATGTTGATGGCCTTTCAGCCGATTCCCTGGTGGCCCGCTGGAATGTGGAGTTAACCAGGGCTATTGACTGTTTGGCTCCGAAGCGCCCTCTCCGATTGCATGGAGCCCGGACAGCCCCGTGGTTTTCCACGGATCTGAGGGCAATGAAACAATCGTTGAGACGGCTAGAGCGCTGGATAACTCATTCCGAATCTGACCGGACACAGGTTAGAGCTCAACGTCGAGCCTACCAAGTGGCGATAGCGACGGCGAAGAAGAATTTCTTTACCGCCTCTATTGCATCTGCAGAAAACAGCAGCAGGAGACTTTTTCAGGTGGTTCACAATTTAGTGGAACCACCTGCAACATCGGGGCCCAGTACGGGCCACATGTTCTCCTGCAATGATTTTGCAAAGTTTTTTGCAGATAAAATCGCTCAGATTCGGGAAGAAGTAGACTCCACTGTGGGAGCAGGGCCGGGGCGGGAGAGTGCTAGAGTTCTGTCTAGTCAAGTTGAGTGGGATCAATTCCAATCTGTTACCTCCGAGGATGTGGACAGGCTGCTTGGACGAGTGAAGCCAACCACCTGTCTCCTGGATCCTTGCCCATCCTGGCTTCTAAAAGCTAGCCAGGAAGGACTGGGCGATGGGCTTTGTGGGGTGGTGAATGCTTCCCTCCGTGAGGGAGCCTTCCCAGACCCGCTGAAAGAGGCGGTTATTAAACCGCTTCTTAAAAAACCATCTT
The DNA here is from genome assembly GCF_964252035.2 of Podarcis erhardii. Classification (NCBI taxonomy): domain Eukaryota; kingdom Metazoa; phylum Chordata; class Lepidosauria; order Squamata; family Lacertidae; genus Podarcis; species Podarcis erhardii. The sequence continues at coordinate 32,118,308 of NC_138501.1, read as the reverse complement.
TAGATGCGGCCACAATGGCCAACTATCGCCCAGTCTCAAATCTTCCATTCTTGGGCAAGGTGATTGAGCGAGCGGTGGCCGAACAACTCCAGGCACGCCTGGAAGAAGCGGACCATTTGGATCCCTTCCAGTCGGGATTCAGGCCTCATCATGGGACTGAAACTGCCTTGGTCGCACTGGTTGATGATCTTCGGCGGGCTAGGGACAAAGGTGAGAGCTGTTTCCTAGTTCTGCTGGATCTCTCAGCGGTGTTTGATACCATCAACCATAACATCCTTCTGGACCGTCTTGAGGGGCTGGGAGCTGGGGGCACTGTCATACAGTGGTTCCGCTCCTTCCTCCTGGGCCGTGTTCAGAAAGTGGTGGTGGGGGATGAGTGTTCAGACCCCTGGGCTCTCACTTGTGGGGTGCCTCAGGGTTCCGTCCTCTCCCCCATGCTTTTCAACATTTACATGCAGCCGCTGGGAGAGATCATCAGGAGGTTTGGGCTGGGTGTTCATCAGTATGCGGATGATACCCAGCTCTACCTCTCTTTTAAATCAGAACCAGTGAAGGCGGTGAAGGTCCTGTGTGAGTGTCTGGAGGCGGTTGGAGGATGGATGGCGGCTAACAGATTGAGGTTGAATCCTGACAAGACAGAAGTACTGTTTTTGGGGGACAGGAGGCGGGCAGGTGTGGAGGATTCCCTGGTCCTGAATGCGGTAACTGTGCCCCTGAAGGACCAGGTGCGCAGCCTGGGAGTCATTTTGGACTCACAGCAGTCCATGGAGGCACAGGTCAAATCTGTATCCAGGGCAGCTGTTTACCAGCTCCATCTGGTACGTAGGCTGAGACCCTATCTGCCTGCGGACTGTCTCGCCAGAGTGGTGCATGCTCTGGTTATCTCCCGCTTGGACTACTGCAATTCACTCTACGTGGGGCTACCTTTGAAGGTGACTCGGAAACTACAACTAATCCAGAATGCAGCAGCTAGACTGGTGACTGGGGGCGGCCGCCGAGACCATATAACACCGGTCTTGAAAGACCTACATTGGCTCCCAGTACGTTTCCGAGCACAATTCAAAGTGTTGGTGCTGACCTTTAAAGCCCTAAACGGCCTCGGTCCAGTATACCTGAAGGAGCGTCTCCACCCCCATCATTCTGCCCGTACGCTGAGGTCCAGCGCCGAGGGCCTTCTGGCGGTTCCCTCATTGCGAGAAGCAAAGCTACAGGGAACCAGGCAGAGGGCCTTCTCGGTGGTGGCGCCCGCCCTGTGGAATGCCCTTCCAGCAGATGTCAAAGCGATAAACAACTACCTGACATTCAGAAGACATCTTAAGGCAGCCCTGTTCAGGGAAGTTTTTAACGTGTGATATTTTACTGTATTTTTGCTTTCTATGGAAGCCGCCCAGAGTGGCTGGGGAGGCCCAGCCAGATGGGCGGGGTATAAATAATAAATTATTATTATTATTATTATTATTATTATTATTATTATTATTATTATTATTATTGCTGTGTTTTCCTTTGCTCCACATCAGTGAGACCAAGAGAAGGATCTTGTCGTCTGGGCAGCCCAGGATCTCCATACACACTGCCCAGGCTTGCATCCCAGGGAGGTCAATTTGGTGGCATGACCCTACTTTGCTTTAATCACAGAGAGTTTCTTCTCTATGAAAAGGGATACAGTCTGCCTGACTTCTAGTTTCCCTCTTCTTTTTTAAAGGTTCAACTCCCCACCGCATTCTGTGAGCTCACATGTTGTGGTTGAGCTGTTTTTATTAATTTCCATTTTCTCTTTCTTTACAAACCTCTATACTTCTGAGTACCTAGGGAGTCCCAAAGCATGCAGAAATCACAGCCTTGTATTTGAGTGGCCCCATTTTGCTTCCAAAATGATAGGCGCTCAAACACCTGAGCTTGCTATTATGTGGAATGATGATAGTTAAATGAGACCTTTGAAGTTAAAAGCAGTATGCCTCTGAATACTAGATGTTGGCAATAATCAATGGAAGAGGTGTGTTTCTTTCATGGCCTGCTAGTGGGTTTTCTGCAGGCCTTTGGCTGGTCAAAACAGTGCTGGATTAGATGAGCCCTCTTATCCAGCAGAGTTTTTCCTTTGTGCTTATGTTTTAATGCCCTCAAGTCACATTCAGAGGATTTGGCTGCCGTTAAATAAAAATTAGCATTGGGCATAATCCAGAGAAAGTTAAGCATGCTTATGAGTTGTTGAACTTAGTGCTACATTAGTATTTAATTGTACAGTTAGGTCCCACTGAATGGCGCAATCTAGAGAAAGTTAAGCATACTTCAATTCTATTAATGTTTTCTACAAGCACCTGAGTGACAACATGCACATGGTCTGTAGAATTGTTAGTATTGATGTTTAAATCACAGTGTTTTAAGCGTCCATTGGTTTTGTTGTACAGTGCTGGTGGAAAAATACAGAGGTTAATTAGAATTTTGGGGAAGTCTTTGGATGGTAAAGGTTTATGAATTACTAAAGTATAGGGCGGTATCTAAAGAAGAAGAAGAAGAAGAAGAAGAAGAAGAAGAAGAAGAAGAAGAAGAAGAAGAAGAAGAAGAAGAAGAAGAAGAAGAAGAAGAAGTAGTAGTAGTAGTAGTGTGGGGTTAAAAGATTTGTGTGAATCATTTTAGCAAACTAGTTACACATCATTCTACTATATAGTGTCAACTAGAAGAGTGGAGTTTGAAGGAGAACAGTCTTCATAATTAAATAAGCCATTCTTAGGTTTATATTTATCACTTTAATTCCCAACCAACCCATTATTTGATTCAAACTTTGCCACTTTTAGAAGAACTAGCATCAGGCACAGAACTTAAACAGTGCTCCACCATCATTTCATAAAATACTGTGCAAAGCTAATGAAACCATTGCAATAAGTGTTAATGCTGTGATACAGATGCTTAGTAAAGCAGAAATGTCCCATATGGTCCTATAATTGTATATTTATCATTTGTATTTATTTTTACAGGTGACTGAGCTGGAGTGTGTTAGTAGTCAAGCAAGTGCGGTCCACACACATAAAACAGAATTAAACCAGACAATACAAGAATTAGAGGCAACGTTGAAGAAAAAAGAAGAGGTACTTGCTTGCATTTGTTAATTGACTTTTTAATAGCCCTGATTATTTATCTCATACACCATTCATAGTATTGCATTAGCTTGTATCAAAATACGGGTTACAAAAATAAGTTGTCTAATTTGTTGTTTTTTTATTCTGTTGACTAACATCTAGAATGAGATGCAAAATTCTTTGCACAGGGAAAACCATTTAGATAAATATGGGTTGTTTCTCCCAAAAAACACACATTTCTTTCAAAAGTCAGTAGCTTTCCTCTGTCCTTCCTAGAAGTGTGAAAGCAGGCTGACAAACAGGCCATAACTCATTTCTAAAAGATGGCTTTTATATACTGGTTCAAAGTGCCTGAAGAGTCAGGTGTATTAGAATTAAAAGTACTTCCTCTAGTGATGATGATCGGCAGACTGACCCCTGCAGTATGAGGCCATGCATTGGTGGGAAGTTCAAAAAGCGTCTTTGTTGCCTTTGGCAAAGCACACTCACTTCCCCAAAGAGTGAATAATAGGTAGGGATTGCTTTTTATATCACTTCTCTAGTCCTAGAAGCACGCTATTATTTCGCTGTCAGTAATTGGCGCCAGATGTTTCAGAGGACAGTTCAAGATATCTCACTGCAGTTCCGAAATAGCATGCCTTCGGGGAAGTTTCTTCCTAGTCACCTAACTGGTAGACTTTTATTGCACAAAGAAGTGTTGAGTTGTTCACTACTTCCACAGATGTCTACTTTAATTCTTGAAATCATTCTCTTCACAGAAGGCAAGTTAGGCTCTAAGCCAACATTATTAGTATCTAGCCTGACTAAATGATTCCAGTGTTGTTTTAGACTTGGTCATGAATTGTTGCATATATTTCATTACGATTCCTCTGGCTTTCTTCTTGCTATAAAATAGACAGTTGTTCACAGTCCCTTGTAACTGAAATTTCAACTTTGTTCTTTGCAGCGTTCCCTCCCTGGTGTCTTTAGCCCTGAGAAACTGGCTCTCTGGCAGCCGATTCTTATGACTCAATTTCAGCTATTGCTGCATAATCATTAGCAGATTTCTATGCTTATGAACCTGAAGCACAAATGATGCTTCCTACTGGGAACTGTGCATGTTTTGAGAAGCATGCTGAAGTTCAAAGCTCTAGGGCTGGCCAGATGGCTCTCAGGGTGATACAGTTTGGCCCACTCTCCAATTCTAGTTTCACTGCATAAGTACCTGTGAGAAGTACCAATGGGTTCTGCAGCATTGGCAACCCTGTCTTGTATGTCCTGATTGGATGAGGAGGATTTGTCCAGGATGAAAGTTAGGTTGACTTTGGATAATATGCTGTTTTATCCCCTTTAGGAAATAGAAAAATTGAGACAAGAAATTGACAATGCCAGAGAGCTTCAGGCACAGAGGGACTCTTTAACTCAGAAGTTACAAGTAAGTTACAGAGCGAATAGGGTTGTATCTGCTTGTAGGTAACACTAAAAAAGAGGAAAGAAGTTGGATAATTTTGGATCTTGAAGACTTGTACAGACAGACAGTTTGGGGGTGCAGAATAGCCCCCACCTCCTTACTACTTTGATGGGGCTAACTGTGTTCCTGCAGTGTTTGTGTGAACATTGTACAAGTGTGATGGAAGAAGGGAAGCTTTGTCACTGCGCAGGGAAAGCCCGTTCACGTTAAACAAACAAACAAATCATGAGGATGAGTGTCCTAGTGCTGAAGAGAAGGACTGTACATCTTTCAAGGGGGGAGCAAACAAATAAAAGAAGTGATGTGCTCTGGTGTGGGTATGTGAATTCCCTTTCAGACTTCCTTTTCTTAATATAAGGTTACATACCGGTAAGTATTCCTAGAGTTCCAGGGTGGTCCAATGTGTGGCCCTATTTTGGCGGCTTTCAGCAACATTTGATGTCCCTGTACAGCCCTCACTTTGCCTTCCCAAAGCTGGGTAAGCAAGGTGCTGGGCTTTGAGAAGGAGGTGTGAGGGCTCTGATAGGCTTCTGGAGTCCCCCTGCCTCCTTCCTAGTTAGCACTTTCCCAGCTTTGGGGAGGAGGTGGGAGGGCTGTAGGATCCTGCCAGAGCTTTATGCCTCTTTTCCAAAGAAAGGCCCTTAGAGTTGAATTTCCAGATCACTCCAAGATCAGCAAAGAATTACAAGCCCACGAGCACAAGCTGTTCAAAGATAATCCTCCCATCTCATGCTCAGATGCAATATATTGCCCCTTGGGTTACTTGGGGATATTTGATGGTCGGGAACACGGCAATGTATTTTCTTGGGAAGAAGCAGAAGAGGGCTGTCTAGAGCAGGGAGGGTTGGGGAACATGTGGGCATTTGAACATAGTTGCGCTCTGACCGCCATCATCCCTGACCATTAGCCATGCTGGCTGAAGCTAATGGGCGTTGGAGTCCATCAACATCTGGAGGGCCAAAATAAAGCCTTATGCTGATGCTTTCCTGAGCAGGTAAAAATGCTGAAATTAGTATCTGGAAATTTGGACTGCATTTTATATTTCTATTGAATGGCAAACAATCAAACTTTGATAAGCAGGTAGGAGTAATTTCTGCTAGAACACAAACACTTCCTCTTACATATGTGTTGCAATTTATGCTGGGAATTTTAGAGTTCATAGCTTTTGAAGCGGCATTCCTTAACAAATTGCTGCAGGCCTTGATGTCTTTCATCTCTTCAAATGAGTGTATGTTTTAGATCTTGATTGCCTGTAGATTCTGTGTTCTCTAAACTGACTGGTCAAGTTACTTGGAGATAGCAGCAAGATTATATACACACTCAGTGGAATCTATGCCCTTGACAAACTTTAAAAAAAAATCTTAAATAAGTGCAACAAAAGAATCCTTTGCAAAACAATTTTACGTGGTTACATGTTCTTTCCTACAGGTAACTCGTATCTTATGCTTATTTTATTTACGTGAACACAGCTTTGTGTGGGGCCTGGGGAAGGATAAATAAATAAGGAGCAGAGGAAATCCACACCCACACACCCCCATGCAAAGCTGTGGTTGTGGACTTACATGGCTTTGGGAAGGTGGTGTGAGCACTTTGGCAGCATCCCAGAGCCCTTGCACTGCCTTCCCAAAGCCAGGCCAGTGCTAACTTTAGGAAGGCGCTCTTGCACACTGGCAGAGCCCTTCCACCCTCCCACAGCCAGGTAGGCAGCCTTACAACTTGGGTGGGGCTGGTTTCAGGGGCTTCTGGCTTTACACATTTTTGCATATATGCGTGGACTCACAGAACTGAACGCTTGTGAAAGATGTGAGCCAGGTTAACAATGTGAGTTATCTGTAAGTGGGGGGGGGGGTCTTAACTACTATTTAAAATCCTGTTAACCTGGCTCCTGACACTACCAAAAACAAAGTTTTCCTTTTAAATCCATTTGTAATTAAATGATGCTTAAATGACTAAAATATATATTTACTAAGATGCTAAATCATATTGTGTAGGCTAGTCCATGCATCTCTATCTATCCTCCTTTCCCTTCCTAATTGTATGTGAGGCACACTTCTGTCCATGCTAATCATGGTATATAGCATGCGGCCCTCCAGGCCATTTTTGTGAGCACTCTGATGGGGTCCTAGACTCCTCCTTCCTCCATCCCAAAGCCTAGTTAGCTCTTTCCCAGCTTTGGGGAGGGGGTGGGAGGGCTCTAGGACCCTGCCAGGGTCTCTGTGTGTCAAATTTTGGCCTCGCCTCTGCTCCCCAACCAACAAAGCAGTGTGGAGCCTACAGCTTCTGGGTCAAAGTTGTGTTGCAGCCCACTTGGTATGAAAAGTTGGACAGCCCTGATGAAGATGCTATCCTACGTAGATACCTCCATTTAGGAATGTGAGCCTCACTCCCTACTTGTGAGTAAGAGATAACCCTGTTGAGCCTGATGATCATTCCAGCTCCATGTTAACTGTATAGAAAACTGATAAAGATAATACTGCATTTACAAATGACATATATTGCTGCTTCTTCTTTTTTTAAGGAAGTGGAAGTTCGAAACAAGGACCTAGAAGGACAACTGTCTGACCTAGAGCAGCGTCTGGAGAAAAGTCAGAATGAACAAGAAGCTTTTCGCAATAACTTGAAAACACTTTTAGAAATTCTTGATGGCAAAATCTTTGAACTAACAGAACTACGAGATAACCTGGCCAAGCTAATAGAATGCAGCTAAAGAAAACGGGATTTCAGTGCCAACCTTCTTAAAGATGCACTGTCTCTCTTCATAGGACTTTGTTGGGCTCTGCATCAAAGTTGCACAAAATTAGGAAAACGCTCCTCCAGGAGGGCCTGTTTTAAATTTCCAACAATATATTTCAGTGTAAAATTTTAGAATTCAGCTTGTAGCTAGTTGGGAAAAAATAATAACTTGAACTACAAATTACCTCCTTGTATATAATTGGCCATAGATAACTCGAAAGATATTAACAGTAATTGAATGCAATCCTTTTCTATTATTAGCCAGTGAAATAATGAGAAGTGCCCCATATGGCATCCCTTTTAGTGTTAGACACATTGTAGATGATCTGTCTTATTTTGTTTTTATTTTGTTGGTTAAGACACTCAATTGCTGTGTTTTGTGCAAGAACTTTGCGATGACAGCCCTCTCTTTTGTTGTAATCTTAATAATTTCTCAGGATATTTTGCACTGTTAAGAAATTGTGCATTACTAATTAATTCTTGCCAGGAGTGAGAGAGAGTTGCATCTTTAATTCATACCTAGTGAGTAACTGCTTGTATAGAGTTCTTCCCTTTTTTATACTGGAAGATACTGTATTTATTTACGATGTTCACTCTGGTGTTCACTAATATTGTCCAGTGTATGGTTTACTTTTCTCTATTTAAGTTCATGTATGTAGAAGTTCTGTGTTCCATTTTGAAGCCTATCTATGAAGACAGGTGAGTCCCTGAAAAGTAATTTCAAATCTGCTATATACAGATAAGTATCCATCTAGTCTTATTTATTAATACCACATATGTTTAATATTCACTGTTACCAACATATGTTTTAATAATTCTTTTAACCAAAACTTCTTCAGAGTAACCAGTGCAGCTTGTTATAGATATACTGTGGATATACAGCAATTGCCAGGGTGTTTACGTTGACATTGCTCATTCAAAGAAACTGTATAATCACAGGAAATTGGAGATCTTTTCCCCTCCTCTTTGAACCTTCACATCACATGTTTAGCAGAACCACACCAGGCAATATTCTGAATTTCAAAACAGGAATTGAATTCAGTTATCCTCAGTGAACATGTTTTTAAGTTGTTTTGATGTGATTTACAAAGACTTTTGCCAAACATGTATTTCTTTATATAATATTTTTTATTTTAAAGGGGGAAAAATGAAAGGTAAGCCAAGTGTCAAATGTCTGCTTACTGAATGGGAGTTGTATTATGGGACAATCTTGCTGTAAATTGTCTAATATTGGAGAGGATTTTTAAAATGAATGGGGGGGGGGGAATCAAACACAAAGATGCACTGACCTTTTCTTTACACCCAAATTAATTTGAATGTTAAATGCAAAATCCAGCTTGAATATAAACTCTGTACAATAGAATTTTTTTTCCACTTAAGGACTGCTATTCAAAACTAGATAATATAAGTCGGGTTTTTTATGTGTGTACTGTATGTATATACTGTATAATACACACATTCTAATTTGTATTCAAAGTGGGAGAAATACATGGTGGGTTAATTTATAAAATGCCATTTTCTTTATCTGTAATATAACAGGTGTCTCCTGAAATGTCAGGATTACTGTTTAGCTAACAGTAAATTATCATGTATTATACTGTATGTACTGTACACATCATTTGAGTTTCATCCATATTTTAGAGTATTCTGCCACTTATTTTATTTATTACTGGAGAAAATATTTGTTCATTGCATTCATAGGTAAAAGCTTTCTATGGTGATTTTTTTTTAAATAGCTAGATGTTAACGATGTGTAACTTTATCAGGTCCAGGACAGTAGTGATTACCTGATTTTAATTTACCTGGAGAAGTTTGTACCTGATTCTCTTGCTATATGAGTGTCAATTGGAAACATCTTCAGAAAAGTATAAAATTGGTGTAATTGTAGGAGGAATGAAGTATGTTCATGAGTGTTATTAATTATAACAAGTTAGAACAGAAATTTGATGGCAAAAAATGTAACATTATTTTTAATGAGATCAAAATTTTTAATACAATGACATTTACATGTGGGAAAATAGTTTACAAAATATTTCCACTGAAATGCTGTGTATATGTGTGGTACAAGAAATTTATTTGTATATGTACACATACACACACATGTATATACAGTACATGGAAAAATTTAAATGTGCACATTTTTAATATTTTCCTATTGAAATTAAATTTGAAAATTGGAAATCAATATTTGAGAATTTCTTTTCTCATGTATATTAAGATGCTTGACTTTGGGTTCTTTTGTTTGTAAAAATAAAATCTATGAGGGCTGCACCATTGAACTCCCAAAAGTCATCCAATATGTATATGGGATAAGTGGAATTAAGTGCACATATAAATAAAATCCTATTGTTAAGAATATTTTAATGTTCATTTATGGTAGGTGGGTGTTTAGAAATTGTATTCTAGAAACTGTATTCTGAAATTCCTAATTAGGTGATCATACCTATTTTAGTCACTACACTTCTGTATTATTAAGGTAATAATTGGCATAATGGACAAAGTCGTGTTTTCCCCAGAGACTGGTATTACATATTGTATCTATCTTAAGAGAAATTGTGGGAATATATATGCCAGAAAATGTTGGGTACTGTGGACAAACAAACAAACAAGAAATTACATAGGAGAACAATTACCCTGTGTACTTGTCATATGACAATTATGGAGACTTGTTTTTTAAAAAAACCATTCTTTTAAAACCCAACAAATACAGTTTTTATTTTGAAATACAATTGCTGTTCTGGAGAATGTACTTTACTCAATTTTTTCTTCTTCAGCTCTTTTTAAGTATTACAAACTGTTCAATGGATGGCAGCATTTACCTTAATCCTTCAGGTGCTACTGGATTTTGAATTAGAGTGTCATGTTGTGAAATTCTGACTTTGACATAAAAAGGTTTTATAAGTACATCCCCGTCTGGAAGTTGGTTATTGGAGCCTCTTTCTCATAACTCTACTCCAGAATATTCCAATATTTCCCCCAACACCTAGTCTGGATTCAAGTAGATCCATTGAAAGAAATGTGACTGAAGTTAGATGCTTTGAAATCAATGGGAATTATTAATCATGAGTAACATAACTCTAATTGGTTTCTGTGGGTCTAGTGTAATAATGACCAAGTCTGGTTCCATCCCAACAGTACCTTAACTACAGCACATGTATGGAGCCTTAGTAAGCAAGATGGAGCATAACAGAAAGTCCGATTGATTGATTGATTGATTGATTGATTGATTGGTCAGGTCTCCAAGAAACCAATTGACAAGCAATCTGGAGTTTACTGTGGCCAATTTCCTCCTTGCGGCTTTGTGAGAGCTGTGAGATCTGATTGTAAATGTAAGGTTGGATCCAGAGTTGCCCTTTGATAAATAGAAGGGATGACAATCCAGTGAATGCTCCCAAGATGCCCCTTTCTTCTTGCATCATCATCACCACCCCCAAGCCACCTCCCGCCCTGTTCTCCCCTCTGGTGCAAGAGACCAGCTTCTTTGGAAAAGGCTGCACTCTCAATGTCTGGGCTTGAGAAGCAGTCGCCTACGTATCATCTGCAGGAGGTAGGGCCTCCACCTTGAGCTCCATTTCAACTTCTTGCCTTGTGGCAAATGGCAAACCCTGCACTGGGCACAAGAGCCAATAGCAACAAGAAGGCGGCTGCTTTGGAGAGGCACCACCCACTACTTCCATAAGAACATCCTGGGAACGGAATTCTGCTCATAGGAACCCAAGCCAAAATAACTCTCTAAAATTCTTACGTGAGAATAGATAATATAATTCATTAAAGTTAATAAGGATGTAGTTCGAAGGACACCTACACTTGAACAGCCTCAATTAATTCAGTGTGAATTACTTTCAACAAAACATGTATGGAACTAGACAGCAAATTAGCTTTTCCCATCCTTTGTTGCAAGCCAGCTCCCCACAAAATCAAGGTTCCTTTTGGAAAACGTAAGTAGAAAAATTCATTTCCACACTGTACTGGTTCTTTGATTTTTGTGCCAAAATGGCAGTATTATTGGACAATTTCCGATAGATTTTCTGATCCTGGCAGAGAAGAAGGGGTAATGGTTAGGGAGACTCACATAGAATACTGCCAGAGTTTAAAACTTCATAGCAACTTTGTAGCAAGCAGGTCTTTCATGTGAGTAGTCTGGGTAGGTGGGTGACTAACCAGTTGCACAGGATCTGATTACAGTGGTGCCTCGCAAGACGAAATTAATCCGTTCCGTGAGGCTCATCATATAGCGGTTTTTTCGTCTTGCGAAGCAAGCCCATTGACGGCTTAGCGGATTAGCGCTATTAGTGGTTTAGCGGCTTTTAGCGGATCAGCTGATAAGCGGCTTAGGGCTTAGGAAAAGGGGGGGAAAGCCGCAGGAACTCGCAAGACATTTTCGTCTTGCAAAGCAAGCCCATAGGGAAATTCGTTTTGCGAAGCACCTCCAAAACGGAAAACCCTTTCGTCTAGCGGGTTTTCCGTCTTGCGAGGCGTTCGTCTTGCGGGGCACCACTGTAATTACATGTTGGAACTCATAGCAATCTGCAGGGCTTGTTCATAGTTCTTAAGTTTGGTCTCAACGGCACAAAAAGCGCTTGAAATTTGGTTTTGCTACCAGGAAAAAGGAAGCATTGCTGAGAGACTACTAGTTCTGTACATGTGATCATAGCAGCGTTTTCAAGCTCTGAAGACATAGCCTTGGAATAAAGAAAGCAAAATACATATTGGTGTCTTGACTTATGTTTGCTCTTGTTGTAAACAGGCTCTTACAAATCTGGAAAATAATCTGTGAAGTGGCACCTGTGCACTTGAATGTGCAGACTAACAAATGTATTCTCTTGTGTTAAATCAGATGTACCAATTTACACTTACACTTGGGGGAAAAGAACAGACTTACCAAGAGTAATCCTAGGGACAGTCTATGACAGAGGAGCCACCACTTCTTAAGCCTGATCCGGTTCACATGAGCCACAAAAGATGGAATGTGCTTCCCCCTCTTCTTTTTGAACTTGGTCTTTTTATTATTTCTCCCATTGACATAGTTTGTTTGAGGTATGTCAGGGGACTGGGGGGCAGGGATTGGAATCATGCAGATCCAAGACTTCCCCCAAGGTAGTCCTTTTCATTCCCTGCCAGAGTACCATCAGTGGAGTGACAGCAGCAGAGCTTTCTGCCGCTGCAATGATGAGGAGGGTTCTAGTGACACACCACCTTCTCAACCTTCAGACTTGCCTCATTGCCAACAAAGAGGCCCACAACACAAAAGGTTGCAGCATCCCTGGTCAGCCAGCTGCCTCCAAAGAGGACTATCCAGGACTGGAACCAGACTTCAGGGGGTCTTGTGGTGCCCTGATGAGTCCTCAACAAACAGACAAAACCCCTGCTACTCCACTATAGCCACATTATTTTTTCCTTGATGGCACAGGAGTGGCTGCAACACATTTGCTGCTCTCCCCATCAACTCTGCAGCCAGTGTGAATGGAACTCAAGTGTGGTTCCTATCTTTAGTGGTTTCCCACCATTTTTAATTTATCCAAAATGAAATCCTTTGTTTTCAGAGTTTTACGTCTCATTAAGGAAATCTTGCGTGGTGGAATGAGAGGGCCAGAACTACCTGTGATCCTTCAATTGCAATGAAAAAACCATCTTCTGACACATCAGTATAAGAATGTACAGAGAGTTGATAAGGATTGCTTATGCTTAACATAACCGTACAATATTATACTAGCATGTCTGCTTCAGAGCTCCACAAGTCCTTTAAATGAATGTGAAAGAAACTGTGTTCAAATAAATATCCTTTATTAAAGAAAAAAAAGGAACAACTTTTAAGCACCAAAATTTTTAAGTATGTTGTTACATTGCATGTACACGAGACAAGTCATTCAGGACTTTGGGTATAGGTTTGAATTTCGAAGCCATGATAGTAAAAAACATGAAGTACAAAGCAGTACAATAAAGTTGCAGGAAGGCTGCACTTAAAGGGGGAAAAAGCAAAAGGGCAAACATTTAAAACTTTTAGTTTTCAAAATATTGCTAAGAATGCTCTTTTCGTTTATACTTCGTGCTTAATACTTTGGAACACTGAGCATTATAAAGGTATTGCAAGTTTGCTGGAGCATTTCAGAAATGCAATGTCCATTTACAAATGTCCATTAAATACAATTGTTTTAAAGAAGTGCAGCACAACACACCGATTTTCATTCTTTTTGCACTAAGTTAGTGAATGGTGAATTGGTTTTCTTTTTAATTTTTTAGCTGTTCAAAAATGAGGCGTTCCATTAATGTTTAACAAGCTTTATCCATGCAACATAATCAACAGCCTTCTACATTTCAGCAAATATGTTAACACAGCTCTGCTCTTGGCAACTCATAAAATGACAAACAACAAGTGGGCTGTAGCCATACGAATGTAAGACTAAAGACCCAAAGTTAAGATGTGGTAGTGGGAGATCCATGACAGGCTCCCCTGAGGTTTGTTTTTAAAAAAACAGAAAGTGGGGGGGGACTAAAAGCAATCAGTGAGGGAGAGAATTAATTTGGGCCATAATGCTGCTTTGCTTTTATCTCATTTCTAATTTATTATTTCCCCTATTTAAATCTCCTCTCCCTTTGAAATTGTCATTTACTTCACTGAGGAAACATACAGTTTCAGGGGGCAATTCAAATCAGCAAAATAGAGCAGCAGGGAAAGGGTTACCAAAAATGCATCACAGTCCAACTCCTATATGGGAACCTTGTGGATGCTTTCACCTTTTAAAAGAACTTTGCAAGATCTGGTCCTAGTTCTAATGTCCTGCCTTGTTGAGGTTGAAGTTCTACATCAAGTGTGTAGACACCGCATGTGATAGTCATTCCTAGACTGTATGATTTCTGAGTACATGAGGATGATTGCTTCCTGTAAGATTTTTTAAAACTCCCCACATACAAGGAACAATCACATTAGTCTAGGGGCCTCCCCATCTCCTAGCAGAGAACATTCTCACTTGTAATCTGCCGTATCTGTCTGTATATCTGAATCAGCTCTGAAAGTAATATACTCACATTTCCAAAGGAGGAGTGGGGAATAGGACAATGGAGTGGAGAAATCAGTTTGACTACAACTCTTGTCATACCTAACAATTGTCCATGTTCACGGGAGTTGATGGGAGTTGTAATCCAGCAACACCTAGAGGGCCACAGGTTAGCCACCACTCTACTATGTGCAACACAGCCAACTATTATATGCTCATACCAGCTAAGTACCCTTCACAGCACCACATGCCAAATCATACAAGCTTGGGTCTGTTCAGGGAATGAGACGACTTCTAGGATTATACCCAATGTGAAGTCAGGTTGACATGCCCCCTCATTGCAGGAGATTGTTGTTGATCAGTGAGATCAGTGATGTCTTAGCTGGGCTTGCAATCATTTTTCCTACAGGGAAGGGTGCTTCCCTTCCAACCCACGCCACTGCTGCCATTTCCAAATTCAAGATAATGGCTGGTACATTTGGAAAGAGGCACTTTGTGCCTGGCTCAGATATAATACTAAACCACGGTTTAGCCAGTGTCACGTGAACAAGCCTGCTTAAGAGTTTAATCCTGGTTTGTTTCAATAAGCCATACTTTAAAACTAACCACTACTTCAGACCTACCAATGAACAGTGATTTGTTTAAACTAGACAGTGAATATATAGGAGTGTAAGCCCAAGGTTTGCAGCTCATTTCTGTAACATTAAGCTATGGCTTAGTGTTACATTCAAACCGGCCCTTGGTCCCTTGCTGTTACTGACAGCTTTTTTTTAAAAAACAACAACATTGTTTTTATGGTGGGGCGTACAAAAGGCTTTCTCCCATTGGCTAGAATTTATTTATGAATGCCACTAGTGATTGTGGCTCAGTTAGCCCTTTTCAGATATTCAGCCCAAATATATGAGGGCAAAAGATGTGTAGGAGGCTGGGGACACATATACTAGTCCTGCTTCCACTTCAGCCATTTGCATGTTTAGCATCAAGTCCTGAAGGAAGTCTCAAAGTGCCCCAAAATCTCTCTGCAACCAGGAGCCCAATCTCAACCATGAGGGTGCTTATCGGCATGTTGAACAGGCTTAGAAGCTCCCCGCTCAACCTGGCAAGGTATTGGAGGGGGTGAGCCCACCATGTACACCCCTGCCCCCCTCTTTTTGACCTCACATGTTCAAGCTGAGTGACCAGAGGTTCTGCTTTACCTACAATTAATGGTGGGGAGGAACACACTAATCTGCAGCCCACTCTTCAGCTCCTCCTGGGAATAATGCCACGAAGAAAGTATTTTCTGAATTGGACTCTTAATCAAAGATAGTGTGAACACCCATACTAGAAAACAGAATAAATAAAATGCTGGTGCCCAGGTCTAGAGAGTACATAGACCAATAAAGGCCAGGTATAACAGGCTGCTAGCCACATTGACCATGTTCCAGGTCCAGGAATGGGTAGACTGCTGCTGTGCTCAGGTCCTGCTTCCATGCTTCTCATGGGCAACTGGTTGGCCACTGAGAACAGGATGTTGGCATAGATGTGACATTGGCCTGATCCAGCAGGCTCTTCTTATGTTTATCTGCTTGCAGTTGATTTTTATGCTCAAAGCTAAGAATTCCCAGGAAATGGTCTTAAATAGCAGAAAAGGTTGTGCAAAACATTAGAAAACAGCTTTGCAAAATAGAACATTCACCATGGCCCAAATTAGATTTTAATTACGTAAGATTTCATGTAGCAATTAATATACGTTATTTTTTGTTGGAAGCTTTCAAATGAGTTATAGGATAAAACCGCTAGTGCTTTATTTTTCAAACCATCACACACAGTAACAAAACAATGTGCTTTTCTCTACTAAAGAACACTTGGCCCCAATCCAGGGAAATGAGAGTGCAGCAAAAGGCTGTGTGGCTTCTGCTTCACCACAGAGCATCAGCCTGCCTAAGGCATGACCGAAGCAGTCAGAAGAGCAGGACACCATATTGAATCTGGATGTCCCCTTTCATGGTGGTTGGTGCTGCCATCTGCTTCCATGAATAGATTGCTAATAGATTAGGGTCAATATTGATAGCACACAACTACTGACACTTGACTCTAGTAGCATTTTAAAATTCCACATCCTCTCAATAAGGTGCTTACATCTCTTGCAACAAGCATCTCTTAGGCCTCCTTTTCAATAAGCTTATTTGCTTGTTAACAGTTCACCAACACTAGATATATCTTGTTTCATGCTTCTGGGTTCGTTATGAGTAACACAGGTAACCAAATTACAAAAGCATTACAGCGAAAATAAAAGAATGCTCATAAAACCAAATAGTTTTACAGTTCGCTCTTTAAAGTCAGTGCAAATAAAAAGAGAACATTGACTTTGAGTGAAAGTTTCCCCCCTTTTCACTAGACTGTGACAAAAATGCACATGATTCTCTGAAGACAGTGTCTACATGAAACACAACTCAAAAGCAAAAACTTGGAATGCACCAGCAAGACATAATTTAGTGCTGTTAATTTGTTTTTGTGGTTAGCAATTTTATAATATAAGCTGCTCTACTCTGAAAAGCTTTACAAGAAAATGGTTGAAATAAGAAGCAAAACTATCTATACTAAAGAATATAGTCAGTATACAAATAAACCAAGCAACTAAAAGACTTATGGGATCATGCTGCAGAAGATAAAACCACTTTAATAAATGTTGCTGTGCAGCATAATTTGTTTTTCTAGTGGAAATAAAACACCTTGGCCCCCTTGCTGCCAAACTGCCAAACACACGACTCATCACCTCCTGGCATTTATAGTTCCTTGAGCTAGTCTACCACCAGTTCAGGGGCATCCAGGTAGATCACTACGTTTCTTGACAGAATGCATTGTGGACAATAAATTGAGAACAACGGCTGCAGTACAACCATGTACCGCAGTCAGTCTACAGCATACGAAATACTGGAATGCATTTTTTCATGCATACTTGTCAGCTGCATAGATTTAGGTGTGAATGCCAGTTCAAGCAGCATTCATCAATAACTTTTCTTAAATGTCCATATATTTGCTAAGTCTGCTGCAATAAATGTACTAGACTAGAGTACTGTGAGTTCTCAGCTGGTATGCAATGGCTTCAAGAAATAAAATTAGGAATCACTATTAATTAAAAGCAAAAGCAAAACATGTGGGAATATAATTATAAGGAATTGCACATAGATAAGATGGACAAGGTCCTAACTTGACAAATTTGTGTAAAATGCTATCCAGGCACTACTGGCACCCAGATTAATCTCTTCTTCCTAACAGATTATGGGAAAAAACTATACTCGGTCTAAAGGAAAACTCTGGATAGGAGATCAGCCACAGTACAGTGGTACCTCGGGTTACAGACGCTTCAGGTTATGCGTTTTCGGGTTGCGCACCGCGCCGAACCCAAAAGTACCAGAATGGGTTACTTCCGGGTTTCGGCGCTTGCGCATGCGCAGAAACACAACCCGCGTGTGTGCAGACGCGGCGCTGTGGGTTGCAAATGTGCCTCCCACATGGATCACATTCGCAACCTGAGGTTCCACTGTACAGCAGCCAAGTATGTATAAAATATGTTCCTCTGAAACAGCCATTTTTATAGCGCCAAAAGCCGGTTTTATTTTTTTGCATTAATTAAACTGTCAGTAATAGTTTTTTAAAAAAAAAAACAAAAACAAACTAGAGCTTTCAAGGCAAAGATTCCATATATACAGCCTGAACATTTCACAATCATCTTGAGAGCTTTATAAACTTTCCATATGAATTTAAAATTTATAGTTGCAAAAGAGTGTTAGCATAAGGAGTGTTACTCTCAATTTTCAATAAGTTATGTCTCCTTGATTACGTGAATTGTCTAGCAAAATTTGCCATTCAAAGCTCCTGCTGCAACTGATTGTGTAAAGCTTTACATGATCCATCTCATCCTAATTTTTATAAGTTCGTGTTTTGGGCTACAACTAAAATTTCAAACACAATATATTATACAGTGGAAATTTGGAGGGTGACTAAATGGAGGTGACTAAATGGCAAAGGCACACCAACTACATATATTATGGTTTATGCTAAAGGTCAACAGTTATATTTTGCAGCTATTTAATTATTGCCACCACCAAATTTTGCATTACCTGTGACTGTAACCACACAGTGCATAATGCAATTTTGGTTAATATGCAGTAACTTGGAAAGGAAATGGGTTGTCTTGTTTTTCAGAAAATTAATGTTCAGTTCCTAATACAGTTCTTTGTCTCCCCAACAGAAGGCGTTCTCACAATAATTGAACTCATGCTATTCTCAAGCTTACCTTTGGGAAAGGACAGCATTTCAGACTATATAAGGCATTAAGCTTTTTTTAAAAAAGAAACCAGAATGGCAGGTATCCTGATAAAATATTTCTCATTATTATTACTGGCCTAGGTAGTAACTTTTGCACACCCAAATATTTCCAAGAGTTGAGCTGGACTGTTACATGTATTGTCAAGTATTCAGGGTACTCCCAAATATTTTTAAAAGGAAAAAGAGCAAGACATTTAACCTCTTACTATGAAAGGTGAGTGGGCTTACTAAATGCATTCCATCCAATATGCATCTACTTACAACAGGCAGTGAATATAGTAAATCATTTTAAAATGGATATTTCCTATCATAAGGGATCATAGTTTGTCAAGCACAAGATTCTCCTACAAGCAGAAATTTTCATTTGAGAGCATTTTAATAAGGGTAAGATTAGCCCTGGTGCAGAAATACTATTCCGTACAGTACTCTGTTATTAAAAAATGAGCTGCCTGCAGCTATTAGTCATGCTGTTTGGGATTACGTTGCTTTAGATATTCACTGTACCAAAGGCTGTGCCTCCTTTAGACCATTATACAACCAGGGTTAAAAATGAAGTGTTTTTCAAATAAGTAGGCTGTTACATAATTCAAATATTTTAACAATGACAGGAATAATGAAAACTGGAAAAAAATTATAACTTCCACAACTTAACAGTAAAATTGGATTTCAGTTTTGAATTTTCTTTAAATAAAGGTTCCTTAGAGTCATCAAAGAACAGTCAAACTAATAGACAAAAATAATTTTAAGTATTCTCATTACAAAATATTGCTTCTATAAATAAAATTTTATGTAACTTTATTATCTATCACTCAGTCCTGCAATTAAAATGTTTCTATTTATACGAGCATGGGAAATTCTAATTTAAAAATACAAGATGTACACAGTATACATGGCCTTCTAAAGGGTTTTGCTATATGCCATTTTAAATGTACTAGGCTGTAAACAATACATTCTTAAGTATAGGTATTCCACTCTTAGGGGGCTTCCTGTTATTCTGTAGAGCCATTTGTTCCCATTTTCAAAATAACTTGTATTTTGTACAATGAATAGTTAAAATGCATTATATCTCTGAAATCCACTTCCTACATGACAAATATAGTGAGAAATAAAGACCTTTAGGAGAATTCCTGTTGCTGTAATAGAAGCTGATGTGAAAGTAGCAATTTGTTGATTAAACAGTGAAGTCTTCAGTGAACCAAAGGTCAGATTGCATACCTGTCCTGATAAATTATGTTGGGAAGAAGCTCTGCTGCAATAGGTGCTGATTTAGTGTTTCACACGATTGTAAAAAGTGAGTGAAGAACCAGAAATATCTTGAATGGTTCGTTCTCCTCAGTGTTCTGCAAAATACACATCTAATAAGGTAGTTTTTGATCCCATCAGAATTTTGTACCATAATTTAAAAAAATGCATTTTAAGCTCTTCTGCACATATCAAATTGTTTGTCAGGTGACGCCTTTCCCAGACAGAAGGTGGTGATCAAACTGTTGACTATGGATGTTCAGAAGTGAAAGGAAAATCATTATTCTGTGGAATCCTCACCACCTGTTTAAACAAACAAAAAAAACAGCTGAAGGACAAACTGTAAAGTTGCTTTTTAAATCAAATTCTATTCCTTTAGAGGCCACATCAAAATGTGCTTTTCAAGCACCTATTCCTCCTTGGCATCTGAATCTGCAGGCCATGTTCTGTGACAGGCTGCTCTAGCTGAAGATACGACAGAAACAAAATTAGTAGAAGAAAAGGAGAGGCTTAGCTCTCCCAACAGCTCATTAATATGATTAGTCTTTCCCTCCCCTCATCACCTGCTTGGAATACTGAATCAAGAGGACCCTTTCCTCCTCTGCCCACAACAAGAGTGCTAGTGTAAAAACTCAATGTCAATACTGTTTTGCAGGTGTGCATATGAAAACACAGATACCACAGCAGTACCTGCTTTGCTTATCCACAGTTCCATTTTCAATATCCCAGCGCCTTCAGTTAATGTAATCTCCAGTTATATACCAGGGCTGGCAGAGAATCTCCTTTCTGAGAACCTGAGAAGAGTTGCTGCCAGTCCAAGTCACCTATACTGGGCTAAAGGGACTCATGAGCCGACTCACTGTAAGGCAGCATTGTTTAACTCAGGCATAGGCAAACTCGGCCCTCCAGATGTTTTGGGACTACAACTCCCATCATCCCTAGCTAGGGATGTGCTCAGGGCTCAGGGATGAAGGGAGTTGTAGTCCCAAAACATCTGGAGGGCTGAGTTTGCCTATGCCTGGTCTAACTACTGTACGTGAAGATCTGTGGATGAGTGGAACATTTGTAGCTTTAATTTATGTATGCTTTACTTTTTATAGAGATTTTTCCACTGCAGATTGATTTACAGAGTAAATTAGTAATTTCATCCTTTAAATCGATTCCCCCTTTACGGGAAAACTTGCCTTGCAGACTTTGGAAGTGACCTTAATTTTGATTAAATATATTGCAATTAGTTATTGGCATGCCAATTCACACATTAATCCAGTAGGGTCACCTCCGTCAAATTGATAACAACCGTGATGAGACAAATCTTACATTCCACTAATGCAACATATGTTTCCACCTGCAACCCAGAAATCAGATTAAGGTTTTCACACAAATTTTCCCTAAGTCTTAACCCCCCTCCATGATCACAATCTTCCCCACTTTGTTCATACTTTTGATTCAAACAGTAAGGTTTGCTTGCAAATACTGCCTTTCCACGTTTCCAGCATCCTGAAAACGTATCACCATTTAAGAAAGATGCTATAAATGGGGAAAGATCTTGCTTTTCTTAAAAAAAAAAATGTCTAGAGCTTTTGTTCAAATAAGCACTAGCATCAATATATTCCAAAATTCCATATCATCAAACTGTAATTTAGATGTTTTAAAAGATTTAGGGAGGAATATAGTGTGCATCTCTCTTCTCCGATTAGAACAGTGGAATATAACACCCCTAGCCAGGCAGCTCAACAACCCAGAAAAAATGGGCAACAGATCTCTGAATTAGGAAAACTCCTCCCAAATCAATGACTAGAAAGGAGGCCACGCCATATAACTCTAGGAGTACTAGCTAAGACACACTTTGGTAAAAATGGAAGCAGCAGAGGCATCTGTCAGTCAGAAGTAAGGAAACTATATCCATTCTGACAAAGCAAGTTTCCTTCAGAGAAGTATCTTGTGAGAAGCTCCAACTTTCTTTTCCCATACGCTCCCCCCCCCCCGCCGCTTATACAGTGGCTGCAGATCTTAAGCCACACATGCACTTCTCTTGTGTAAACATAGGCGAACTTAGGCACATTCCTAACAAGGATCTTCTATTATAGGTGCTACTACTATTTAAGGAAACCAGATATATACCAAAAGAAGAAACATTACTCCTTAATTTTCCCAGTCTGTGCAAGGCAGGTTCTCCTCTTCATCTTCAGACTCTGGTGATGCTTCCTTAATTCGCCGTAGTGCTTCATGGATGCTGCGTGTCAAAGGGTCATCATCAGGTAGAATTGTGAATGATTCTCTCATAAGGTCCTTTTGCACTTTCTTCAGTTTCACACCTTTTCTTATCTGTGCCAAAATGTTATTGCTGTCGTCTTCATCAGGGAAAGGCGGGAGATTTCTCTGCTCAACTTTCCTCAGGTGGAAGCTACCACGTTTCAAGGAAGCCAACACCTCATCCATTGGGGAACTCACTGCAGAAAATCAGAGTTCAGTAAGCATTGCAACTTTTCATATTTTATGCTATGAAATTTCAACAAGACATTCACAAAAGCCAACAATGTCTGAAATCTCATTTTCCTCTCCTCCTCCTTGCGGCTCCACCTCCACTCCATTGGGTTCCCCAACCCACAAAGCACATTTCCTACATGGAAGGTTAAAAAAAACCCTGCTATATATTTCTAATGCATTGTTTCTACAATTCTGAAAAAAAATTACATTATTTTCAGATCACAATAATCAAGCCCATAAGAAAGAAGATCAAAACAATTGGAGGATTATGTAGTTCAAAAGGTGAAATGAAGCTACTGCATCAAGAGATGAGCCCCCACTGTTGTCTCTGGTTCTCACAAAATGTCCGGTAAGTATCTGGCTCAACTTTCTATGTTAGGATAATGTAGCTGGTATTGAAGGAGGCTGCTATTCCTTAGACAGCCAACCCAATACCTCTACATACCCAACTGCCCTTGTGTACAGGGGCAACAACCAAACCTGGACACCTCCTGGTCTACCTGACCACACATGCATGTCCACCTAGGGAATGGATTGGACTGTGCCTTTAATTTTTAAGATCCACTGTATCATGTTTATTCATTTAAAAACCACAGATCTGCTAAGATACACCACTTCCTATCGGCAGAGGTGTGGAACCTTGTTCTTAAAAGTTCTGTTTAAAAAAAACAACTTTTGGTAGTAGTACAAAATAAGTACTCTGAGCTGTGAACTAACACCCTGTACTCAAGACACTGAAAATGTCATCATTTATTAATTAAAATATACCAACGCCACCTTTCCCATTGTTCAATGTTGACAAAACAGAAATCAAAATTTGGATAAAAACATCAACAGAGTTATCAAGAGTTTTCATTAATTCCACCAGCTGGAATCCAGAGTTCTACTTCAGGTGTAAAAACTTTTTTTCCCCCCTCAAAGCCACCAACACCCCCTCCCCTGGGAAACATCACAAAATGCTATTAAAAGAAACACACACACCCCAGTTTCAAACATGATTTGGGGAGATCATGTTCAAAAATCACAAAGCCATGCTCTCTTGGGGGGGTAGAGACCCTTTAATTTTATTACTCAAGGTAAGGAAAACTACTTTTTCTTTTCCCTGAATCACATTCAAGAGAAATGAAGTTACCTCTTCTCCTCTGCAAGCCTTCCATATCGCCCATTTTCTTTAGTTTCTTCTTGGCACTGACCAACTGGCTGCTATCAAAGAAATGAGCTGATGGTGCTATAGTGGTCAGCAGTGCTGGCTTCTCAATGCTGGGTTGTTTCACAGGGCTACTGCTCTTCTCAGAGCACTGAGTAGACTCTTCCTTGGTGGGCAGAGGTGGTGGCGGTGGCGGTGGAAGAGGAGGAGGCATTGGGGCCTCATTAACTATATTGGGCTGAAGTTCATTACTGAGAAGAGCAGGAGGAGAAGGAATCTGAGAAAATTCAGAGATAACGCCACAGGGAGGTGAAGTATCTTCAAGTGGTCCTAAATTTCTAGACTCCTGGATTTGTAAAGGTTGTATTCTTTTTTCTTGCCCCACCACATCAGTCTGTGTAGTTACAGGTAGCGACAGACGATGATCAGCACATGAAGTTGAACTGGCTGTACTTTTTCTTCTTGCATGGGCCAGTCGAAGTCTGGTTGATTTGAGTATTACCTGTCCAGGATAGCGCTTAGGAGGGGGGGAAATGAGTTAAAAATTAGGCAAGCATCAAAAGCATGGTGACTAACAGCACAATTTTAACCCTGTAAACTCAGAATTAAGTCCTACTGAATTCAATGGAACTTACTCCCAGGTGAGTGGGGTTAGGATTGCAGGCCAAGAGACTTATTACTGCTAACCTCAACTGCTCACATATAATTATGATTCAACCCTTTCAAAATTGTCAGGTTAACTTGTAAATTGAGAAACATAAACATGGGAATTAATTAATATGAAGAGAAGTATAGCACATTTTTTTCCTAAGAATAATTCCAATGTTCTTTTCTATTTTCTTGTGAATATGAATATAGTTTAATAATTAAGAAGGCTTGTTTCACACATTATATAGCAATGATTTATGGTTGCCATCACATATACAAACAACACAAAG
Organism: Podarcis erhardii; assembly: GCF_964252035.2. NCBI lineage: Eukaryota > Metazoa > Chordata > Lepidosauria > Squamata > Lacertidae > Podarcis > Podarcis erhardii. The sequence continues at coordinate 32,093,928 of NC_138501.1, read as the reverse complement.
CCATAGCTAATGCATGCTCTCTGGAACAAGTACTTGTGTCAAAGGCGCTATTATTGGTGGGCAATCTATGTATATGTATATGTATGTGTATGTGTATGTGTATGTGTGTAACTTACGAAGCATCAGTAGAATGTCTCCCTTCTTCCATTTACCTGTTTAAATGTTCGAAGTCTGTCCAGTGTTATCTGTCGTTCCTGAGTAACCCATGAGCTTTTTCTTTCTTCTTCAGCTTGCAACTGCTCCCTCTTCTAAGAATGAAAACAAAAAGATGAAAGTCGGGGGTTAGAAACACCAGGCTGGGAGGACGAATTTGGATGGAATAACTTTCACCCACTACTGCTTAGTCCCAGTTAAAGTTAACTTTTTTCTTCCTTTCGTTAGAGGTTTTAAACCAAAACCTCTTAATCCAGGCATCATACACAGCTTGTCTTTGATGAGACAGGAAAATGGGATTGTTAATCTTTGTTTTCATTTTAATCACCAGGAGCTCAATATTAAGTGTAAAAAGAGTTGCTTTTTGCCTTAGTAACCATAAATCTTTGGAACCCCTTGAAGAAACTTCACTACTTCCACACAACACCACTTCTTGTGGACAGCTTTCTCTTTTCTTTTCTTTTTTTCTTTTCTCTTCTGCCCTCTGCCTCTTCTCACTCCAGTGCAGAAGAGATCTCCACACCAACCACCCATCGAAGTCCAGCTTTGCAAAATAAGGACAGGTACTAAATCTCTCTCCCCTCTCCTGGCAAGTACCTCAGCTGACCATGTTCTTCCCCACCCCCTCCACAGGACTCCAGTCATCTACCTTCTTCCCCTCTCCCTCTTCCCCTCCCCCTCCATCCTTCCATCCCTCCCCTCCCCTTTTTCATGTCCCCAGACATCCTACTGCTTTGTCTTTCTCTGTCTTTCTTTCTCCTTCTCCCCACCCGCATTTCTGCTTTCTTGAGGTGATCTGCTCTTTGCCAAGCCCTTTTATTCTTCCTTAGTAGTTCTGCTCCTTTACAAAAATGGAACTTATTTCAAAACATGTCCCAAAGTCATCCAATTGCTTTCTTCCAATTCTTGCCCTAACCCCTTCCCAAAGCCTTCCAAAAACAATATACCAACCTCCATCTTCTTGACAATTTCCCCATCTCTTCTAAAGCAACTGGCCCTAGGCCCCAGTCTGTATTAATTGATTCCAATCAACCCCTTTTTAATGAACATGCTGATTCCCTTTTACTGTAATAAATTGTTTGAATGATACCCTGTGGTATTCTTTGACTCCATAAACTGCCAGGTATGGGACATGTTCCGGTCTCAATGTCAAAAGATCAGAAATGGCTTGTCAAGGTTGCATGTGAGAACTACAAGCTTACAGGCAAACTGTATACTTCATAACATCTGTCAGTTAGCTTCTAGCTAGCTGTAGGGTTGCAGCCATTTTTATTTTTAAAATGGCAGTAATTATCAAATACAGCATTCATTGCTTTGGAACAAGAGCAGGACCAGACCAGTCATAGATGCAAACTAGGATACCACCAGATACCAAAATTATAGGTGAACGTGCCTCAGCTGCATCATGACTTAGAAAGAGGCATAACCTGCATATTTAGACTCCTTCATGCTTTTAGAAGAAATTGGGATTCTAATCTATGTTAGTGATGCTGCCTAGGAATCTGTAGATAGTAATTAGTGCAGATAAACTAATGTAGAGCATAAGATGACGATGATGAGAAATTATGCTACAAACTGTTATTTTTCTGATGCTGTATTTTAATTGTATCTTATTAGAATGATTTTATATGTGAGCTTCCAGAGTACAATGTTATTGTGCAGCTTTATAAAAAATATAGCAATTTTTAAAAAACAGAATTGTGGTTAGTAACATGAAAAATGAAATCAATAAAATAATATTCTTGTCAGCTCTTGGTCATTTAAGATACAGTTATTTATCCACTTACCTTGGACGAAGTGTCACTGAATTCAAAGTGACCTACTTCTGAGGAGATGTGCATAGGATTGTAGTGTTAATGTCCTATTACTGTCCTATTGTATATTGCTCAGTATACAGTAACATTCAAAAGCAAGGCGGGGGGATTTAAATTTGCTTAAGTTGGGGGAAAACCTTGAGCTGGAGGCTTATTTTAATATTAACCAAGATAAAACTCACAAACTGTGCTGTATGCTGTGACTCTTCTTCACTCTGAAAGTGCTGCAAGAATTTTTCATGATGTTTTGCAATGCAGATCTCCTGTCAATACACAAGACACTGTATAAGATATAAATAACAACAACAACAACAACAACTTATTATTTATACCCCACCCATCTGGCTGAGTTTCCCCAGCCACTCTTGGCAGCTTCCAATCGAGTGTTAAAACAATACAGCATTAAATATTAAAAACTTCCCTAAACAGGGCTGCCTTCAGATGTCTTTTAAAGATATGATAGCTATGGTACTTATTTCCTTCACATCTGAAGGGAGGGCATTCCGCAGGGCAGGCGCCACTACTGAGAAGGCCCTCTGTCTGGTTCACTTGAAATGATCAACAGTAATCAAGCTAAGAAAGTATAAAATGAGTAGCACAAAATAATTTCAGTCTAAACACAGCAACAAATGTGAGGTTTGTTTTAAAAATATGCTTTAAGTATTTTCTGTATGTTTGTTTTTTAAAAACCCAGAAAAGCAGTCACTGGTAAGGTGTAGATGGACACAAAAGTAAACATCTAGACTAAATGAAAGCCACTGTCAGGATAGGAAAGGAACTAGATATGCTTCGTAAAGGATTTTGTAAATGGAATACATAATAACAATTAATCATGCCCTGGAAAAGAGTGTGAAACCTTATCCAAGTTTATGCATTTCAGTGAGTTTGTTGCAAAGGAGATTTCAACACAGCAAAGTCACAACTAGGAGCAAATGGGCAATTGTGTGGCTTTGGAAACTTGTGCAGTTTTCTGTATCTTTTTGTAAAGTGGGTCTGTGTTTGTGGAATCTGTAGCCCCAGCTTGACAGCCTTAAAGGTGTCAGTGAGTTTATAGAAACAATCCAGTGTGTGTGTATGTGCCTGTTTGCTTAATAGTTTAAGAAGTTTGCAACATCCATTATTGTGAATTCAAAGACAAATACAGCATTTATTTCAGAACACATATATCCACTGGCTGCTGTGCTGATTTAGTTTACTACAGGAAAACCTCAGTCAGTACTAAAATATTCTGCCAAACAGTGTGTACAATTTCAGCATTTATCTCCTATTACCAATTTATTTCAAAACTGGCTTTCCTAACACCAACAGTTGCTTGATACAATAAACCAAGACTACCAGTGCTTAGCCAGCAGGTGGTAGCACCGGGATAATAGGAAACTGTTTCCACAGTGATCCCATATCAACCTGCTATCAAGACATTGTCAGGAAGGTAACATTACGTATAAGTAGTTGTTATAAAGGTACTATGAAAAGAATTACATTATCCAAATAAATACACAAATACACACACACACAATCTCTAACCATAGCAAAACAGACACCACCTATGAAGGAATTTCTAGTCTCCACACTATGAACATGAACCTGAGATCTCTGCATGTAGGAACAGGATACATGCCCACTGTGTATAGTAACACCAAATCACCACTTTGATGGTGCACCCCCTAAAAAAAAAAACTGAACAAAATATCCCTCCTCTCTCCACAGCACACAGCTTACAGAGGAAAGTGGGTGAAAAATTAAAAAGGCAATCCATGTGTGAAAATCTAGAATTTACTCCCTTAACTTTAAAATCTAATGATTAGTTTCTTTGGAAGAAAAGGCTGTTAAATTATGTCCATGACTTTGCTTACAGCTGATCAAAACGGCAATATATTAGCTAAAACTCATAGTCAATTCAGGGAACAATAATATCGCTTCTATAATGCAGCTTACGGCAAGAAAGCAAGTACTTACAACTAGCATTATTTTGTGTACATCTCAACGTATTTTAAAATAAAACATTTATTTTAAACTGCAGGCGATGGCCACTCTAGAGATGCTGTAGGAAATGGTTTTACCATGGTAAGGGCTTTCCCCACTCCCACCCACAGCCCCACAATTTCAGCCCTAATGTTTGAAAGTAGCATGTTGTGAATCAATATGCTTCCCAGTAATACTACATTTGGAAATACCATTTTTGACACCCTGCTGCTAGTGGCCTCCCTTCCCTTCTACTACTCCCAGGTATTTTCTTTCCCAGCCGCCTCCTATTCTAAATTTCATGTTTTATCCATTTAACTTCTGCTGCCCCCAAATCTTTATTACCTTTTTTCCCTATGTGTTTAACACAACACTTTGCTGTAAGTAAAAAGAAATAGGTTCCTCCACATTAGGGACAAGGAGTTTAGCCTAGTTTGTTCTTGATACTCTATGCTAACTTTATACATGCAACAAAGCAAAGGAAAACACCAAAATATGTAACACACACATCACCAGTAGGCTGAAGTGACAAGACTCTTCCCTTTGTGCAACGTACTTTTCATTATTACCAAAACAAAACAAAAATTACTGTCATTACAGTGCTGGGGTGAGCTAAGAGGTTTAAACGTCCCTGACAAGAATGCAGGGACACAGGTGGTGCTGTGGTCTAAACCACTGAGCTTCTTGGATTTGCTGATTAGAAAGTTGGCTGTTCGAATCCATTTGATGGTGGTGAGCTCCCATTGCCCTGTCTCCAAGCTTCTGCCAACCTAGCAGTTCGACAGCACACCATTGCAAGCAGATAAATAGGTACAGCTGCAGTGGGAAGGCAAACAACGTTTCTGTGCACTCTGGCTTCCGTCATGGTGTTCAGTTGCATGAGAAGCAGTTTAGTCATGCTGGCCAAATGACCCAGAAAGCTGTCTGTGAACAAACGCCGGCTCCCTCGGCCTGAATGGAGATGAGCGCCACACCCCATAGTTGCCTTTGACTGGACTTAACTATCCAGGGGTGCTTTACCTATTACCTTTTTACCTGCATTAACCCTCTACCTCACCCCATATGAACTGATCAACTAAGAAGAAAGCGCACACGACCAATGGTCTGATCTGATATAAGGCAGCCTCCTATGTTCCTGTGCCAAACAGGCAAGGAACTCTTTGCTGAGTAGTGAATGAATTAGTGTTTTACCTTTTTATTTCTGAGGTAGGCTTTCTTGGCTGAAATGCGCCCACGCCTTGCTTCTAGCTGGCGGACTTTCTGTTGCAATTTCTGTAGCTCTTCTCTTTGCAAGTGTATAGATGCTGCCATATCTTCTTTTTCGAGCATAGCTTCCATACTTTCATAGGTATCATAATACACTACTTCATCTCTTTTCTCTGTTAGAAAATACTAACAATTTTAATAATTTTAAACATGCACACACACAAACTACACAATGCAATAGAATCTAGATCAACCTTCAGTTGTGATAAACAGAATTATGTAGAAATAAGTTGTTTAATGATATTGGAATGGGTCACAGAGCCAGAAGGGCTTGAGGGTTATAGTCACACACCAACACTGATCTAATACCACACAAAATCACAACTATAGTGTGACCAGAGCAGGAAACAGGAGCAACTAATGGAAATTGAATTACAGGTGACTGGGACCAAGGCTACAGGGGTATTTTCTCCCAAACAGATATAAGGATTGTGGTGCTCAAACAGACTCCAAGTGTGGCAAACTCCACTCAACACAGAAGTTACATCTCTCATCACCCTCAATAATAAATTCAATTTATCCAACATTTTGACTCTAGCTGGGACAATCTTTGATACCTCAGAAGGAGAAAGAAATCAAAAGCCAAACAGTTAAGGCCACAGTTCTGTGCACACTTGCCTGGAAGTGAGCCCTACTGAATACAGTTAGATTCACTTCTGAGTAAATATGCATAAGAACTGGAGTGGGAAATTTGCAGCCACAGGATAATTTCAATAACCAACTTGTACTACAGCTGCCTATGGCATATTGTTATAAATAATATACATGTAAAATGAATGTATGTCACCTGAAATAAGTCTTTTGATGCTTTCAAGTTGTGCTGTCAGCAGCAGTTCTTCACACTTCAAAATTTCAAACTGTACTTCATACAACTGAAGTTGCAGGTCATAATAATCAGATTCAAGTTGATCCAAATGGGCTATGGCTTCTGTGCCACCTTGTAAACTCTGCATCTGAACAGGAAGTATATAATAGTTACAACAAGATGACCTATTAAATCTTAACTCTGTCACAAAACGTTTACAAAGCCTCCTATCAAGAAGTATTGTGAAGTTATTGAGCTTTATGTGTAGGGAGGTTATTGGTTTGTTTGTTTTTATTTTAATTACGTCTTTGTGGTTTTATAATTTGATTTTATTCTGTGAACCGCCCTGAGACCTCTGGTTATAGGGCGGAATATAAATTCAAATCAATCCATCAATAAAATAAAAACAAAACTATTTAAAGGCATTTTAAATGAAAAAGTATACTAATGCTACATAAACCGTAGCTTCATATGCATCATCTAACTCTCCCCACTTTATTCAAAGGGACTTATATCTCCAATATGAGGATAATAATATTGGCCTATATTGCAAGCCTTTTGGAATGACCGAAATGTACATAATCACACTGAACCCTTGGTGTGAGCTGTAAAAATGCTAAGTGTAACTATTGTTTTATAAAACTAAAGACAGCCACACAGAAATTAATTTTCACACCGAAAAGCTTATTGGAATAAAACAAGGGCTGAAGAAAAACAGGACACTTTTTCTCTTCTGCCCCATGAAATACACCCTCATTTTTGGCAATTTTTCAGACTGCAGAAATGGGAACAACAGTATTTGTATAGAGGGAAGTCTCCCTGGCACACATTCAGGTGCCCCGATGCACATGATGTTCCCTTGGCACTTGAATTTCAGGCAGCAATGACATCACAGAACGGGCTCTTCACAGCCCCCAAAGGCTGCTGCTCTGGTACCAATTATGGCAAAAAGAAAATCTCCCAAGTAAACCAGTGACACTGCCCCATAATTATTTTCATTTCCCCTTGCTAATATTGTCGCACAACCAAACCTGACTAGAGCAAACAAGGAAGCTATGTTTTTAAAGAAGAAGAAGAGGAGGAGGAGGAGGAGGAGGAGGAGGAGGAGGAGGAGGAGCCAAACCTGCTGTGAAGCTCTCTGAAAAGGTAAGCTTTGGAGAAATCTATTGAAGAATTTTTTGGGTTACCAAAAAAAGCCCTATTTTTACAGTAAGTGGAAAATGTTTGCCTGTGAACATGCAGTTTAGCCCTTAATGCAATGTCCTAATATTCTATTCTAGGTACCTATGCTGTTTTACACATTTAGAGAACTACAAAGACTACTTGATGATTTGGCATTTCTAGCTGTCATCACAAAGACAAGGCCTGGCAGCTGAACTGCAAAACAGGATCTGGTATGCCTCCAAGAAAACTCTTCACTGTTCCTTTCACACTATAACTACCCATATTCTCATGTATTTATATACAAGTGCTTAAAGGAAGAAACTAACTGTGTTCATGGGTTTAAAAAAATAGTTTAAATGTATTTGGTATCAAGTAAAATAGAAACTCAGTCTTGTTTTCTTTCCTTGCATCAAGTCTTCATCCGCATTGTCAAATTAGGACCCAAAATCCAGCAGGGACTGCTAAATAATGCAATCAAGGGACAAAAATATCCCTAATTATGTTATTAACAACTTTTATGAGTGATAGAACTACAACAATAGTCAACGTTATTTCAGTATGCCATTTTCAAAGAAGGGACCCAAATTTTAAGCACAAATAGTTAAAGCAGAATTATCTAGCAAAAGAAAAGCACACTGAAAACATTTTTTTTAAAATGACAGCATATAGGACACTATGGCAAGATTGCAAAGTGTAACACAGAGAAGGAAGAGATGTCAGAGAAGCATCAGTTCCCTAAATAGGGCATGACACAAACCTGATGTTCAAGAACCAGAGAAAATATCCAGGACCAGAAATAAAGAGGCAGGTAAAGGCTGCCAACAGAGGCAGATCCAAGGTGGGCCTGGAGTCTTCCCAAAGTTATTTTAGAAGGAGCATTCATAGCAAATATCCAATGATCCATTCTCTGGATAATGTCTAGGAGTTCTCCAGTGCCACCATGGGACGTGCCAAAGCTCAGCCCTTGAGGACGGGAAACACTTATCTACCCATGAAAACCAGGAAGCAGGAATAACCTTTTAAAGTACCTTTCCCCCAAACATTGCCTCAGCTAAACCACTGTCAGTTTTATGCTTGGTAAAAGTGGTTGGAGTAGCCCATATAGACCTTGCACATTTCCAATGAAGAGGCATTATCTGAACAGGCAGCAGAGGTAGCTGCAGCCCTAGTAAAAAGAGCAGTAACATTAAGGGGTGAAGGGAGATACTAAGCCTCATATGCTGTAGTGATTCAGGCACTGAACCACCTAGATTCATCTAGACCATGTAGAGAAGGACATCTTTTTACCCAAAGATATGGAATGAAAGATGAACAGAAAGTCAGATTACTGAATTAGCTAAGTTATTTAGAGATATATTGTGAGAGCCCTTCAAACATCTGGTTAATGCCCTGGCCACTCTAATGAGAGAGTTTAGGCAAAAGGAAGAGAGCAATTTTCCCTGCAAACAGTGAAATGAGGAGTTCACTTTAGGAAGGAAGGGAGGCTCAGTTGGCGAAAATACTGAATCCAAATGAAAAATGCAAAAACAAAACAAAACATCCTACCCACCAAAAACTATTGGACAGGACCTCAAAAAATCCTCCTGTTTGTTCTGAGTTCCCATAATGTGCTCAGTCTTGTGGGACAGGAGCTTGGACTCCCTGTGGAGGCCTAGTTCATTCTCCCCTACACCTTCCTCAGCTGATCTGATGTATTGTCCATAGGCTAACATGGAGTGAAGGCAAAAGAGGCTGCCAAATGACTGGAGGGGAAACTAGATGGTCTTTTCCAGAGCCCCTAGGGGCAATATTGAATCTAAAACAATCAGGGCAGCCAGTGGATGTGACGAGAGTGGAACTTGGCCCACAGCACAACTTTGATGCTGGAAATCAGGAGACCAAGCACATTTTGTTGGCTAGACTGTCATAATTAAAATGCATCTTGTATCTTTAAACATTGTATTAGTCAGTTGGCAACTGCAGTAAGCAGAAGCACTAGAGCCCAACTTGTGTATCTGGCAACCTTGTAAGTACATGTTTGTTAGATAAATTTATGTTACAGATAGGTAGCCGTGTTGGTCTGCCATAGTCAAAACAAAACAAATTCCTTCCAGTAGCACCTTAAAGACCAACTAAGTCAGTTCTTGGTATGAGCTTTCCTGTGCATGCACACTTCTTCAGATACCTTCCAGTAGCACCTTAAAGACCAACTAAGTCAGTTCTTGGTATGAGCTTTCGTGTGCATGCACACTTCTTCAGATACCTGGTATCTGAAGAAGTGTGCATGCACACGAAAGCTCATACCAAGAACTGACTTAGTTAGATAAATTTATGTTCAAGCATTACTTATATTGCTTTTAAGAACATGCATCTTATCTCTTTATTCTTATTATATCATTTTGAAAGTTAAAGTTGCATTTTCAACCCAGTTGGACTGAAAATTTGTTTGTGAACTTTGCAGAACAGAATGTAACAACTTTGATAAGAAATAATACAAACCTTAGTGACTTCATGGAAACCAGGAGTTACATATGTGTTTTTATGAGAATGATTTCCCTTAAAGAGGGCTAAGAAGCAAAGAAACAGATGTAGCCTAGCAGATGAGCGAGCTGGCAATGTGGACTTTGCTATAAACAAATGGAAGATGTTCCTATGCAAGCGAAGAGAACAATATTTAAACAATTCAAACCTGGATCTTGGCAGAGAAGAATGATGTTTTCACAAGCCAATTGAAATTATAGATTCTATGGGAAAGAACTTTTGTATGCCACAACACATGACTATAAAAACAGTTCTCTCTTAATATCAACTCAGAGAAGGAAATATGGAGCAGAGAAACCAATGGTGGAGAAGATCAGGTAGAACTGAGAAGGCCAGTTGGAAGAAGCCAATGAATTACAATTTGAATAAAGGATTATAATTCAGAGAAGATTTAAAACTGCAGAAATCCAAAGAGGCAGCAGGTATCCGCAGGTCTCATGTTTTTCCTATTTTTTTCTTACAGGATCTCTAGCTCGGGTCCTTGGGGTGTGGGTGTACTCCATCCTCTGTGAGTGAATTTAGGGTTAGTGTGCTGGGAAGGGTAGTATCTTCACTCCAGCTTCTATTTACCTTTTCTTCCAGAGTCAATCTTCACAAGGGAGAGAACACCTCACTGGGTAAGTATTTTTAAATAATAAAGCTTTGGGCCTTCATTTCTGGTCTGGTTGTTTGTCCTTGTATTCCCTTGCAAAGGAAGACCACAGGATACTATCTTTGCATTCCCTGTGCAAAGAAATATCCTGAGCTATCTGTTTTTCAGGCCTGATCACTTTGACACACACACATAGCAATGCTGTTGCTCGAGGTTTACTATCCAATTCCATCCCCAAACTGTGTTGTAACAAGTTCCTCCCTCGCTTGAAGCAACAAAGGGGACCTGACCAACAGGTTGTCTAGATAGGAATAAATGTGAATACCTTGCAGACTTGATGCAACACCTTTACCATCATTATCTTTGTGAAGACTCTGGGCAGTGAAGCAACACTGAAGGGTTGGGCTTTGAATTGAAAGTCCCTAGAATTTATTTTCAGCAAATACTATTACACAATAAGGATGGGTGTATGTTAAAGAATCCCCCTCTCCCAGAAGGCAGATGTTAAAACTTTGCAAAGTAGCATAAGCATGTCTCCTGCTGTGTAAGAGCTAAAGGCCAGGCACTCTTTAAGGATCCACAGTACAGTCTAATTAGATAAAAGTCTCTTTGCAGTTAAGTGGGTATAGGATGGCAGCCTAGGCTTTGGTTTAGGTTTGGCACTGCGGGGCAGGAACAGGGTTCTTGTACCTTTGGCAGCTGTATGGTGGGCATAAATTCAATAGGTTAAGCATTTTCTAGGATAGAAATACAGTTAGGGGCAAAGCTTCACCATGACAGTACTCTCTCTTAATTTTCTGTTACAGCATGCCCCCCATGACAACCTTGTTGTGTTATACCACTCCCCCGGGCAACAATTTTGTGACTGATGCCCCCAGCACTCTCTTAAAATTCAAAATGTACCCACCGGTCCAAAAAAGAACTGGTGACAACCCCGATCAAAGTCCTTCCTGGACAGTAAGCCATAGCCAAGAGGCACGGGAAAATGGAAACTGTTGACATTTGGGTTACCACCTTTCTTTTACAATGTGGTTTAACTACTTGTTTAGACAGGTGGGAAAGACCATCCTTAATCTGCAGAAAAAGTGTGTGCTGCCCATGGTGGCTTAACAATCTAGCCTCCTGAGAGGGTGAAAATGAAAGGCAAATAAATCTGTCCTTTGGCCTTAGGAAGGAAGGACAGCCTAATGCAGAAGTGCTAATTTGGCCCCGTGACCATAGGTGCACCAAAATTTGTGGGTGCCTGGTCCCTTCATGGGGAATTTTGTGGGTGCCCGGGCACCCAGGGAGTTGGCACCCATGGTCTAATGAATCAGCCTTGATCCAGAAAGGGGTATTTTTGCAAATTCTATGGCAATAATCATGGACAGGAAGATTAGGTTTCTGCTACCTGAAGAGCGCTGCCTCTTTGGTAATTGACGGAGGGTACCACAATCAAATCCTGAAGCTAAGGTGGTGTTTGTTGACTTTGCTGATCAAACAAGACATCAGGAAAATCTTCTCTTTTCCCCACTTAGATTTGCTGCCTCATCAATCTGTCCTCAGTTAAAACCATTGGTGGAAAGGAAACAAGGAATGGAAAAGTAAAAAGGAAAGCAGAGGCAGGGAAAAGAACTGGGAATAGAGCTGAAACAGCAGTTTTTACTTTTCTATCATCTGACTTGTTTTATTAACAGCAGCCTTAATCCATGGTTATACTGAAGGCCTCTAGCTTGTCACCCATAGAATCTATGCATATAATAGCATGCACATTTATTTAAAATAACTAATGCACTAATTCACGACAAGCATGTTGAAACAACTTGTGTGCTTCAAACTTCCAATGAATTACTGAAGTAGTATTTACTTTCAGGGCTAGTTTTTGCAGTAATGCATGTCTGGTAATAAATTTCAACATGAATAAGCACTTTCTTTGATAAATGTCCCTCAAAATGTTCAAGAGAATCAGAATCAATTAAGTGAGAGAGACATAAGTCAGATTTTGCAGTGAGTCAGTTGTACAAATCAGTTCATGTTATTCCTTTTAAAATGGAGCTCTGGGGAAAAACAGAAAATGCTCAATATTTTTCTATACTGGCTGCAAATGGAGACTACAGTTTTAAATGATGCCATCAATGTGTATGGCCACTTCACAGAGTTTTATAATCAAAAAGATTGCTCCTGACTCAAGAGCTTATAAGCTGCATTTTGACAACATGGAGACAGTGGGAAGAAAAGGAAGAAAGAAAATGTGGTGAGTGTCACAATATTCTAATCACAAATGGGGCACTCCATATTTTGAAGTGATTTTTTTCTATGCAAGTGGGGGGAAATATTCATACTATCTTGCCATTCAAATTTTCATAGAAAGTAAATCACAATTAGCTCCTGCATTCTTGAAAGATAAATACATTTATGTTAAAAAAAAAAAATCCAGTCTCTCCAATAAGTCAATGTAGTAGCGGATTTAATATTGTTTTCAAAGCAGTTTGAGGTAACAAACCAATTTATTTTTGTCTTTTAAAAATTTAATTTCTCTAAAAAAATTACCTCTTCTTTTAAAGCATGTTTCTTCTGTTCCAAACAGATTTCTTTTGCTCTCATAAGCTGCAAAGTCTCCTTAGACACTGCATACTGAAGCTTTTCCATTCGTTCCACTGCTGCTGCCCAAGCTGCCTTACCAAACTTTTTCTGGTCTGCTCGCATTCGATCATATACAGCTGTAAAAAATGATTTTTTAGAAAACAGCAGATTTGTCATATATGGAAATGCTTCATATTTCATTACAAAGCTTGGACTTAAGCATATGTTTGTGTACAGAAATAAAACAAAATCTTTATTGCTTAGCCAAGGGCATAATCCTACACAGGATTAGACAGAGAACTTTTACAGGGACTAAGGTTGGGCAGGTATGGACATAAATTAATTTACTGCCTCCTAAAGTAAAGGTATGGTATATCCAAAAGCTACTATATATTTTGGAAAATGATTTGTATGTCTGTCCATTTGTTCGCTATACATTCGGACACCTTGGCACAAGAGTTTCCGAGGTGAGGGTGGCACTCTTTGTCAATGTTTGGATGCCAGATGCCATTCTGAATCAAGATGGTGGCCAAAACATGAATTTGGTTGAACCTTTTTGGTATAGGTTCAGGCGCATCTCAACATAACATCACCAAACACAGCACAGGGTTCCTGAGGGCAGCAAACTTTGTCACCATTTGGATGCCATTTTGAATCAAGATGGAGGACTGAAACGGCACAATGTTTCACGTGTCTAGCAAATTTTGAATAAGTATTTTCAGATAACCTGTTTTGCTGTTTAGTGACAGATCCTGAGAACAAGGATACATTTCACAAAGGTTTTACTTGTGAATGAGCTATTACACTGCTTCTTATACTGCATCATTCTACAAGTTAATTAATTCACAAGAACAATTAATTAATTAATTAATTAATTCACAGGAACATTAATTAACAGGAACAGACTAACATATATGTTAGAAGTTTACAAAATCCCTTTTCACTTTGTTAGCAGCGTATAGCAGCAGTAATGTCAAGATCTTTCAACATCGATATCATTTTCAGTCTGAACATACAAGTACAGTGGTGCTCGCAAGACGAAAAGAATCCGTTCCGCGAGTCTCTTCGTCTAGCGGTTTTTTCGTCTTGTGAAGCAAGCCCATTGACGGCTTAGCGGATTAGCGCTATTAGCGGTTTAGCAGCTTTTAGCACCTTTTAGTGGCTTATCGGCTTAGCGGATAAGCAGCTTAGAAAAAGGGGGGGGAGGGGAAAAAACCCGCAGGAACTCCCAAGACATTTTCATCTTGCGAAGCAAGCCCATAGGAAATTCGTTTTGCAAAGCACCTCCAAAATGGAAAACTCTTTCGTCTAGCGAGTTTTCTGTCTTGCGAGGCATTCGTCTTGCGGGGCACCACTGTACTTAGTTTACAAATCGAATCACAAACCAAGCATGTTTTTTTAAAAATCTAAGGGATTTCTCCAAATTTAGTGTGAAATCTCAATACCTCAAGACTGAGAAAGAGTTGAGTAATTGGGAGGCTATGAACACAATAAGGAATAGGACAGAAGGGTGCACAAGTGAATATCAGGGCCTTCCAATCTGAGAAGTGGCTATAAGGCACTATAAGGCATAGAAATCCTATCCTAGGAGGGAGGGGGAGAAAGAAGAGGTGAGGAGGAAGGAAATGACTCAATTAAAGCCTATGACAGCCCCTTTCCCTACTGCTATGAACCATCATGTAAATGTTTTTGAAGACTTTGAGGAAGGAAGGAAACACTGTAAGATTCTCACTTTTCCAAAAAGATTAAGCTTCAAGAGCCAAGAACCATTGCATCAATCCACATTGTCCTTATTGTACAATGGACTTTGTACAAAAGCAGCATGACTGTCTCCATGGAGGCAGCCCGCCATCTTTTTCCATACAATGTTCTGGGATATTCTCCGTTACAATGCAAGGAAAAGATATGGCTGCCTCCCTGGGTACAATACCATCTCTCTCACTCTCTTGCCTTCTTTCCTTAAACAAAATCATGTTCCATTGCTAGCATGGGCAACACTGGACCCATTTTAATGCATTTTTTCTGGCCATCCCACTCAGCTAGTATGTGGGATAATAATAATAATAATAATAATGATGATGATGATGATGATGATGTAATGTTAGACTTCATATTGTAAGTACTTAATGAAAAGAATGTGCTAAACCTGTACTGATTTTTATAATCCACATGGAAGAGCAGATTTAATCTACAGATGAATACATGTGAAAAGTGGCACAAACCAGATGAAGTCTTATTTGTCCATCTCTACTAGCAATTCATAAAAAAGCAATGACAGTGATTTGAGACAAAGGAAGAAGGTGCAGCTATAAGACCTTGGATCATGTAAATAAGACTTTCTAGTTCTTAAAAGGCCTTTATTGCAAAACATGAAGTAGTAAAACTCCAATACCTTTCTGTGCTTTTGCTGTTATTTCAAAATATTTAACAGTGAGGTCTTGAATAGAAAGCACAGCCATGTGGGCCTTCCGCTGCCAGTCTGCATCTTCTTTCTGTAGACTCTCAATTCTTCTAGGTCCCAGGTAATCATTCTCTATGGATATCTGAAAATAGATCAGTCCATTATATCCACCATCAAAGCTTAAAGGCTAGATAGAAAACTTCAAAAAGTTAAACTGTTTAACAATTATAATATAGATGAAATAATTTAACTGGGAAGGACAGATGAATGATCATGTGCTTTCCGGAACTGCTAAGAAATAACTCATAAATCTCATGAGCAAATGTTTCCTAAATTATTTGCTCTTAGCTACTAATCTGAGTAAGCATTACAGCATGGGTAAATCTTCATAAATTTGCATTGGATCCAAGTATGAGAAAGGGACTTTTTGAAGTGACAAGCTCAGTCACAGAACACTCATTTACTTGGACATCTGTTGTCTACCAATGGAAGGACTCAGGTAATAGGATGAGAGCCATCCTTGAGATAAAGGTTTGGAAAGGTGAATACAGCTTCTTGCTGAGAATTCACAAGCAATCAAAGCTCCCACAGAATGCTACTGTCTGGAAGGAGAAATTTCCAAGACATAATTTGTACTGAGAGGCACTCTGCAAATCAAGTATCACATGAGCAGTTGCACAAAACTCTCACCCTACTTCTAATGAAAAGCTTTTGCAGGGGTCTGCAATTGTAATATATCACTTTTCTGTGGGGAGAGCATGCTTAACTTGGGCTGTTTTCCCTCACAAATGAAAATGATTAGTATGTTACTATGGATAACATGCCATTCATATATTAAAAGCATATTTTGGCATATCTCCCAATCTCTACCCCTTAAATGATCTAACTGATTTGGTTTGAAGAGATTTATAAAAAGGCGTATTAGGAAAGCAATCTTACTCATTAAACACAATTATACCCTGTGTTCCCTATCCTTAGAACACTATAAAAATCTTAGAGTGCCTAAATTTTTAACTATTCCTTGTACAAAGGACAAGAGCAAAATGAAACATGAACTTATCTTTGCTTTAACAAAGATTTTATTACACTGGTAGATGAATTCGCACTACGGAAAATCTGATTGGCTGGTTCACAAAGTACATCCACGGAACTGTCTTTTAAAGGATCTTAGTATTGCTTCAGGATTTTCTATATGAAATGTGCTTGCATGACTATTAAAATTTAAATCCAACTTCTAAAATGGACTCTGGTGTCTCCTACATGATTCCAGCCTTTGTTCAAAGAAAGAGGCAACTGTAGGAAAATATTTTGAAACATGTAGGCCAGTGGTTTTAAACCAGTGTGCCATGGCAACCTGGGGTGCCCTGAATGATAGTCAGGGGTGCCATGGGCAGCACCAGCCTCTGACCCTCTTTCCTCCTCTCCCTCTTCTAATGCCCTCCTGCCTCTCTGCCTCCCAAAGGCTTGCACGGCTGTTTATTGCAGCAGCCCTGGCTACAAGCTCCCTAGGCAAATGTTGCCTCTGGGGCTGGCCAGGGGGTGCTTCCCAGGCCCCTGTGGGGCAATGTGAGGAGGAACCTCTCTTTGGGGCGGGGGGGGGGAGGCTCAAAGACCAGGGTGGCAGCTGCAGCGGCTCAGAGGACACCCAAGGAAAGGGGAGAGGAGAGGAGGCTGAGGGAACACTCCAAATGGGAGGGTGTTCAAAAAAGAGTGAGAGGCTGCCAGCTCTGCAAGCAAGGGGTGAAATAAGTGGGTTCCTGAGTCCCACAGGGGTGCCGCAGAAAGAATGTAGTTGGTCAAGGGAGCTGTAGACTCAAAAAGGTTGAAAACCTCTGATGTAGGTGATTAGCTACTAAAGCACAGTACCCTCCAGATGTTGTTTGACTATTACCCCCATTAGCCACAGTCAGCGTGACCAGCAATTAGGAATGATGGGAGTTGTAGTCCAACATTTGGATAGCACTGTATTGGCTATCCCTGTGCTAAAGACTCAAAACCCATAGTTGAAAGGTAGAGCTAGAGGTGTGTTCCATATGTCCCTTGGAAACTTTTTGAAAGATAAAATAGGCAAGCATATTGAAGAACAAAGAACAGGCTCTGCTGAAGTGGAATCGACACTCAGATCCTGCTTGTGGGCTTTCCATAGGCATCTAGTTGACCACTGTGAAAACAGGATGTTGTATGAGATGGGCCAATGGCCTGATCCTGTTCTTATGTCCTTAGAGGCGTTTGCCTGTAGTGGCTGTATGCAAAAGCGGTCAGGTGCAGAGTGAAACATTTGCATATATCAAGAGTTCTCATATCTGAGGCAATGAGGGTAAACCTAACTCAAAAGAGAAAGGTGGGGGGGGGGGAGAGATACTTCACTGCTCAGCCCCTTGCCCTGCCTTGCATAAGTCTTTGCTCTAAACAGTCACCTACAGCATGAAGCGTCTTGTGTCAAGGCGCTCAGAATGACATTAGGACAAAGCACTTCAGTAACACCTCAGATGGTTAATGCTTCATTATAAGAAGAGTGGTCCCTGCCACCTTGAGGGAGGCAGTCATTAGATCAACTCTAACAACATCAGAAGCCCTCCTTCGATGCAGACTATTGTAACAACTATAAATATCAACAACTATCAGCCAGTCACAAGTTTTCCCTTTGGGGGATATTTGGGGATTCCACAGGTGGTAGAGCAGAGCTTTCCAAACTGTGTTGCAACACATTAGTGTGTCGGCTGCAGTGTGTAGGTGTGTCACGCGAACGCTTCCCGCACTACTCCGGGGACTGGAAAGGGGTTAGTTTAACCTCTGATTTGCTAGTAAAACTGAATTAATGTGTCATGAAATGATGCATGTCTAAAAAGTGTGTCACCAACATAACATGAAAAGTTTGGAAAGCTCTGTGGTAGAGGATCAATTTTAGCTTTTATAAGCACCATTAACTATCTGGACCCATTCTGATTTGGCACCCAAACACAACTATTTTTTTACACAGCAGGTCAGTGGCTTTTTATTCTTCAAGACTTCTAGTCACTGGCCTGTGGTTCTGCCATTTTCAGATGTTCACCTGACTTTTACTAGATCTCTATTCTGCTGCATATGGCTGCTGCTACCTGTACTGTTTTTATTGTTTTAACTGAGCCCATTTTTATTCTAAGTCACTCTGGATATTTTAACAGGAAAGCAGCACAGAATTTAGATCAATCAATAAAAGCAATAAAAATATGGAATTCCAAATAAAAATTCCAAACTCTCCAAATCCATGCCCTAATTATAGATCAGATAGATAAGACAGGCAGAACATACAAGTAAATACAGAACTCAAACTTTCAAGAATTTCAAACAGAACCATCACAAGGTGATTTGAAAATGACCAAAATTTCTAAAAGACAAAAACAGATTATGCATAAACACATGTAACACCTTTTAAGATTTATATTCATTTTATCTTTGTTATTTTTCAAAATAAATAAATTTAAATTATAAGATTTATGTTAATGTGTACCTTTATCTGCTGTCTTCTGAGCATTGCAAGCTCCCTCATATCTCGGAATGGCTGCAGTAAGTACTGATAAAGTTCTGTAGTTGCTTCAGCAAGAATGCTATATGCTTCATCTTCCATTTGATATAGTTCAAGCAGCTCTACCATGCTTTCTGTATTCTTGTGTTTCTCTAGGAGCTAAGTAAAGAGAAATAATAATACGTCAAAGAATAAACACATTTTCCTGCTATCAAAATGCAACCAGATATAATGACTAACATTTTCAAGTTTTGTATTCTGATACCTCGGTGAAGAGCACCAGTATCACTTAATCCTACTCTTTCTCTTTTGCAAAAAGTTATAAAACTAAAAAAGGGTTAACAGGGCAATCCAACTTAAAAGTAAGCCAGACTAAATTCAATGAGGCTAGATAAGTGTGGTTAGGATTGCAACCTAAAATATTTGATCTCCAATTTTATGTCAAGCATGTAGGAAGTACACAATGTTAGGGAGGCAATCAAAATCATGGTCTGACAAAATGAGAGGAGTCTGAAACAAGGAAATCTCTGGCTGGGCTCAGTCTGGGTTACAGCGCCTGAAGTCCCTCATCCTGTCCAAGTCAAAAAATACGCTGGCATAAGCCCCCTAAAAGGGGTCTGGTGGCACAAGGGGAGACTTACTCCTATTCCAAACACTTCCAAACACATGTGACCTAGCAACCCAGTGGAAGTTACAATGGCAAAAAGGGTAGAGTAAGTCATATTCTACTTTAAAGGCTTTGTTCCCCTCTGTCAGGCTTGGGCTGGCTCAGCCAGCAGAAGCTTCACTCCTAAATGGTTTCTGAAATAGGAGTAAGTTACACCAGCATAATTTATCCCAGTGTAAATTACACTGGCTTCCTTTGGACTGTTATGCCCGTATATTACTTACAATTCTATCTTTAAGATTTTTTTTTGTCATTTAGCAAAAGACATACCATTAGGGGCATGGGTTGCTCGGTCCCTGCTCCTACCAACCTAGCAGTTCAAAAGCACACCAGTGCAAGTAGATAAATAGGTACCGCTCTGGCGGGAAGGTAAACGGCATTTCCATGCACTGCTCTGGTTCTCCAGAAGCGGCTTAGTTATGCTGGCCACATGACCATGAAGCTGTACGCCAGCTCCCTTGGCCAGTAAAGAGAAATGAGCGTCGCAACCCCAGAGTCGTTTGCGACTGGACCTAAAGGGGTCCCTGTACTTTTTATACCATTTCTACATTGCACTAAGATTTTGTTCTTTCTGTAATACTAATAATAATAATAATAATAATAATAATCCATCCTGCTTTAGAAACCTCTGCAAACTAATTTTATGTAGAAGCATTGTATATAATATCCTATATAATATTATCTGTAAATATTTAAGACGTTGAAATACCTCACTGTTAAACAAGTAGTAAAATATAAAAACACATAGCACGATCTACTCCCAAGAAGGTACAGCTGCCCATGCACAGAGGGACTGCCACAAATCTTAACACAGTGCGCTGTTCGCACTCCCATCACCTTGTGGGTGCGGACAGATTTGCCACATGAAGTACACTAAACATGAGTAATTTGTACCAGGCAAGCTGTGGGAGGCGCACAGAAGCCTCCCATTCCCAGTAATGGCTTGGCAGATTGCAATGTGGGGGAGGGGAAGAAGCAGGGAACGGGGCTCCACTGAGTCCCATGCTGACCTATTTGTGCGCCTGCAGCTGTGCTCATGAAGAGGTGGATCATACTTTTAGATTATAATCAGGAAGAAAATTGAAAGCACATTGAAAGCACATTTCCCACCTTCCCAAGAATCCCAGGACTGTAGTTCTGTGAACTGTTAGTGGTATATTACAGCTACCAGGATTTCTTTTGGAGGGGCAGGCGGCTTTAAATGTATGGTATGTATGCAGCCCCCGTTTTTCAGAGGCCAGGTCTACCCAGCTCAGTAGACTCTGCATCCAGGCGTCTCAGTCAGGAGATGTACTACAGCAGATATTCTCCAACACTATGTAAGCAAGTATATACTGTACCGCTTACCCCCATCTCATGGTACCAAAACCTGAAGTGTTAGGTCCTTGAATGCAAAGTATGCCCAAAATCCTGCTTGGTCAAAGGACAAGAGCTCTTTATCTTTGTTCCTCCATATCCTTGTTCTTATCTTTTAATCAAGTGACTCAAACAACAATGAATAGCGCAAACCATATTCTAAAACCCTGAACAGGAAACAGCTGATCAGAGCATTTAACTGCCCATACTAAGAAATGCATAGTTCATATCAAGACAAAACTGGAATACAACTTCTCATGCTGTTTTATCTACCAATTGAAGTATAAAAACTCTGTAATGCTATGCCTTGATGTTACTTATTTAAAAGTAAAGTGGAAAGTGTAGGTATAAGGGGAAAACAATGTCCATGCCCCTGGTTGCTTTTTAATGTTTTTACAATATGTAATCAATATACAAAACTTAAAGAACTTTCATAAATGCTTATGGTGGAAATCTTTTCTGGACAGTCATTAAGCTAAATGATGCCAAGATAAGCATCTGATGGGATAGAATATATATTCCAAGATAAAAGATGCAAGAAGATACTTGCATTTATTATTTGCACAATATTTCTTTTATATTCTTCAAAGAAATCTCAATAAAACTAAGGCTTTGACTGACAGAACTGCCTGGCTAGCTCTGCTCACACAGCAGGGCTTTTGTCTTTTGGCTCCTCCCCGAAGCAGAAGTACCCAGCATCTTATGACATACTACTTGTGAAGTTAAGTAGAGTTTATAAACAGCTTGCAATGTGGTGTAAAGGTAGAGGGAAATTGGGACAAGGGAGTGGGAATTAGGCAAAAGTGTGCTGTGTACACAAACCCTCCACAGTTGTACCCACTGAATAAAGAAAATTGTTACACCAGCAAGTTATGGCCTTAGGCTATTATATGCTGCAGTACCAAGTTTTAAAACGAAAGACAAGGCATAAAGAACTTCTCTAAAATATGCAAAGCAAATTTGTCAGACCAGCACACATTTTGTTTAATATGACATCTGTCTGACCCACACGGCAGCAACACTCCTGAGACATTATTCATTACTTTTTATCCCATCCATCATCCATCCCTCCATGGAACTTAAGAGTGGCTTTCTACCCTCACAAAAATCAAGGCAGAGGAACACAGACATGTCTGAGGCCACACTGTAAGTTTAATACCTGAATAAATATTTTAACCTGGATTTTATACGTTCCAACCCTACTTATTACCCACTGTTAACATATTTGCCACTTGATTTGACCACCTTGCCTAGGTAGACAGAATGTAGACTATACTATGCTCTCAAATACTCTATTATATTACTATTTGTAAATATCAATTATTTTTCACTAGTAGCAAAAAGTAGACATACAGTGGTACCTTGGTTGAAGAACAGCTTAGTTTATGAACAACTTAGATTAAGAATGCTGCAAACCTGGAAGTAGGTGTTTTGGTTTGTGAACTTTGCCTTGGAAGCAGAACATGTTCTGCTTGCTGTTGGGTGTGTTCCATTTGTAAACTGAGTCCCCTGCTGCTATGGGAAAGCAAACCTTGGTTTAAGAACGCTTTGGTTTAAGAACAGACTTCCGGAAAAGATTAAGTTTGTAAACCAAGGTACTACTGTATATGGTAACTAAAACTGTGAGATCACAAACTTGCATCATAAAATAAAGCAAGGGATGTACACACTTAAACCATACCCTGTAACCCTCCAGATCAGAGCTATCCCACTTCTGACAGCACAGCTAGATATGATGCAAGAAATTTCCCTCCATTTGATTTCCAATGAGGGGGGTATTAAAAATCCCCACTATATTGAGGACCACCAAACATGGGATATAACGTTAGCACCAAATCACAGCACACCAAACCTCCAACAGGAAGACCATAATTCAAATAAGACATATGACACGGAGTACAACTCTCTGTCCCTGTGTTACACTATTTAGAGCTGCAAAGGAGAACTTTGCACAAAACTGTCCTCAGACTATTCTGGGACATTATAAACACTTCTCTACCTAGAACCCTGAGAAGTACTCCTGCCTCAGGACTCTCTCGACACAAACAGCCAACACCCCACTCCACAACCAGGCTAAGCAGAACTATAACTTCAGTATCCTCTCCCTTGTCTCCTACCTACCCCTTTTGCCATACAGTGGTACCTCGGGTTAAGAACTTAATTCATTCTGGAGGTCTGTTCTTAACCTGAAACTGTTCTTAACCTGAAGCACCACTTTAGCTAATGGGGCCTCCTGCTGCCGTTGCACCGCCACTACACGATTTCTGTTCTCATCCTGAAGCAAAATTCTTAACCCGAGATGATATTTCTGGGTTAGCGGAGTCTGTAACCTGAAGCGTATGTAACCTGAAGCATATGTAACCCGAGGTACCACTGTATATGAATATCAAATCTTGTCTGAAATGTACTGCTCTAATGCTGCTCCCTACTATCAACAGCAGGAAGCAGTGTCTTTCAAGTAGAGGAGAGGCACTTATTCCCATGCAGTTAAGCTTCCAGTTGGCAAAAGCCAGGCATTCTGCCCCCAACCATCAATACTGCTGGCCAAATACTCATCAGCATTTTGCTTTAGAGGAACAACTGCATGCAAGTTCTGGATTCCAGGACAACCCCAAAGGGGTGGATATAGATATAGAGATATATAGATACACACACACACACACACAGTCACTGCATTCCTCTCCTTCCCACATGAGAGAGGGGAGCCTGAGGCATAAGTGCTGTCTAAACATACAGGTGGCACCACTCCCTCTGCTCCCACCCACGTACAGCCACTGAGTATCTAGATTCAGGAACGATGAGCGCCGGCTGAGGTCTATTGCTCATTCTCCATGTCTCTCCCTTTGTTCTTCACAATCTCCCCCACAGCTACAGGATGAATTTTACACCCTGTTCTATGCAGGTCCCAAACGAGATCTACACCATGACCAACAACAGTGACCAGGATGTTCCAGTTATTCCTCCTCCAGTTATTCCTCCTATATCTTAGCAAGCTCAACAGGCAAAGTTGTTCCTACCAATGGCGTTCCTGAGATAGCTCAGGTGGTAGAGCCTAGTACAGTGGTGCCTCGCAAGACGAAAAGAATCCGTTCCGCGATTCTCTTCGTCTAGCGTTTTTTTCGTCTTGCGAAGCAAGCCCATTGACGGCTTAGCGGCTTAGCGCTATTAGCGGCTTTTAGCGGCTTAGCGGCTTAGAAAGGGGGGGGGGACCCGCAGGAACTCGCAAGACATTTTCGTCTTGCGAAGCAAGCCCATAGGAAATTCGTTTTGCGAAGCACCTCCAAAACGGAAAACTCTTTCGTCTAGCGGGTTTTCCGTCTTGCGAGGCATTCGTCTTGCAGGGCACCACTGTAGCATGCTTAACCTCAGGGTCATGGATTCAAGCTCCACATTGCAAAAGATTCCTGCATTGCATGGAGTTGGATTAGATGACCCTCGTGGTACCTTCCAACGGTACGATTCTATGATCCTAAGAATAGAGCTGGTGCTGGAGCCATGAGTGACACTGAACCTAATATGCTGCTGTCTGTTCAGCCACTGTCCAAGGCACAGAAAACTTGCAAGGGTGACTGATACACATGCATCTTTTCAAAGTACATTTCATCCTGGATAAAAAGGCATTGACTTTGCACAAATTTTTATCTTGTAACAAATATTAAGTGGCATTCTTAAACATCTTTCCACAAAAAAAAAAATCCAAAAACTTACTGTTTACAATTCCAAACTTACAAATGGATTTCAACAGCCCTGCTTGCAAAAGAAAATCCCAAAAAAGATTACTAGCTCAAAGAATTACTCTTTTACTGTATTTTTAAAAATGCCACTCCTCTGTGAGGAGTTTACTTTCATAGTTAGTGTTATGGATGCTCAATTAAGAAAAAGCTGCAGTCAGAAACCTTAGTATTTTTAAAAACATAGCCAACATTGTCAACAATAAAAGTAAAAAATGCAGCTAATAGGGTCAGGATGCCCAAGGCTGAAATTGTACATAATATTGGGGCATTTTGTTTTGTCTGAATGACAGTTCATTATTTCTTTAAAGAAATAAAGTCACTTATCTACAAGAAGACATGTAGCTGTTAGAAATGGAAAGCCATACATACTGTAATAAATAAATTTTAGAGTAAAACTGGGTGAGCAACGTTAGTCCCTAGCCTACAATACTATTTTCTGACCAAGGTCACTACCCTCACTACCACCTTAGGCAGGCCTGTGCAGGACTTGTCTGAGGCCCAGGATGGGAGTCTAGTTAGAATAAAGCTATAAACTCAAACAAAAAAGCAGCCAGTCCCTGGCAGTGTTCCCCAACCAGCTTAGCCGTCTGAGGCCCAAGGCAAGTGTATCCAGCTGCCCTGCTCCTCCGCACAGACCTGCCACTAGGCCCATAACCACTGACCCGCACACACATGAAGGATGATTCTCCATGTCATGGGAGCAGTTGTAACAAGCCAGAGCCTAAACCTAGGCTCATGTGTCAGCAGCAGCAGATGACATCTTGGAAAAACTCAATGATCATTGGAATGAAAAATTATGGAACACTATTATAAGAGAATCTATGTTTATCCCAGGAAAGGGTTCAAGCAGTAACACTTTATAGGAAGAGAATTATTTAGATTAAAAGGACACAAAGTGCTAGAACTATAGGAACCCAGCAGATGGGTGGAGTATAAATAATAAATTATTATTTATTATTATTATTATTATTACATCAGCTATTAATAAATCTCTTCATCTTCTTAGAAGTATACCGTTCTAAACCCAACACAGATGTTTTGTGAGAACAGGCTTGCTGTATCAGATCTAGGCACCCATAGCCTAACACATCTTCCAACAGAAGCTATTCTAATGTGTCTGGGAAGCTCACATGCAAAGTACAAAAAGCATAACCATCCCCTATTATTTTTCTCTATGTGGTAATTAGCAGTTTGCTCCTTTTGAATACTGTGATTCCATATAGATGTCAAAACAAATGGTAAGAGGTAACCTTCATTAATTTTGAAAGATATCTAAGCCATAGTGCATACGTTATGACAACTATGGAGATGCCACCAAAAATGTCAACCCCCTTAGTGAGTTCTGGATAACATTTTGAAGTACTCAATATGTGGAATGCCACCATAGCACTGAGAGTCTCCACATCTGTACTAAAAGCCACCAGTAACATGATATGAGGGCATGGAGAATCACATGGCAGTAGCACCCCACATGATGCACATGGAAGTTTCATTGCTTCTGAAAAAACTACTCTTTTAACTTACACAGAAGTGAGAATTTATGACAGATACGTTGGAGCAGTAGACTATTACAACCTAAGCTCAGTTTAAAACATTTCAGATGAAGATAAGAAGTAAGCAAAGCATTTTAAGGCCTACCGCCCACACACAACACATGCCACAGTCTTTACCAATTCGGATTCTAGATTACTCTGGGCTTAATTGAGCAGAAGTTTTATCTCTTCTAAAGTACAAATGCAGTCATTAATGCCCATTCAAATTATTGATCCTCTAATAAAGTATTTTAATAAAGATAAAGCATTACAGTTGTTATATAAAATGAAATGACTGCTCTTCACTTACTTATTACATTGTGATTAAAGCTGCAGAAGGATAGATAAGGATGAAAAGCCCGGAGTTACATTTACTAGGTTTTTTTAAAAGCACCTTGATCTACAACTGTATACAAATTTATACCTATTGAGAACAATGGGACTTACTGCTGAGTAGACATGTATAGGCTTGCATTGTTAAAATCACAGGTAGAGGAAATCACTTGGCTACTGAGCTGTCCATCTTGATCCCTTGGGCATGTATAGTAGGGGAAGATGGGGCTCGTCAACCTGAGAAGGTAGGGGAAGGAAAACTCTGATCCTAAACTTCTGCTGCCTTGTGCATTCATGAGAAAGGCTTTGGGAGTAAACCCCAATGAAAAATCTGTAACTGATTCCTTGTGTGACACCTTTGGGAGAAAAAAAAGACTAAGGAATAAACCCTACACAAATCTGGAGTAGAATACAGATGGATGGCGCCTTGTATGCCTCCTTCCGGCAACTCCTGCAGTAAAGCTGGTGGCAAATGTATTGCTGTGCTTTCCTTTGGACCACTTCAGCAAGGCCAAGAGGGAGGACTTGTCATCTGGGCAGTCCACGACCTCCAACACACTGCCCAGGCTTGTGCCCCAAAGAGGTCACTGTGAACACAGTGAAAACCATGTGGGAGGCAGCAGTTATGAGTTACCAGACTCTGCAGCCACAGAGGGCACTGTGATTTTCCAGTGGTTTGACTTCATAGTGAAGAATTTAAGTAAACGATGCTTTCTTTTTAAACATAAATCTCCTGTGTGGGAAGACAGACCAGAATTCCGCTCCCTCTGTGTGACTGGCCTTTTTTAAAATTACTATACTTCCTTTTAGAACAAATCATAGCCATTCTTTTATTTTCATGCCTAGAAGAACATTTACGGTGAAGTCCTCATATTTTATTTGTTTACAATTTTGATCTTTCCAACCTGGATTCTAATGCACTGCCTCATTAAAAAGCATTGTATAATTTAGAAAGATTTAGAATTTAGCAAATAAATCTAGTACAGTACTGATCAGAACAAGTTTAAATGTTGCAGAGTTAAACTAAATGATATATTAACCAACTGAACAAAGGACTGGCAGTGTTAGCACTCTAAAACAATAAGAATTTTGTTCAAACAAGTTGAGTCATAGATACAGTAGAATCTGTCAGTTAGAAAGAGTTTTAGCATAAGTCTAATAACATCACACATTTTTGAATATCTTTGTTTTCTGTAATGTTCTTCATTTGTTTTATGCTAATAAAATATTATCTTCCATTATTATTTATTAAATTTGTACAATGCCCTTCATCAAAAGATCACAAGGCAGTTCACAATATATCATTTTATGAACAATGTCAACTTTTATAGTTTCCCTTTGAAACTAAGACCACATTTTCCTGAAAGTTCTACTAGCTTTTTAATCACACAAATGCCAGAATCCAGTATCTCTATCTGCATCTCTAGTCTCTTGAAAGCTACTTTCAAAGTGCAGGTGGCAAAAGTAACGTGGAAGAAAATATATATGAGCTTGGTTAGGTTCATATTTCAGGAAGAGAACAGAGTCTCATCCTGAAGTATGGAAAAGCACTGCATCAGAATTACACATTAATATTAAATGGCTGTCATCTATTGTTCCATTATCATGGAATAACTTAGCCAAATGAGATATGAGCTTCTTGTTTCAAAGAAAGCCACTATCAAGCGTGTAACAGACAGTAGAAACCTGAGAGCAGAAGGACAGAGAGCTACCTAAATGATCTTCTTTCTTAAATATGAAGCACATTTTAATTAAAGGTGGGTCAATTTACACCACATACATACGCTAACAGAGATACTGACACCAGATATAGATTAATATTCACTGGGTTAAATTAATTGAGTCACCAAGAGACAAGAGAGCTGCCTTGCAATTAAACACAATATCCTACCCAGTTGGATCATGTCTACACTACAGGTTGTGGTGGGTGGCACTGTGGTCTAAACCACTGAGCCTCTTGGGCTTCCCGATCAGAAGGTTGGCGGTTCGAATCCCCGCACTGCTCCGTCCCAGCTCCTGCCAACCTAGCAGTTTGAAAGCACGCCCGTGCAAGTAGATAAACAGGTACTGATGCAGCAGGAAAGTAAACAGCGTTTCCGTGCACTCTGGTTCCCGTCACGGTGTTCTGTTGCGCCAGAAGTGGTTTAGTCATGCTGACCACATGACCTGGAAAGCTGTCTGTGGACAAACATCGGCTCTCTCGGCCTGAAAGCGAGATGAGCGCTGCAACTCCATAATCACATTTGACTGGACTAACCGTCCAGGGATCCTTCACCTTTTTTTAACCTACAGGTTACTTCACATTATTTTGGAAGGTTCCACACATTTGTCTTTGGTTCTTAGCATCTCACCTATTCATGTATCTGCCTCACATTTTCTCTTTCTCCAGAATGTATTTGTCCCACAGAACTACAGTAGAGGAACTGAAATTTTACTGAAGTTGCTTGCTTGTTACTACGGGTGATAACAATTACTCTTTCCTAGCTTTCAGTGTCAAAGTTTTTAGGCACTTAGGCAACCAGGTGTCTTCCACCATCCTTTTTTTTTTAAAAAAAAGTCAGAAGTGAAGTTTTGCATATATTCATGCCAAAAGAATATACCTGTGGCAACTCTGTTTTGAGAAGCTGAACAGTTGTATATGGCCCTAAAAACCAAAAAAGAAAGAGGAAACACAGAAGGCATTGAATTTTGACCTAAACTAGTAACTATTCATTACCCTGGCAACAGCATTCCCAGGTCAACTAAATGTAAAATGAACACCAATTAACACTAAATCACAAATACAACAGATTTTCACTAAAGTTAGAAGCCTTCAATCCATGCAGATTATTAAAAAATAAATGAATCAAATCACACCTTTTCTAAAAATAACCACAACCAGCATTTCCTACAAATGCCACCATACAATAAAAGGCATATAATCATCAGGAGAACTCTGAAGCAGCCAAGCCAAGCCAATGGCTCTAGAATCACACTTAATTCAAGCCAAGCATGGCCTTCACATCATGCTGCAAAGTTTCACTTGACAAGCATGTTGGGCAAACAAGAGTAATTAGTTACTTGGGAAATGAGTGAGACTATTTTTGGTCCTTACCCAACCTCTTATTCCAAATACTGTAAATATATATCTTCATGAAAAGCACAACTAGACAGACTCGTGAGGTATTCACACAACAGGATAACAAAGATCAAACTCAGAGTCAAAATACTGTGGGCAAAATGTTGGCCCTCTGTTTCAAAACTGACAATGTTGGAAACATCATTCACTAATTATATTCCTCATTAAGTTCACTAATAATATGATTTCATCCTAAATGGAAATATATATTAAAAAATCAGTATCTGTTGCAAAATGATGCATGTAATTTTTGCCCAGTTAAAAAAAATGTGAAGTATTGTTTGATGTATCGACCACCAACTATAAATCAAGAATGCACAAGGTGAACAGAAGATATTGACTCACACTGGTGCTGATCTTAGATGTAAATCTGACAGGACAATTTAGTTCTGACTGATTTTATTACAATCCATTTCCTTGTATTAGGAATAGTGCCTAGCTAGCAGAATAACTGGCAAACATATCCAAGTACCAGAGTAAACATGGTCAAGTCCAGTACCCACCCACCCCACTGACCCAGCCAGTTAAAATAAAAACATATGGCTCCTCCTTAAAAAGTCAAGATACCAGTAAGTACTGTATAAGAATACACCAGTTTTGGAAAGATACAAAAAGGGCCTTAGATACAGAAAGCCAGATCCTCTGGAAGTTTACTTGGAAGCACATGTGACTGGCTATATATATATATATAATGCATTGGATTCAGCCTTTAGCATCTTTCTGCCCTTCTCCAAAGTCTTATTTTCCCCCATAAAGACACTACATGAAAATATAGTCAGGTCAGCAGCAGAGTTGGAGACAGAAATCCAACGAAAGCTTAAACTGAGAGTAAGTTGCATGGGACTCAGGGGAACTTGCTTCCAGGTAAGCATGCTCAGGATGGGGTTGAAGGGTTTCTATTTTATCAGCACTGGGGGCCTTTCTCACCTCCTGGATGCGCTTGCGGGCCCGCTGCAGCACTTCCTCGTAACCCTTTTGCCGCAGCTCGCTCAGGCTCTCGTAATACTCCTCCGGGTCGTCCGTTTCGGTGAAGAGCACCTGGGAGAGGATCTTCCACCCGCAGGTGTCCAGGCAGTGGCCCAGGTAGACCTGCAGCCGGCAGCACAAAGCGTCCATCTCCTCCTCCGACATCTCCGGAGCTCCGAAGAGGACCGTCCACATGCCCGACGGCTCCTCGGGAAGGACCGGCAAGCAGGGCTCCAGCTCGGAGCTCACCGAGCACAGCTGCTGATGCACGGCCCGCAGGTCCTGGAAAGAGAAGAGGCCGGCCCAGCTGCACTCCTCGCCCGACGGCGCCTCGGTCTCCGAGGCGGCCGCAGGCCCGGCGAGCGGGGACGGCAGCAGGAAAGCGGCGCCTCCCGCAGGCTCGTCTTTGCCCAGCTCCAGCACCTCGATGTCCTCGGCCGCACAGGCCGCGGGGCTGAGCGGCGCCTTCGCAGCAGGCTGAGGCCTCCGGGCAGGGCTGCTCCGCGCCCGGGCCGGGCTCCTCTGCGGCGGCGGCGGCGCCTCCGCCACTCGGCTGCCGGGGCTCCTAGGCAACGGCTCGGCTCGGGCGGGAGAAACCGGCGAGCTCCTGGCTTGGCCAGGCTCAGCCGTGCCCCAGGCCGGGCTGCTCCTGCGTACGGTGGGGCTCCCGGGCACCTTGGAGGAAGAGGCGGCGGCGGCGGCGGCTCGCTGGTGCTCGAGGCCGGGGCTCCCCCCGCGGCGGATCTCCCTGGAGCCGCTGCGCTGCCTCTGCGCCGTCCGGTTGTGGCAGGTGATGGCGAACTTGCCCTCGATCTCATTCCAGGCCACGATGAAGACGAACTTGTGCTTCTCCCGTTCGTGGAAGGCGTGAGGCCTCACGGCCACCCAGTCCGCCTCCAGGGTCTCCTCCAAGGCGAAGGTGCTCATGGTGGCCGGGGGGGGGGGGCAGCCGCTGCCCGCCGCCGCCCGGCTCCTTTGCTTCCTCACGACCACCAAACCGGGAGGGCGCTCAAGTCACTGCCCAGCAGCCTCAGCCATTTTAGCGGCGGCGGCGGCGGCGGCGGCGGCGGGCAGGGAGGGAGGGAACGTGAAGGGAAGGATGCGCTACTGGCGGGGCCGGGTGGGATGCGAGGGGAAGGGACGACGAGGGGGATAGGCTAAGAAGGCGCCAGAGAGTCGTCAGCAACTGCAGCTGCTGCAGCTGCCGCCGCAGCGCGCGCTCCCCTCGCGCGGCTTTGTTGTCATGAGCCCGGCGGCGGCGGCGGCGGCTCCTCTTGCTGCTGCTGCTGCTGCTGCTGCTTGCCTGCCGGAGACAATACGAGAGGCAAGTCAATACAGTCCCCTCACACAGGTACTTGAGGCGGTCACGTGGAGGCCCCGGATCTGTTTACAAGCCGCTGCGGCGGCGACGACAACGACGACGAGGAGGAGGAGGAGGCGGCAGCTGCGTTCCGGATGCTCAGCTCTTGCCCCGCCTCCAGGACTCTCTTCTCCCCCCCTCACGACACACACATACACTGCGCCCCGGCACAGACGGCGACTCCTCCTCTCCGACGCCAGCCCTGGGTATGGGGAGGCGACGGAGCGGGGGGGGGGGCTGCCGGAGCCGTTTGCACAGTCCTTCCCTCCCCCTTCCTGTTGTCTCCGGCCCGACCAGGTTGCCTCCTTTCTCCAGTTTCTCCCTCTCCCGCCTGCCAGGAGCGCCTTCATTATCCCTCTCCCTCAAACAATGTTCCTATTATTCAAGCCACGCAGGCAGCGCACGTCAGGCTTAGCCTCCTGCTCCTCCCTCGCTGAGGGACTTGCACCGTACCCGAAAAGCACAATAACCTCACCGTCCTCCCAAAATAACAATACCCGTCGCCACGGCCCTTGTGCCTATGGAAAAGCAATGGCGAGTCGTGGACTTGGTGTGTGCGAATAAATATGGTAGCCCAGCTGCTGGAGGCTCTCCCGACAGCTGCATTTCACAACCGCTTTGCGCCTCACCAGGACACGCCAGCTTTCGCTAGTATGAATGTTGACGGTGGGTGTGTTATTCGGAGGGGATGGGTGGTATTTTATTCATTGTAAATGTCTATATTCCTAAATTAACTCTATTCATTTCAAACGAGTCTTTGTTAATATCCAAACGCTTTGGGAAGGAGATGTGTGCAACAACACAAATGGGCATTCATGTGCTACTGGTCAGGTGGTCAGAAAGGACATCTCTGATGCCCCTGGAAATCAGGAGGACTTAATTTTGAGCTGGTTTAGTCTGTAAAAGCTGTTTGGTACTTCCAGCACAAAAATGCCTGTCTCTGATCCTGGAATATATTGTAGCAGCCACACCAATCTCCAAGCGGCCCAAGATTCCAGGGTTCCAGGTGCTTACCCAGCTTTGTGCTGCTTTTTGGAATGAGGTACAGCAGAGACTGTGATGTCTTTATTATACAGTGGTACCTCAGATTACAAACACCTCGGGTTACAGACTCTGCTAACCCGGAAGTGGTACCTCGGGTTAAGAACTTTGCCCCAGGATGAGAACAGCGGTGCGGCGGCAGCAGGACGCCTCATTAGCTAAAGTGGTACCTCAGGTTAAGAACGGTTTCAGGTTAAGAACGGACCTCCAGAATGAATTAAGTTCATAACCAGTGGTACCACTGTGTATGGTTTATTAACACAGGTATACAACGTGAGCCTACAGTGGAGGAGTTCACAGCATGAACACCCCAAAAGTGTCTTGTTTCTCCCATATCTGCAGGCTTGGATTGAAATAGAAATTTTGAATGCCTTGAATCTAGCCCATTAGCAAATTGGCAGCCGATACAATATTTTCAACACACGTGTTGCATGTTGCTAGTAGGTTGCCCTGGTGAACAATCACACAGCAGTTTTCTGCACAAGCTGCAAGTGGTGTAGCATGGGTTGCCAGTGCCCGGGCAAGGCAAGTATGCTCTCCACCTCCTGCCAGTAGATGGAACAAATGGGCAATAGCTTGGCAACCTACATGAGTGGCAGGCGTAGTGCCCAGTGAGCACCGAGCGTGGCAGAGAGCAGGTATATTTCTAAAGCCCATGTAGAGGGCACCCTAGCAACCAGCTGTTGCCCAAATTCACTCTTCAGTCTGCCCATGCAAACATTGGGAGATTTTCTGTGCAAGGGGGAAGGCACACTAATTTGTATTTAATTAATTAATTGATGATGATGATGATAAATTACGGTATTTATACCCCACCCATCTGACTGGGTTGCCCCAGCTACTCTGGGTGGCTTTGAGCATATATAAAAACATAGTAAAACATTAAACCTTAAAAGCTTCCCTATACAGTGCTGCCTTCAGATGTCTCCTAAAAGATATAATTACTAATTATTATAATGATTTATTATGACTTCTTTCTTTCCTTTTTTTTGAAATTTTGCACCCAGGGCCCCTGCCCCTGCTATGCTCCTACAAGCTGCAGCTTCCAGACCAAATTCAAGGGCAACCCCAAATAAAGTGTATTACAATAATCAAGTCTATTAATTAATCTAGTTTCTAATGCATGCACCACAGTATCCAAGCAATCCCTGTCCAGGAGCAATTGTAGCTGGCACACCAGCCAAAGCTGACAAAAGACATTCAAAGACATTGAAGACACCTGAGTCGTACCCCCCCCAAAGGAGTTCCCCTAAGCTATGCACCTGTTCTTTCAGAGGGAGTGAAACCCCATCCAAAGCAGGCAACAGACCATTTTCCCAGACCTGGCAGTCACTCACCCACAGGGCCTCCATTTTGCTAAACTTCAGCTTGAGTTTATTGGCTTTTATCCAGCCCATTACTGAGTTCAGGCAGTGGTTCAGAACTTGCTCAACACCTCCTGGTTCAGATGTTAGAGGAAAAACAGAGCTGTGTGTCATCAGCATGTGTATAACACTGTGCTCCAAAACAGACTGCATACTGAGTTCCAAGCAGATGCCTTGGCTACTTAGCAGTCCAGGCTCTAATGCATAGTGTTATTAGTTGCAAGTATTAACAAACCTCTCCCAGATACCGCCCTGCAGCTTATGCAACTGAAGCACATACAGTCTTTCTTTCTTTCTTTCTTTCTTTCTTTCTTTCTTTCTTTCTTGATTTATATCTCTCCTTTCTCGTGTATTTGCATTATTCAGAGCATCTTACAACAATGAAACTACCACTTCCCTAATAAAACAACCATATAAAACCGAGCAATATAAAAACCAGCTCAGCAGATATTAAAACACGCTCAGCAGTTTAAAAGCCCTAAGCAGTGTTCACCATATGAAGACTCATCTGCCTGACAAGATAAAAGCTTGCTGGTCCTTGAAACATCAGAAGATTATAAGACCATCTCCAGTTAAAGCAGCTGTCAATTGTAATCCTGTGTTTACACAGCAATGGGTTATGCCCTAGTGCAGGGGTTGCCAACCTTTCTGGACCTAGGGACACACCTGGAATTTTGAAAAAGTGCCATGAGTGCCAGTTACAAAATGGCTTTTGTGGGGATATGTCATTGGGGAAAAAATGGCTACAGTGGGATAACACAAAATGACTGCTGTGAGAACAGGAGTAATGGCTGCCCTATTTAAAAGAGCAGAAAAAGAGACAAGAACATAAAATGATGTTGTTGTTTTTTTTAAATATATTTTATTTGGGTTTTAAACATAAATGCAAAAATAAAAACAGCATAACATATATCATAACATCTTTTCTTGACATCTATGGACTCCCTCACACCTCCCGCTCTCATTTGCATCATTTTCAATTCTTGCCAGCAATTTATCATCTTGTTTACACTCTTGTGTCAAATTCATTTAAATATAATCTATAAATTCTCCAATAGGTTTATAATTTTTCCTCAAATTTACTTATCATCTTAATTCCTTCTATTTTAGTGGTGCACAATTATTTATGATCTAGCATCCTTTCTTAACATTCAACCAAATTACAGTATTTTTTAAAATAAATCTTGAATTTCTTCCAATCTTCTTCGACCCTCTCCTCTCCCAGGTCTCGGATTCTGCCAGTCATCTCAGCTAGTTCCATATAGTCCATCAGTTGCATCTGCCACTCTTCCAGTGTGGGTAGTTCTTGGGTTTTCCAATTCTTACCGATGAGTATCCTTGCTGCCGTTGTTGCATACATAAAAAATGTTCTGTCCTTCTTTAACACCTTCTGGCCGACAATGCCCAGAAGGAAGGCCTCTGGTTTCTTGGTAAAGGTATACTTAAATACCTTTTTCAGCTCATTATATATCATTTCCCAGAAGGCCTTCACCTTAGGGCAGGTCCACCAGAGGTGAAAGAATGTTCCTTCATTTTCTTTACATTTCCAACATTTATTATCAGACAAATGGTATATCTTGGCAAGTTTAACTGGGGTCATGTACCATCTATATATCATCTTCATTACATTTTCCTTCAAAGCATTACATGCAGTGAAGTTCAGCCCAGTGGTCCACAACCTTTCCCAGTCCTCAAACATAATATTATACCCAATGTCCTGTGCCCACCTTATCATAGCTGATTTAACCATTTCATCTTGTGTATTCCATTTTAACAGCAAGTTATACATTCTTGAAAGTACCTTAGTTTTTGGTTCCAACAATTCTGTTTCCAATTTCGATTTCTCCACCTGAAACCCTAGCTTTTTGTCATTTTTAAAGACTTCTTTAATCTGAGCATAATGTAACCAGTCTCGCACTTTGTCCTTCATTTTATCCAAACTCTGCAATTTCCAATTGTCTCCATCTTTTTCTAATATTTCCCAATATTTTGTCCATTTGGCCTCCATATTGGGTCTTTTTCGGGCCTTAGCTTCCATAGGTGAAAGCCACCTTGGAGTTTTGTTTTCCAATAAGTCTTTGTATTTTGTCCAGACATTAAATACTGCTTTCCTGACAATATGGTTCTTAAAGGCCTTATTGATCTTAACCTTGTCATACCATAAGTATGCATGCCAACCAAAAGCATTGTTAAAACCTTCCAAATCCAGTACATCAGTGTCTTCGAGAAGTAGCCAGTCTTTTAGCCAGCAGAAAGCTGCGGCTTCATAGTACAACTTTAAGTCTGGCAGGGCAAAACCCCCTCTTTCTTTCGCATCAGTTAATATCTTAAACTTAATTCTGGGCTTTTTGCCCTGCCAGACAAATTTAGAGATATCTTTCTGCCACTTCCGGAAGCACTCCGTCTTGTCCACAATCTGTAATGTTTGAAACAAAAACAACATTTTTGGCAATACATTCATCTTAATAGCAGCAATTCGGCCTAACAAAGAAAGCTTCAATTTTGTCCAACTGTCCAAGTCTCTCTTAATTTCAGACCAGCATTTTTCATAGTTATCCTATGAAATAAGAACATAAAATGATGTTGGCATGCCACTCCATCAACAAGCATATTTCAGAGAGGGGTGTTCAATGTGGGAGAAGCTGGGCCAGTGCAAACAGGAACTGAGCAGGAAGACAAAAAAAAAAGGGGGGGGATTTTGAGGGGATATTGTCATTTCATGGGCACCATAGCAGGTACTGATGGCCCCTGCCATGGTGTGCTTTCCAAGTGTTTTTGGAAATATAATTTTTCAAAACACCCAAAGGCTATTTTGAGGGTTGTTCCCAGATTCACTTATGCAAATATAAAAGGGAAAATGAGAATTAGTCCTGAGAATTACATTGGTAAAGAGAAACAAAGTGAGTTTGCTTAATAAGGAGACTCCTGTCAACTGTGAATCATATAATAGCAGGTTATATTCTGGGACGTGGGTGGAGCTGTGGCCTAAACCACTGAGCCTCTTGGGCTTGCCAATCAGAAGGTCAGAGGTTCGAATCCGTGCAAGGGTGAGCTCCTGTTGCTTTGTCCCAGCTTCTGCCAACCTAGCAGTTCAAAAGCATACCAGCATGACCTGGAAAACTGTCTGTGGACAAAAGCTTCCCTCGGCCTGAAGCAAGATTAGCATCGCACCCCATAGTCGCCTCTGACTGGACTCAACTGTCCAGGGGTCCATTACCTTTTTACCAAGGTTATATTTTAATGAAATGATGGAGAACCTCACTAGCCAATGAATCTCTACTTCCCTTTCCTACAAGAATAGAAGTATCCCATTCCAACAATCATGTCCAGTTATGTGCACATATATTTGCCCTATAAAATAAATAGGAAAGACTGCACCAGGACACTCTAGATTATGGACTAATGCTATAATTTCACTAGAACAGAATACTTATTCCAAAAACAAAACAGAATTAAGTAATTTAGCAAGTAACCACAACTGGAAGCTGGTCCTCCAAACAGTAAATCAGGAACTGAGGGAAATGCCACAAACCACACAATATGTATTATGTAATAGCTGCTGGGTACATTTATTTTAAAATGGAAATGTAACTCATTCATAAAAGAAAGGATTGACCAAGGTTAACTATGAAAACATTACTCTAGCACTGGTTGGGACCCACTATCTGGTCATGGGTTTGGGTCTTATCCCTAACCTTTATCCAAGGTGGGTCATAACAGCAGTACTATCACCATACAAACATATGGTAAAAAATTGCAATAAATGGGTCCCAAAACACTAGGTGGGTCCTGAGTTTGAAAAGGTTGAACTTTACTACTCTAGTACAGTGGTACCTCGGGTTAAGAACTTAATTTGTTTGGGAGGTCCGTTCTTAACCTGAAACTGTTGTTAACCTGAGGTACCGCTTTAGCTAATGGGGCTTCCCGCCGCCACACAGTTTCTGTTCTCATCCTGAAGCAAAGTTCTTAACCCAAGGTACTATTTCTGGGTTAGCGGAGTCTGTAACCTGAAGTATCTGTAACCCGAGGTACCACTGTATTCTATAAACTAAAATGTCCAGGCCATTTCCCCATTAACTTTCCAGAAAGAAGCAATAACATTTTACCCTTTCAGCACTGCTTTTTAGATGAATCTCCCAGTCTCCCATTCTTCAACAATAGTTCTTATAATTGAGGTGACAGATTTTGACATGGATATCTTCATATCACTTTGCTTCCCAGCACTGTCACAATGGAAAACACTAACCCTTGCAACTTGGGAGGTGATGGGTTTGCTAAAGAAGATGGAAGAGATTTGTTCTCTGTTGTTTACAACTAGGGCTAGAACCAAGGGTCCAAACTGCACAGAAGCGTATTTCAGCTAAATAATAGGGGAAACTTTATTTGGTAAGGGGAGTTCAACAATGGATCAGACATCTTCAAGGGGTGGTGGACTTACTCTGCCAGCGGTATTTAAACAGAAGCTAGATTAGACAACCATCTGTCAAGGCTGCTGTAGTTACATCCTGCATTTTGGATCCTGCACTGAGTAGCAGGTTGAGCTGCATGACCTCCAGGATCTCTCCCAACCCTATGATTCTATGAGAAGTAACAACTATGTTGAAATATGGTATCTAATTAACAGCAGGCTGGTATGTTATTGTTAAGGCAAAACTTCCTTCTTGTTAACGCAGACACTGATTCATAGAAAACAAACAATATTATTTAATATAAATTTTTACCTCACCTCTCAACCTAGTTTCCAGGTGAGCATATGCTAATGATATACTATGAATAAATGATGGCCTATTTAAGCTTGCATATTGTATATTCATAAAAACATTGTGCCCTTGTTTAGTGAAACAAAAGGACCAAGGATTCATCCTACCTTGGTATAACTGAGGAATTACAGATTAGATATGCTATGACATATGTGTCAGGAAAGTAGATATTTAAATGTTGTTCCATTTTGGCATTTTTAGATCCTAAAATAGTTATCAGCTTAAAGCACTTCTCTGAAGTAAAGCCAAGCTATCCTTTCTCCCCCCAATCTCTATCTGGTTTGACAAGTTATTTTGCCAGCGCTTTGCTGCTAGAGGTGTGTCAGAATTTTTGCATTCTTTTTCATATGAGGCAGTATATAAATGATATCTCAGTTGTCATACATTCCTGTTTGGTGACTTAGTATTGCTTGGCTTTAGGGAACTCTTTGTCAACAGAAGTGTTTGAAGCATTCTTGGGGAATGTAACTTGGGCACATACAGGCACTTTTAGTAGATATTATTGTTTTTCATTTCTTATTTGTAATAAAACCTTTGTGTCCTCATAAATAAAAATGAAAATGAAAAATTGAAACTTCTCTCATTAATTTTACACATTTTCTCATCAAACATTGCATATCTGGTGAAATTTAAAATCAACTGAGTGATGCTTCCTTTATTGTTTCCCAAATTGTAATTATGAAGTGCATTGCTTCAATTTACCATCTCTCTGAATTATAATTATTCCAGAATTTCTTTAATAACAGTTTACTAATTAATCCAAACACTGTATTTGCTGCAACAAATTAATAGCTACATCTCTCAAATAAATTAATATAATCAGCTTACTTCCTTTCTTCTATAAAACTATCAAGCAATTTCAGCCAGGTACACTTAAAAGGTATCAGCTATGTGCAGATCTTCACTTGTTTTGGCTAAGGAAAATAAAAAAGCTCGGTCTCATGAGCTTTTTTAGCTTGTCCATACAGCTATACAGTAAAGATGGATGGATAGATGGAAAATCCTAAGCTGTCTTGGTTTTAATGGATGTGTCAGCAATGTCAGTACTATACATTGATCAGAATGTTTTTTAAAAACAGTTTATTTAACTTTACACACAGTATGTGGGGAAAGTTAATATTCCTTTGTGTAATGAAACAACATTTTGTATTTACTGGATCAAAGATCACTGAGTTTATGCAATATTAATGACCATGTGTCCCCATAATGAAAATGTTCTTTACTCCAAATTAGAAACATACTGTTGCACACAACCTCAATTTCAGAATTGTGCAAGATTTCAGGGTTTGCAGGCTCTTTACCCTGGTTCTGTGTTTCCTTTTGGAAATGAGGAGCAGAGGTGATTGTGGTGTCTTTATTATATATGTTTTATTTACACAAATATACAGCCTGAGCCTACAATGGAGAGGTTCACAGCATTAACACTCCAAAAGTCTTGTTTCTCCATAGCCTTGGATTCAAGCAGAAACCATCCATGGCTTTCTCTCTGCCTTACCAGATCACAGCTTTCCCTCTAGCTCACATCACAGCAAGATCTGCTTTCAAACCAGACTTTTGTTTTTCTCACTATCTAAGGAAAATGAAAGAAGGGCTCCAATCATTTCCCTTCTGGCACAGAGCCCCCTTTCCTCATTTCTCTGAATGGCCCATCAACCCAGACTGCATTGGCTATTTCACCCACTGAATCCATGCTGGATCCAGGAATCAGGAGGTCTTGCATTCAGCCTACTTCCACCCTACCTCCAGCAAACTGGTCTGGCACCCACAAACTCATAAGAATACATATTGGAGCAGCCCTGATCCTCAAATCTAGTGGCTAAAGGGGACTAGGACTAGGCTGAGGATGCCACATTTACCACAGAGCATCCTGCTGTGGCTCAACCTACAATGTAAAACAGAGAACAAAGGCATCAGATGAAGTGTGCTTGAGTCCATGAAAACTTATTTCATAGGAAATTTGTTAGCATTTAAGATATCACAAGACTCTTTGATTCTTTTTTATCAGTGTTGGCCAACATATCTTGAATGTAGAAGCAGTAGAAGCAGTTGTAAATCATTGAATGACTGTGGGAACAGGAGATAGATGTTGATGTGTACTCTTCATGTGTATGTTCATCACAAGGTGAGCACGTGTAAAACCGGGGTCTAAAATTACCTAACTGTGCTGCTCAGCATGCTGGACAAAATAAATTGCTTGCCTGAAACCACAAACTGAGTACAAGGCGGTACAGTACAAGGCGGTCTTCTGAGCCCCACTTATCTGAGCCCAAATTTGCTGCTGCAA
Organism: Podarcis erhardii; assembly: GCF_964252035.2. NCBI lineage: Eukaryota > Metazoa > Chordata > Lepidosauria > Squamata > Lacertidae > Podarcis > Podarcis erhardii. Next base: position 32,052,669 of record NC_138501.1, on the reverse strand, counting down.
CATCCATTCCTGAAGGCAATCTAATTAGAGTCTGAGATATGTGAAATAAAAATGAGAGACCCCAGATCCCAAACTTAGGTGGAAGGTAAAGTTCTAAGGTTTCCAAAGTACCATTTTCTGAAATGCTTCCTATTCTATTTACAAGCAAAACTTTATGGTCTCAAACTGTCAGTGCATGTATGACAAGATGGAATTAGGAAAGAGGGATTACATTTGTTAGGCACAGATAAATATTTTTAGCTATAACTAAAATGTGACTCTACTGCTGGTACTTAAAATGAATTAGGTTGCAGAGAGGCTTTTAAACTAACATCTGGAGGAAGGCTGACAGGTACTGAGTTCAGTTTGGGATGACTCATCCATCTGGCATGATAATAAACACACACAGCTAGCGTGCTCTAAAAATGGTTATAGAATAGAAGCTAACACTGTGTACATAAAATCCAGTGAGAGGCAACCAAATAAAGTAAAGTGTCAGGTAACAAAATACACAGTTGATGGTTGTGTGGGTCACCACACAGTTAAAGTTGCTAGAAATTCCAGGCCCCTTAACCAATCTGGTGATCATGGCTTTGAAACATTAAAAAGAATTGGGGCAAAAGTAAACAAGGGAACAAAATTGGCTGACTTCAGCTCTCCTTGTATTGAACAGCATAAATGTTAAGAGTCAAGGCAGGTCACTATTAAGTATTATTGATTCCAGATAATGATAGGTATTATTCTTCACATCAGTGATCTGAAGGCAGGCTCTTGTCTAAACACCTGGTTCTCAGAATTGGGTAGAAGGGATAAACATAGCGAAACGACTTGATTAAAGTAACTTCAGTCTACCTGAGATGTGCAAATCTCCCCCCAAATCAATATCGACACTAAAATTGAATGGGATTTTTTGTGTGTGTGCTTTTGAAAGGACTAGTTAAGAGGAAACATAAATGTATATTATGTGGTGGGTCCAATCTCGTCAAGCAACATGATAGTTATTGCAAACACTACAATAGAAGCTTAATTTAGCATATGCACAAAATTCTGCAAAGTATATACAGGACCAATATTATGTTTAAATACAGTAACTGAGAATATGAAAGTGACAATAAAGTTGATTTTCTCATATTGAAGTGTAAGAGTCTCCCATTCTTTGAATTAATCTGGGCAAAGAAAAGACAAAGGTAATTGGAATATGAGATTTGAAAGCTCAGAAACAGAATGAGTGGATCAGGATGTATGAAATGAAGAAGCGACTATTAGGTTCTAGTGGGGACACAATACACTGCGCTGGGCAATGTTCTCTCTGTCTTGCTACCTGAAGAGGGCACCTACAAAAGGTGCAGTCTACAATTCGGAATTGTGGCACTGGCCATCATTCTCAACTGGCTTGGGATTCTAGTCTCTATGCTTCCAAATAAACTTTCTCAATAATGGTAGCAACAGCAAATTGGGGTAGAAAATAATGCTAGGAAGGTATGCAATATAGCATGGAATTTCAAAGCCAAGGTTGTTATAGATATAGTCAAGGTGAAGCCATTTCAGCATCACCCACATGGATCCAGCTGGTCAATTTAGACCATGCGGTGCTGGAACAAGGCAAGTTCTAAGTTATGTCAAGTTTAAGAGATGCCATAGCCTTAACAACAACAAACTGTTATTTTAACAGAAAGGACAATGAAAATAGAAATAATTAACTTTCATATTTGCATATAAACTGGTACATAGCTGAGGATGCAACTAAAAGCTAACAAAAATGTGTATCTTGCAATAAATAAGTCTATTTGTTTTCTTAACCAATTACATAAAACTTGAAATTTAGTTTAGTTTAGTTTTTGTATTTAGAGACCCTAAATTGCAACCTACTTAGCCTACTTAATCTGAGACCTTAAACTGCAGCCTGCTTAGTTTGCACATATATCCCTGTGGACCAGCAACGATCAGCACGTGGGCTACAGGTGCCAGCTGCATAGAACCATCTGGAAGCGCTTCAATCTGGAAACAATTCCAGCATGTCTGGCTACCATCTGCGCAGCAGATTCACCTTTCCAGGTTTTGAACACAAGTCTTGAATATAGGATTGTGGTATTAGATTGACACGAGCCCAGAAATGACAAGGCAGTTGTAATGGCCTACATTTCCTTCAATTAGTATGCAATAGCTCTGTCTTCCTTACAGTCTGAAGGAATGTATCTTCCATTACACAGACTGATCGCTCCTTTTATGTAAGTACTGTATTTGGTCCTCTTGTAAACAAACTTTGCTTCAGGAACTTTTTGGCTCCCCTGTGCAGTAACACAAAGAGCCTTTGTTATGCTCTGGTTAAGTCTGCCAATTAAAGGAAAAAAGGAGAAATGTTCTGGAGCTATGAACTAGTTCTGCAAAAGAGTTTTCTGCAAAATTATATGAGGCAGTGATGTTGCAATACTGTACTAATGGAGTGGGTCTATAGTACCGTTAACATTATTCTGATGCCACTTTGCTTAAATAACAATTTTACAATCCTGCTCTTGCAAGTTGTTACAATTGTTACAGGTTTTTGCTTCAAGGATTCTACCATTTCCCCCAAGTTCTACATTCTACAGTGGTACCTCGATGTTCTAAGGCTACATACAGGGATAATAATTAAATCTATATAATTTGAATCCCTTGTGCTTGAATCCCTCAACATTTGTTTTATTTGCTATTATATGCTTTTACACTGCAAATTTATTGGTATTACATTGTATTTTTGTTTTCAAAATATAGATCTATAGAATACTGCTAACAGGTTTGTAAAATATCAAGCAGTTTATAAATGATTTTAAATACATAACTTAAAAATAAAACAACACAGAATAATAAAGTCAGAGATTATCTAAACTTTCCTAACATCCAGGAACAGTAAGGGAGCATAGGCGCCGACTCCATGGGGCCTGAGGGGGCCCGAGCCCCCTCAAAAATTCGTTTGGGGGGGCTCTGCCCCCCCAATAATTTAAGAAAATTATTAGTTATATTATGCTTTGTAAAATCACAAAATTATGTTGGTATTTTTTATTTTCCTTGTTTGACGATAGTTACCTTTTAAAATACATTCAGTAATGAGTTAAAACAACGCCACTCCCGATCTAGAGAGGGGGTGGGGTTGCGGGCTCTCGACCCATCAACAATCTTGCGGGGGAAGCGGGGATTCCCCCTAGCTCATTAATATTCACCGCCCACGGCGGCAGCCAATCAGCTGCCGCAAAGGGCGGGCCCTCACAGCTTCACTTAAGGTCGGGGCAGCCCGGGGCTCGCCCCTTTCGTTCCCCCAGCAGCAGAGGTTTGGAGGTCTTGGGCCCCCCCCAATATTTTTTATAAGTCGGTATGGGCCCCCGCCCCCCCAATATTTTTTATAAGTCGGCGCCCCTGTAAGGGAGACACCAAGGCATATGCCTAATTCCTATCAATTATAATGAACACATTATAAATCCCTTAATATAAGCCTTGTTGTTTTCTTCTAACATGCAACAATATGCCTAACTGTGTATAGACCCAGTTTGTATCAGGAAATGCCTTTTCTCTCTTACGTTAGCTTCCCTACACATCCTGAAACATCCCAGAATTCCTTCCACTGCTTTGGTACCCATGATCCTAACTTTTCCGTTCATATTTATACATTACAATCATACCAAAGAGCCAAGACTTACAATTAAAATCACAATTGATCCCTACATTTAATTGTACTCAATGAGAGATAATGGAATAGTGAAGTGGTGGCTTATTCAGGGCAAAAGCAATTTATAGTCCAGCTATTTTGGTGATTTTGATTAGTTTCCTGTGGTTATGAATTTCACTCTGGCTGTCCTAACATATTGGTTTGCAAGCTGATTTTGATTGATCATTGTTATTATTTCGCCTAACAGAATTGTCCTGTTGTTCCTTCCAAAAGCTACCAAAGAACAAAAATAGTTTCCTACTGAAGTAATTTGCATTTTTCATCAGTAAAAAAAATGTTTGGAGGCAAGTCACAGATTTTATAGGTTTTACCCCTTCGCACATATCCTGGTCACACGTCACTTTCTGCCCTTTCTGATACATATAAAAATCTGACAACGGTGATGGATGAATCTCAGTTATTCTGGGTCTATCAGAACAAGGAAAGAAGCTGAAAACACCATGACAAAATAAAACCAAAGCATTAACAGCTAATAACTGTGTATAGTGTCAACATTGTACATAATGCCAAGCTCCTAAGAGGGCAAGGCCCTACTGGCTCCATAAGGCTGTTGTTTCTCAAAGCTGCTGCTGAAAGCCGGTGCCAAAGGCAAATACCTTTTAAATAGGGTTGCCACACCTCCAGGTCTGACCTGAAGTCCAGGTGGAGTGCTTGAATCTCCAAGTGGTACATTTAAAGAATAATAGCAGCAGCAAAAACAGTAGTTTAACAACAACAACAACAACAACAACAACAACAACAACAACAACAACAACAACAACAACAACTTATACCTGCCCATCTGGCAGGGCAGGTAGGGCCTCAGCCTGTGTACCTGTTGGAGCTGGTAGACAGCTGCCCTGGACACAGAATTGACCTGCGCCTCCATGGACACCTGTGAGTCCAAAATGACTCCTTTGCTGCGCACCTGGTCCTTCAGGGGCACAGTTACCCCATTCAGGACCAGGGAGTCCTCCATACCCACCCGCCCTCTGTGCCCCCAAAACAGTACTTCTGTCTTGTCAGGATTCAACCTCAATCTGTTTGCCCCCATCCATCCTTCAACTGCCATTAACTTCTGTTTCTTTATTCTATAATGTTTAAGTTATTAGATTTTAGTTGATTTAAAACCTCTTAACACCCTTTGCCTTCTTTTTACCTGTTTGCTCATGTCTCTTATTTGTCTTCTTGCTGTCTTTGTTCTTCCCTAACTTTCCTCATAGCTAAACCTTGAGTCACTTATTCTCCTTCATGCCTCAGCCCTTTTCTCTAGAAATCGCAGCCTCCCAGCATCTGAGCCTCTCCCTCCTTGCTGTTCAAACAGCTTTTAAAGTTTATCTCTTATTCTCCTGTGCCTTTGACCTCTAATACTAGCCTTTCCTTTCCTGAACCCACTTCTTTTTGTATCTTTCCCTATTTTCTAAGGTCTTATGCCCTCCGTTTTATTGCATGTCAATAGACAGGGTTTCTTCTGTTAAATGTAATTGGTGCCCAGTGCCCAGTTCTTCAGGCTTACTATTATTACTGTATTGTTATGATTTTACCCATCATTAGAATTTCTCTGGGTCCCTCCTCTTAGGAAGCTGCAGAGGGTGGTGACAAAGGAGAGGGCCTTTTCAGTTGTGGCTCCCCATCTGTGGAATGTTCACACCAGTAAGGTCTGCTTGACACCTTAAATGACATATTTCTGGCTCCAGATAAAGACTTACTCTCCCCACCCTCCCCCTGGCATTTTTTTGATTGATTGAGATCATGTTTTGTTATTAGTGTGCTGCCAAACTTCACATGACTGCTATGGGGTTTAGAAAATCTGAAAAATATTTGCCATGGTATGTATGACTATATAACTCATACATGCTTGCAGGTGACACAGAGCATATTGCCTCTCAAAAACACCTATGTTTGTATTCTGTTTAAAGACATAATGAGAGGGCACAAAAACGTAAAAAAGCTATGCTGCATATATGGTAGTTAGGCTTATTCTAAAATTGTAGATGTTACCATGCATATATTCATACTGTAAATGAAAGCGCATTAGTCTGGTATGCTAATTAAACAAGACATAGGCATACCTAATTTTCGAGATGATGAATAAGGTGGATCTCTTAGACTCTGAGGTTATTAATCCATCAAAACTATTAGAAACACATCCTTGTAAACAGCAACACACCTCTTTCTATTCATTTCTGAAGCTGTTGGTTCATTTCTCAATGCAATAAACAATTATCCATTCCTATTTACCGGATTCCTTGATTTGTTGAAATTCAAGTACACCTAAACATTAGAGAATATATTTTTATAGAGCAGGATTTTCCTTTGTGCTTCTTAAACAGGGTAAAATAGTACACAGAACCAAGAGAACAAAGTCTGACTTCCATAAGATAAATGCTCTGTTAAAGGCATTGCTTCAATGTGTAAAGGTAGATTGTTATCCTAAATTAGCTTAAGGTAAAGGTAAAGGTACCCCTGTCCGTACGGGCCAGTCGTGTCCGACTCTAGGGTTGTGCGTTCATCTCACTCTAGAGGCCGGGAGCCAGCGCTGTCCGCAGACACTTCCGGGTCACGTGGCCAGCGTGACGAAGCTGCTCCGGCGAACCAGCACCAGAGCAGCACACGGAAACGCCGTTTACCTTCCCGCTATAAAGCGGTACCTATTTATCTACTTGCACTTAAGGGTGCTTTTGAACTGCTAGGTGGGCAGGAGCTGGGACCGAATGACGGGAGCTCACCCCGCCGTGGGTGTTCGAACCGCCGACCATGCGATCGGCATGTCCTAGGCACTGAGGTTTTACCCACAGCACAACCCGCGTCCCTGACTAGGTTACTAGGTAAATTAGCTTACTAGGGGATAAATCCCACTGGAAAAAGTGTGACTAATTTCTGAGTAAATATGCTTCTGATCCAGCTAACAAATACATTATCCTAATAATCACACTAATGCACAAAGCAATATACACTTGCTTACAAAATGTGCAGTTTGACCCAAAACCTTGAGGTGTCTTTTGACACTGAGACCCGAATGTGCCCCTAAATTGGCATTCTATGAAGTCAGAAAACATCGCTGAGTATCATTCAAGCAATTTAACACTAACAATAGCTTTAATACCTTAAATGATTCATGCCTAATGATTCAAGCTGCCAGTTGCAAAAGCGTGCATCAAAACACATAGAAACTGCAAGATGTAGAGAAATGGTCAAGGGGAAAAACAGATGTTGACTAAAGATAGAAGGGGAAATTTTAGCTGGAGGTGGAGGGCATCCAGAAGGGAACCAGATGCTGACCAGAGCCACTTGCTTTAGAAATAGAGAGGAAAGTTGTGAGAAGAAGGAGAATGCAAGACTTTGGGACATGGCCAAAGGTTGAGGTGAAAGTGGGAATGGGAAGAAAGAGAGCAGGTCTACTCAAGAAAGAGGGACCTGATAGACACTAAAAGCAAAAGAAGATTGTTCTTCATATTTTGAAGATCAAAAAAGCGGACACATTTGCTGACTTCTACATTTAACTATGGATCACTATGACTCTTATTTTACATACCCATAAAAAAAGGACCTGTCCTGGAAAAAGAGGACATATGGCAACCCTAAGATGGATTTGCCAGAGGGATTAAAAGTCTAATCGTTCAGCCCGGACACTGAGATCCAGCATTCTGGCAGTTCCCACACTGCAATAAATGAAGCTACAGGGAACCAGGCAGAGGGCCTTCTCGGCTGTGGAATGCCCTCCCATCAGATGTTAAGGAGATGAGTAATTGTATAACATTTAGGAAGCACCTGAAGGCAGCTCTGTATAGGGAAGCTTTTCAAGGTTTAATGTTTTACTGTGTAAAACATTACATTATACATTTACTGTGTAATATATGCTGGAAGCTGCCCAGAGTGTCTGAGGCAACCCTGCCAGATGTGTGGGGTACAAATTAATGGTGCTTATGCTGATTAATTGGGGGGGGGGCAGCCTGGATGAGACTCTGGGTACCCTTCCAAACCTGAGATCCTGTATCTGTGAGGGTAATGACTTTGGCTGACTAGTTTAGTACCATGATTTAGCATATCCAATGAAACAAACCAACACGGCAGACCAACACGGCTACCTATCTGTAACCATATCCAACGAAGTTATAGCAGAGATTGGGCTCTGTTTTGGGCCACTGCTAGCTGATTCTATTTGGAAGTCTGATGTGGAAGCAGTGGCCTTTGTCTGCTGGAGTGTTTTAAACTGTGCCTTCACCTATGCTAAAGCAATACATTAAAACAACAACAACACGGAAATGTTATAAAATGTCAATAAGCATCTAGTGACATCCTTTCAGAAGAAACTAGACCCAGGTAAATGCTGCACCCATTGAACTTCTCAACAGGTCTAGCAACCTACCTGTTAAATGGTGTGAATTTGCCTCGGCGTAACTGTACTCTGTCTTGCCGTGTTCACACACCAACTCTTCCAGATAACAAAGTAACTTGCATAATGTACAGTTATTTATTGGAGGATAAGGTCCACACGTACAGTCTGGGCAATTTTGGTTACTGTATGACTTTTATTGTGCTTTTATTATGAGGGTGACATTTGTTCATCTGTATTTTCTTTTTTAATCAGAATAACACACCAGGAATTTGATTCAAAGCAGAATACTAAAACTTGGGGCCGAAGAGACCACTGGGAGAAAATAAATTACACTTTGGTTGCTGTTGTCCACATTGTGTGGCTATTCCCTCCCCCCCACAGGTGGAATAAATGAAGACAACGGACACAGAGTTTTAGGTTAATGGGCGAAAATGGCCACAACTTTATTGATTACAGGAAAGAAGGGTATTGGCTTTAGGCATTGGCCCTAACCGACTATCCGGTCTGACCGGGAAGGGTTAAACACCAACAGGGGGAGCCACCCGAGATGCATATCCCTAGGCGCTCCCCGAGGGGTTACCGCTCGGGGGCGCGCTTTAGGCCCTAGCCTCCGTAGGTTTCGGACGAGGCGTCGCCCCTCGGAGTCCTTTAACGAACTACCCTTCAAGCATTGGGGGAGGTGATGGTAAAACTTGGGGCCGAAGAGACCACTGGGAGAAAATAAATTACACTTTGGTTGCTGTTGTCCACATTGGCACTGTCCTCTGGGGAATGGCCATAGCTCAGTGAATAAGCATCTGCTGTGCATGCAAAAGGTCCCAGTTCCAGCATCTCTAGGTCGGGAGATGACCCTATCTGAAATCCATCTGCTAGTCAGTGTAGACAGAATTGCTCTAGATGGGCACATTTCTATGTAATAATTTAAATAAACCATGGTTAGGACCTTTCCAAACTGTCCTGGAATTCAAGAAGCAAAGTGTGGATAGCAGGAAAATACCCCAACCCACCAACATTGAACTTTATATGTCGATTGTGTACGCACAAATGTCATGGGCCACAACGGAACAGTATGTATATTGCTGTGAAGAGCAGCACAATCCCATCAACCCACATCTTCTTGGGCCCTGGCTTTGATCCTTCCCCCCCACACACACACTATGTCCAAGAAGTGTCCCGTGTTTCACAATAGTGATGTTCCATTGCTATACCCCCTTTGGACATCACTATCGCTGAGTGTCTGCTCTGTACTACCTGAAAAGCCACATGGGAGTAGACCTTGAGCACTTGGTACTTGCATGGAGAATCTGTCCCTGGAGTGTATTCACCATGACAATGTGGCGTAGGTATCATCAGTCCGTTGCTCCTAGAGCAGCCTCCCACCTGACAGTATATTTGTTGTTAGGTGTGGAGCAGGTAGATATGTGACTTGATCAACTGCACAATTGAGTTGCCCAATTGCCTGTGGGGCTCTTGGTAATGCAGCAGATCCTTTCAGTAAGTAGAAGCTGGCTTCAAGCCTGTTGGCTAGAGACTGTGCAGGGCCTTTTGCAAGCCTTGTATGAGGCATTGAAGTCCCAATTGGAAGTCGTTGTGATGCAATATTGGAACACATTAAAGATATAACAAGTACAGTGGTACCTCAGGTTACATACACTTCAGGTTACATACGCTTCAGGTTACAGACTCTGCTAACCCAGAAATAGTGCTTCAGGTTAAGAACTTTGCTTCAGGATGAGAACAGAAATCATGCTCCGGTGGCGCGACAGCAGCAGGAGGCCCCAATAGCTACAGTGGTGCTTCAGGTTAAGAACAGTTTCAGGTTAAGTACGGACATCTGGAACGAATTAAGTACTTAACCCGAGGTACCACTGTATTGTGAATGCAATCAGATACTTGAAGCCTTATTCTCAGTTTGCAAGTATATATCCTCATGGATATAAGTAGAAAAATTGTAACCAGTAGGGCCAAATGGCAATTAAATGTATAAACTAGCACCTGTGGCAGTTGAATTTAAGCTTAAATGTATGCAAAATAAGCACAGCAACTGTTCACAACTTAATTAACTGGGAATAAATCCCTTGGGAGGATTGCCTTATCTTTCACTGCTCTTGTAACTATCTCGCTTACCACAAGGAGGCAGTGCTTTTACATTTTTACAGTACTTTTAAAAAATCCACCTAGTGATGTGTAGAGTGGGGTGGGGTAGGGAATGCTGAGATGGAAAAAATAATTATAAAGATGTTTTCTAGGGACATTACCTATTACCTGCTTTCCTAGATTATGTTTTTGTATTAGTGCTGAACTACAAATAAAGAGGGATGCGGGTGGCGCTGTGGGTAAAACCAGTCTTCGGTTTGGGGCAAGGAAGGAAGGATGGAAACAGAGGCTGCAGAACTACAAATACTATTCCATTAGTTCCTCATCAGATAGTAACTGTTGGATATCCCTGTTGAATTACCGATTTCTTCTCATTCTTCACTTTATGGCTGACAACTAAGGGCACTTCTAGACAGCCACTGTTTTGGGCTTGCAATTTACACAATAAAAGTTTATTCTGATCTATTGTGCAGCAATCCTGCTTCCTCCTCCACTCCCCCCAACCCCCCCCCCCGACTTTTTGCAATAAGAAAAGCAGTGGGGGAAATGCACTGGAAAGTATGGGATAAGATTTGCTTGACTCAGCGTCAACTAACCACCCTGCAACCAAATCAGAATTAATACTCAAAAAGTAGCTGACACCGTCTCATCTCCCTGCAAACCTTCTGCAAACAAATCTGGACGAATGTTCAACGAACAGGTTGTCTGGAAGTGATCCCAGAATGGCAACCAAAAAGCTGCTCTAATGTGAAGATCCTGGAATTCAATTATCTTTAATTAAAAACTGACCGTCATGCACATTCAGTACACCCCAGTGCAGTGAGAACGTTAATGCATTTCCATGATGCTATCTCACTCAATTGGTAGGGAAGAGTTGCATTGTTACCACAAACTGCAAACAGATGTGCAGCGATTTTGTTGTTGTTTTTTTAAATACTATATATAGAAACAGTCACACTATTGTTTATGGCCATGCATAGCTTAAGGAAAAATTTCATGTGTGTTTTAATAAAAAAAACCTGTTTCACATTTTGTTTGGTTTAATTCACTTTATTGCCGGCTGAATGGACATTTTATATGTAATGGAAAAGTTTCTCAAGTTGAGTGGATGTGGATTATCATGACTGCTTAATGGAGCATTCTTCTGAGGCAGCCATCTATTCCAGTTTAATAAGCAATTCATGTTATTTACTCTTGCTCACAGACATTAGTGAGGAAGAAGCAGGAACAGCATCCCATTGTTACTATTAACATTCACTTGTAAATGTTTTTCCACTTGAAGGCTCTCTAAACAGTGGATTAAAATACAGTCAATGTAAAGCAAAGAACCTGTGGGCCACCATATATTGTTGGACTCCAACTCCCATCAGCCCCATCCAGCATAGCCAATGGCCAAGAATGAGGGGAGCTGGAGTTCAACATCTGGAGGGCCACAGGTTTCCCCACTCCTGATTTAAGGAGCATATATTCCTAAGGACTGTTTATTACCATGTATATTACCAGAACAGAACACCCTTATGCCCAACCTAAAGGCTGCCCCAGAATTGTGAGACAGTGTTATACGATTTCCCTCAGCCAGCTCCTCCTTGTGGAGAAAATAAAGAATGAATCCAAATACCTTAAATGTGTGTAAAGGCAACACAAACTCTTCAAAGTAACTGCTGCAGAAAAGCCCTATTTGGCTTCCAGGATGTGCAGCAAATGTTCAATTCTCAGCGGATGGTTAACTGAAAACATTCAAGGCTTGAAAACTTGTCTGTTGCTATTATTTTTAAACAAACTATGGTTGCTCCAGAACACCCTGGCAAAGCATCTTCTTGGACACAAGACACACAAAGTGAAGTAAAGTCCTAGATTCAAGTAGTTGACGGCTAAAGTATTAGACTATTCCTTTTGGACACCAGTGACAAAGAACAGGAATGATATATATACAGTCAAACCTCGGCTCCCAAATGCCTCCGTTTTGGAATGTTTCAGCTCTTGAACGCCAAAAACCCAGAAGTAAATGCTCCAGTTTTTGAACATTTTTCGGAAACTGAACATCTGGCGCAGCTTCTGCTTTGAAGAGTTTGGATTTGATATTCCGCTTTATCACTACCCGAAGGAGTCTCAAAGCGGCTAACATTCTCCTTTCCCTTCCTCCCCCACAACAAACACTTTGTGAGGTGAGTGGGGCTGAGAGACTTCAGAGAAGTGTGACTGGCCCAAGGTCACCCAGCAGCTGCATGTGGAGGAGCGGAGACGCAAACCCGGTTCACCGGACTACGAGACTCTTAACCACTATACCACACAGGCTCTCCAGAGTGCAGGAAGCTCCTGCAACCAATCAGAAGCCTTGGTTGTTGCACATTTCAGAAGCCGAATAGGCGTCTGGAACAGATTACATTTGACAACTGAAGTTTAACTGTATATATATTGTTACAGCTACATCTGGAGGGCCAGAACTTCCCATTCCTGCTTTATTGTTACAAGATTGATGCTGCCTTTTTTGTGTGTGTATGCACAATTACAAAAGAGTTCTATAATGTGTCGTGGAGAAGAAAGGTGGCAAGGCAAACATATTCAGGAAGAATATTCTGTGCCAAACAAAGCATGTTAAAACATTGTGTTAGGTACCTTTATTCATTTTTCTTAACAATGCACGTTTTAAATACAATTTCACTCCTAAAACAGCAAGACATTAGGATAATTTGTAAATCTTTATTTGTATTAATACAGAACATTGCTCTTAGATATAAAAGAACTGAATGATGTCACATATAGGCCAATTCCCTCAGTATATAGCAGATATTAGTCATTTATTTAGCTATATCAGGCAAGTTGAGGCAAGCACCTTAAGTGGCAGGAACCACAGAGGACAGCAGATTCCAATGTAGATCTTTATTTCCCCCCCTTGTTCCTGATGTATATCTTCACTCAGCCCTTCTTCCCTGGCAAGGAGGGTGGTGCTATTTTGTGGTTTGCCTCAGATGCCAAAATGTCTCAGGCCAGCCCTGAGCCACATGCCAGAAGATTTTCAATCATTAAGGTTTTAACATGTGACCTTAGTTTCAGTGAGCAATGGAGATCTCCCTTTTTAAAAGTGGGTACCAAAGCCCTCATACGAGATTAGATGCAAGAAAGATTATTTCAACTTCTTGATCAGATGCACCAGTGAAGTATATTGGAATGGATCAATCATGCTGAGTGGTGAAAGTAAATGTGATCAGCTTCCACAGATGCTACATGGTGAAGAAATATTTGCATAGTTATAGAGTGGTATCCAGTGGCAACTATCTATTGACAGAAGGAATTGGTCAGCAAAACAGGGAGGGATTTTTTTTTTGTCCATTTCCCCTTCCTGCATAGCACCTCTCAAAAAACATACGGGGGGGGTGGGGCAAAAATCTGCCCTGAGGGTACCCCCCCAACCCTTGAGGCAGATTTAGAGAGGTCATGGAATTTAGGGGTCATTGAAATGGCCTCCTCCCCATTCCAATGGTGGATTATTTCAGTACCATCACTTTTGGATACCACCCACAGTCTGGGAAGCTAAGTTTCAAGAGGAAACTTCATTCATGATCTATATAAGACTTCTTGCTAATTTGTAATGGAAAAGCCAAGTGGATTTCATACATTTCCAGAAGTTACATGTTTGGATTTCACATGCAGAAAAGAGTTTTATATTCTTGTATCTTCTTTACATTTTTCTGTTTCTAATTGGGACTGTAAATAACCCTTTTTAATAAACTTCTCTTTTTTTAATGCAGAATAATTTTTAGCTTAATTTGATCTCCTGCAATACGCATTTAGAGATCGCAATGGCATCTCAGGCCTGGGAGAATAAAACCAACAAATATTTTGAAAATAGTCTGCTGTTTATCAGAAATATTTTCTTTTTAAAAATTATATAATTGCAATGATTTAAGCTATTCTTATCCTGAGAAAAATATATCTTTCCAAAATAAGTATTCATCTTTTTTAGCTTTCATAAAGAGTGCTATGATTATAAGGGGGGAAATAGAAGATAAAGCTTCTCCATCTAAGATAATGGGCACAATCCATATAAAGTTCCAATTAACCCAAGTTCTTTGGTGAAATCCTAAGCACCTTCACTAGGAAGGAAATTCTGTTAAATGCAGTGTGACTTAATTATGAGAAAAGTTGCTTAGGATTGGACTATTTTACATGTAAGCATTAAATCCCAATTATTTCAATAGGATTAGAGGATAAACGTGCTCTGAATTGTGTGTACTGCAAATAAGTTGGAGTATTCAATAGAAGTGCAGCACATAGCATGGGCGCATTTTAATTTTTAAAAAGTGTTTTGAGATTTATTATACTTCCAACTTGCAATTAATAAATTCTGTCTGATCTTTCCACTGAGTTGTCAATTATACAGTGACATGTTTGTTTTTGCATAGACAAAGTTGCTAATAATCTATGCTACAGTGCTGGATTTGAATTTCTGTCTTTTGAAGAGTTCTTTCTGCTGTTGTTCAGATGTTGCTTCTTTCTGCTGTATCAACTCAGCATCCCCTTTGGTCACCCCCCAGGCATCTGGCTTTGACAGTGAGGGGCAATATGGTCTTCCTGAAGCAGGCAAGAGATTCTCCCAGTATTCTTTCCTAGCCCTATGTTAAAAAAGGGACAAATCCTATTCAATATATTTTTAATCAAAGAGGGATACAGTACGATATATTTTACAAAATGTTTTAGCATGTAAATCAACAGATTGTCATAGAATAATTTCGGTTGTAAACCTAACAGTGCAAAGGATTGTTTTAATAACTAAATTTAAGGTGTTCTACTTTTAACTATGGCTCACTATGAGGCCTCTGATTTTACATACCCATGAAAAAGAGGACCTGTCCTGGAAAAAGAGGATATGTGGCAACCCTGACTTGCCAGAGGGATTAATAGTGTAATCATTCAGCCAGGACACTGAGATCTAGCACCGAGGGCCTCAAACACTTAAGGGGGCACATTGGTAGTGCTGTATTGTTGCTAATTCTCCCCACTCCACCTCTCCAAGGATATTGAGGCATAAAACCCTAATATATCACTTCTGGAATACAGGTGCTTTTGAAAGGGTTATATGCATATTTCCTAGTTTCTTTTCCTCCTAAGGCCAGGTCAAAAATAACATTGACATATATAATATAGTGAAGAGGGGGAGGGGGCTAAAATGAACTTTGTAGCCCCAGGAATATGAATAGTAGGTTTCCAGAAATCTCGACTATAGCTTTAAACATTGTTGAATGTTCAAAGGCAGCACATTGTTGAACTTCAAAGGCAACCTATATAATGACTGCAATGTAAGACATTTAAATGAGGTTTCAGGACCTTAGACAACCTTCACAACCATGATACAGATATATGCTGAACTTTATAGTAGCCCTCTGGCTTAGCTGCAACAAAAAGGAAGGCAATACCACACAACAACAAAAGAATCCCCAACATTTTGTGTCAGGGAAGGAGAATATTTGGAAATCTAAGAAACTGTTATGAGCACCACAAAATACCCATTTCACAGAATGAAATGGTGATGCTCAGAACTGCCTCCACTCCCTGAAACAAAATCTCCCCAGGGGCCCAGCAACATATCTACATACAGCTCAAAACAAAGAAAACACAGACCCCCCAAAAGAGAAACCCCTGGCCTGAAATAAAACCCTCACAGGTGTTTTTTTAAAAAAATTAAAAATTGGTAGGGACAGAAGGCCTTGATGGGCACTGCATTGGGCGCCTAAGAAGTAGTATGAACAGAACAAGTTTATTATGAAATTGATATCTAAATGTCCCAACATGTTTGGAGCATGAGGGGAAACTACATAACTAAGAAGCTAGTATTCTGATTGAATTCAGTCTCTCTAGCTTTACTATACATAGCAAATGCTTCCAGCCTAACATGAAAGGAACAACATTTATATCATCAGGAAATCTGAATGAAACTTTACTGTACAATGGCTGAATAACAGGTACTCTAGTAAACTGGAGGGTATTTAACTCAGTCACTGTATTGATCTAAATGCACATGTTTAGTAATATCCTGCATCCATTACTTCCATCTTTGTGTTTAGGTCTATAAAATTACTGTTCAAAACTGCTTGTGTGCATGGTTTTATACCATGACATAGAGTTCTACTACTACTACCAAGAAATTTGCTATATGAAGCAATGCATTTCTGAAAAAGAAATATATATAGTGGGTTATTTTAGTATCAGAGTTAAAAATATACTTTACCTTGCTCTGACCCATGGTTTGGTATGCATGCTCAATTCGCTCCCCCAGCTGCCATGTTTTTCAGAGGCTTGTGGTAAAAATCCTCTTTCAGGGGCCAGCTCCTCTGCAATTGCTCTGATGTGATATGGTTCAAACCCACAGCACCCTCCAATATATCGAACCCCCAAATTATAGGCCTCTCTTGCATATTTGTGAACATCCCATCTGGATAGAATTCTTGGCTCCAAAGCTGTAATGATATGTAATTACTTTAACTTCATTATTATCTGAACATTCGGTGATAAAAATCTGTGCAAAACACTACCATTGTCATCCAAATGTTTTACAAAATAGGTTTGTTTTCTTTAGACAGCGCTAACCAGGACAGACAATTGTGTATTTATTCACAATTATTTAGTTTGCAAACAGCAGCAAGGAGTCTCTTTCCAGGTACCATAAGGCAGAGCCACAACAGCCACTCTTGGGGAGCAAGTTTTCGGTTTCCAAACTGACTTTTCTTAGGTAGGGCTCCCTATTCCACAAAGTGATCTAAACAATTTTTTCAGCACTCTTTTCTAGTTCCAAGAATTACCTACATGTTTTCCCAACCAAATGGAATAGATCATCTGAGGAACAGGGAGATTCTATTTATTTATTTTTAATCCCCAGTTCAGCATGCAGGGTGGGAAGCTTTAAGCATACTGTGATGGGGATGAAAATCAGTAGCTTTCTCCTGCTCCTTAGATGATATTTGCAGATCATCTGGGAAGCAGATGGCCCAATTTCATCCCAGTCTCAGCACGGACATCAAGCCCAGCCCTATAACAGGATGAAAATAACACACACACCCCTCAGCGGATCTGCATGGTAACTGGCCCTATCTACTTTTGGGCTCTGCCCATGTATGAAATGTGACCCCACCCCTAATAGCTTTTTGCTGAGTAACATGGTCTGTGGCCTGATAAATGGTTCCTATTCTTGCTATAGACGTTTACCTGCCAGCAATCTTTAGGTTTAAATATTTAGACTCTGACCCTACTGTTTTAGTGTTGTATTTTATAATTAATCTAAGTAAAGGTAAAGGGACCCCTGACCATTAGGTCCAGTTGTGACGGACTCTGGGGTTGCAGCGCTCATCTCGCTTTATTGGCCGAGGGAGCCGGCGTACAGCTTCCGGGTCATGTGGCCAGCATGACTAAGCCGCTTCTGGCAAACCAGAGCAGCGCACGGAAACGCCGTTTACCTTCCCGCACTTTGTCATGCTTTTGAACTGCTAGGTTGGCAGGAGCAGGGACCGAACAAATGGGAGCTCACCCCGTCGTGGGGATTTGAACCGCTGAACCCACAGCACCACCCGCATCCCTATAATTAATCTAATTGACTATAAATCACTCTTGAAATATGAATAGAATGATGGTGCATTTAAAAAAAATTAATAATACATTTTATACAATGCAACATGGCTTCAGTTCCAGACCAAGTGTATGCTTTTGAAGGCAATGGGGCCTATTTGCAGTACATGGACTGGATATTTGATGTATACTGTATACTGCTATTTAAGTGCTATTTTTCTCGCAGCTTCACGCTAAGAACAGCAACAACAACAAAAGTCTTACCAAAAGGAAATTCCGGTAGATCAATGAACCCCTGCTTCCCACAGTCCGGAGTATGAAACGCAAGTGGCTGTGACATGAGGTGCGCTTTTAGTTTAGCAGCTGCCAAGCCCTCCTTCATGAGTTTCAGAGTTTTGAGGGAAGTAGCTGGATCAAAATGGCAGTTCACTCCAACAATAGAAGCACCTAAAGAACAAGATGTGAAGTGTTTCACAATATCTTTCAATTCAATGTTTTTAAACTAATGTGATCTGTGTATAAAGGGCCCCTTGTGATGTTATGGTGTGTTTTTTACCTGCACTTTAAATATGCATGTATGGAAACAGACATAAATAGCAAAGTACTTATTGTCTTTGAAATGCTGGGAGCGTCAGATTAAAGTATGAGATCCACACCTTGCAGGACTGGGCTGAATGTACTCTAGACCTGGAGTGGGCATACTTCAAGCTTGAGGGATTTGCTAAGTTCCCACCCACAAACCCAAAGACCACAAGCTGGCATCACTAACAAACTAACTAACTAACTAACTAAATAAGTTTGTTTGTTTTTGTTTGTTTGTTTGTTTGTTGTTTGTATCCCGTCCTCCCCGGCTGAGGCTAGCATCATAAAAACAACACAATATGCATAAAAACAGACATCAATTAATTAAAATACATCTTAAAATTAATTCTGACAAGTTAAAATCTGGGGCAGGTGGCAATTATCAGGTTGGAATCACATGCAAAATACTTCCTTAGAAAGGGAGGTAAATGTATACTTAGAATTAAAGGGCAGGATGTACCTCTTAGTGATCCCTCCCAGTCCAGAAATTTGGTTGTGTGTGTGTTTTTTTTTTTTTTGCTCACAGTCCTTTCACACAAAAACCCATTCCTGGTTCCTCCCATCCAAAGCTTATTCGTTTTAGCCACCTAATTTAAGTGTGGAATTGTTGGTATTGTAAAGCAACCAAGTATGGGTGTGGGCAGTGGCGTAGCGTGGGGGGTGCAGGGGGGGCCGGCCGCACCGGGCGCAACATCTGGGGGTTAGGGGTAGGGGTAGGATTAGGGGGCGCAAATCCACGGGTTAGGGGGCGCAAATTACTTGCCTTGCCCCGGGTGCTGACAACCCACGCTACGCCACTGGGTGTGGGGTACAAGCTTCAAGTATTTGTGCCGGGATTTGCATCTCGTGCACCTTTTCAGGCAGATTGATAGCTGTTCCCCACTTGCCTGTGGATGGGGCCACTTGCCTGTTTTTCTGTGCTGCAACAGCTAAAGTGGGCGACAGGGTCATTTGCAAAGCACTTGTTAAAGTCCCATTTTGACTTTGAGCCTTAATAAAGCAGATTCAAAATTTTAAAATAAAAAGTAGAACTATTTGAGTAATTGGTCCATTAGGGAGAATGAGGCAATGCCCCCCCCCACAAGCTGGGTCCACTATGAGCCAACAGGCCTTCCCTTTCACCTTGTCCAATATTTTCCTACTCAAACATGCACCTACTTTTGCTGAGCTTCATTCATCTCACTCCATATCGCTAATATTTTAACTTGTATCACGATGGATACGTCAAATATAGAATCTTACCAGCGTTTACAAGTTTGACAGCACATTCTCCAGGTAATATGCCATGCATATCTCCTTCTGGACCAATACAAAGAGTTGCTGCAACTGGAACCCCAGCTTCTTTTAAGGTTTCAACTGCCCACACAGCTTCTTCCACATGTTCAAAATACTAAAAAGAGATGAAAGGAGTAAGTAAGAGAGAAGAGAGAGAGAAAGAGTTCAGAGCATAATGCTATCTTTGGTGTGAAAATGTGACAGAAACAAACAAAAGACTAAAAGAAAAAGTACTTTTTTAAAAAAATTGGGATACAATGCAAAAACCCCACCCCCTGATAAAAGGGCTTTGTGGAGGGTCAGAGCCATCGTTGCATCTGCCCCATATCTATGCATGGTGGCTGTGATGAAACGGAGGTGGACTACGATTAGCCCTGATCACTGCCGGAGCTCCAGACTGGCACATTGATCGACTCCACAAGGGGCCTAATGCCTAGCTCTGCTCCCTCCCCACCTTTGGAATGCTCCATATTTCAAGGCTTTCTGCTGCCCTCCAATGGCAAGAAGAATACCACCAGTGGGCCACTCACCTTCAGTTGGGAGACACCTTTGCTGAAGCCAGTGCTTCCTCTTCCCAGCCCAGTGGAGAGGGAAATGAGGATTCCTGTTATTTTCTAAATATTCAAAACTTTCCCTCCAAAAATTGCATTTGCTGAGTATCTTTCGTCATATACTAAACTCATTTGTACCTCAGGGTATCTGTTTAAGGGTTCTACCAACCTACTCACTGAGCATCTATCCTGATTTGTTCATGTAAAATTTATGTGGAGGCTATATGATATCAGTTTATTGAGCATTCATTCTGATTTGTTTGTGCAGAGGCTAGGCCCAAGACATTGTTATCCCACACCTTCCAGCATTGGAGGGGGGGGGGGGCTGAGGGGCACATGGCCCTGGGTACAAATTTCTGAGGGGGTGCCCCACCCCCAACTCTGGCACTCTTGGATGAAACAGATTTTCTAGATCCATTTCAATAGGGGTTTAGGCCCGGTTTTGGCATGCCTTGGTCACTCTTTGGGGGTAGGTGGGTTGCAAATCTGCAGAGCCCCATTGTGCAAGCAGTTTTTCAGTTCACACAAACTCTGGATATGAACCTATCACAAAAGCTGTTTCCCACATTATCACCACTTACTGTTTCCTTAATGGTTGCATTTACCTCTGCAATTAAGAAGTCCACATTCTTTTTAGTAAAAACCTCTAGCTGCTTTCGAAAGATTGATTTAACTTCAGCTTCACTCTTGCTACTTAAGTATGAAGGGGTTTGGCTGACGCCTCCAGCCACCAAAGCATCCCCTTCTTGAGCCACTTCTTTTGCAATATCACAGGCTGCTTCGTTTACTTTCTTGCCCTGATAATACAGAAATAGCATTAGTACGGACTTACACCATACACATACCTACACTTTTATTGTAGGAAAAATGAATACACGTTACATTTGTTGTCCAGCTAAGAAGTCTCACATTTTACCAATCATCACAGTACAGTTTCATAAGGGGGTGGTTTTTATTAGAGGACAGTGTAAATGTTTGCCTGCTTCGTTTTTGGGTCCAAAATAGTATCTTCAGAGGTCCCAAAAATATTTCCTGAAAATAACTCCTTCTAATCACAACATAAATATAGTTCGCCTCTCTTTGCTGCTATTGAGCCAGCCTGCTTCTGTTTTGGCAAAAGCAACTAACCAACCAACAATTAACTAGGTCTTCATCAGTAGTCCCACCCAGTCAGGAATCATGCAGCAAATGTCATTTATTCTGTCACTCCTGGCAAGCAAAGGTAATTTAGAGTGAGGACATGTGTGATCCTAACCGAGTACCTAAAAATAGGCAAATGATCTTTAAAATATTGAAGTGGAGAGTGCCTCTCAGTGTTGACAAAAGTGTCTGTATCTCTTCTCTGGTTCTGTCCTGACATTGCTGACATGTTCTCAAGTGAGAGATTTAAAAGCACCTGAGGAAAATATTGGGGGGAAGGAATGGTTTTCAAGTCTGAAACGTAACCACAGTGTTACGATATCTCTAAGGAGGAGCAAAGGACAAACTGGCCTCCAACTTTAGTTTCTAGATTAAAAAATAGCAACTAGGTTTAAACAAACATTCTTCTTGGCTATTCATGTCTTGCACATAATATGTCACACTATAAGGAGTTACTTCTGTATATGGGTATACAAACTTTTCTTTGTCACAATTAATTGATAAATTTAGCCCTTGTCGGCTCATGTTTTCCACAGTATTAAACAACTTGAAAGTGCTTTGTGAGAAATAAGTACAGTAAGAGTAACTAGCTTGCTTCTTTCATCTGACAGGCGGTTGTCCCTGGTTTTTTTGGAAGGTAATCCAGGCAGCATCTCTGTCATGCCATTTCAGTATACTAAATCTTCATATATTTTATTTCTATATGAATTTTTAAATCTACATCTTTGAATTAATAAGTTATGTCTTGCAAAGATGACCCACGTTTCTGCGTTGAGATCATGTAACTCTCCTTGTCAATAAAAATAAAAAGCAGTTGAAACTACTCACAGAATGTTTATCAGCTACATAGTTCCCCCTGTTTTCTAATTTGTCATCACTGGCATAAAAGGTGAATGTCTGTAAAACATTTGATCCAGCCCTGAGGAATTCTCGATGCAGCTGACGAACTGCAAAATGTTTAAACAAAACGAAGAGTCAAATATGATATTAATATCATGTGGCAGCAGCTCCTTTTACATGGTATTGCCTTATGTTCCATTTTATGACCTACACATAGTGATTTGCTTCATTTTTAACTGAGTTGTTATACTGTTAAAAAGAAACACTCCCATTGATTTCTTAATAAAGGGTATGCGTATTTAATCAATTAAAAAATCTGCACATTAATTTCCCAACTTGCAATTGGTACATGATTAATGCAAAAGGCATCTGAGACTGTTAAACCATTTCACTTGTAGGTCTGACAGTTGGACAAAATTGGATTTGAACCAGGAAGGTTTAAGGTTCATCTCTATTGTAGAGGTATCTTGGGAAAGCAAAATCACTCTCTCTCTCATCCTCTTTTTCCTGCCTGTAAAAGTAAGAACAATGCTGACTTGAGTAGAAGTATAAATAAATAGGATTCATATGATAATAGCTGATGAACGACTTCCAGGTAGATCTGAAGTTGCAAAAGAAAGGCACATTTTTTCCTTTCCTTAGAGTGTTATCCAGTGTTATCCAAGCAGATTTCCCCTTCTTCTCTTTCCCTCTGCAGCCTCCTGCACTCCTCCCCCCAGTTTCTCTAGACTCTCAGGGACACCCAACTCCCAAATGACTGTGATCTACTCACAGTATTAAAAAAACTGGCAGTGATCTACCCATTGTCGTTGGATGGACCAAAGTTGTTGAACTTTTTTTAGGAAGCCACAGGTTTTTTCCCCTTTTGGCGGGGAGGAGATCACTGAGGGGCCAAAGATCTACCAGGAACACCCCGTGATCTACAAGTAGATCACAATCTACCTGTTGGACATGCCTGCAGTTTTAGTAGGCATGCAGGGAGCTGCATGAGGAGGAGGAGAGGAAGGGGAAGTCCTGTTGCATGGATAGAAGTCTGTTCTCCACTACTGGATATTGTCTTTAGCCAATTAAGCTATTTTTCCTTAGTCTACTGGTGCAATATGCAATAGCATTTTTAACAGGTAGTGTATCAAAAGTAGATTTTAAATGGGAAATGTGCCACCCACAACTACAATGAATTTATAGAGACAATAGAACACAGACAGCCAATGCAGTGTCCTCCCGATGTTACTGGATCCCAACCTCAATTGGCCGTAGTCAGCATGACCAAAGGTCAAGGATGATAGAAGTTGTAATCCAACAACACCTGCAGGGTAGCCATGTTGGTATCCCTGCAGTACTTAATGTGCACAGGTAGGCCACTAATTACTTCTACTCGTTACCTCATTTAGGAAGCATTTTCTGGCACAATAAAAAGGACTTAATTCCAAGCACATGTGTTTATAATTATGATGCCAGAATAGCTTTCTCAAATCCCACAGCAGTTACTGTGCAATAGCTGGCACCATCCGCACTCTAACCAAAGGCAAGAAAAACAGGCTCTGTTTCTTCACTTTAAGACTGTTTGGTTTCCTATCCAGTTTCAAGGTCACATCTGACACACTGACACTCTCTGTCACCCCTCTCCCCCCCCATTTTGACCCATAAAAATGTAATTTAAGAATGATTTAATGTCACATCTATTTCACACTTAGAACACTGTTTGCCTGACTGGTATGGGACTTTCGCAATACACCCCAGTTGTGAAATAGTTGTTTGTTGCATTTTTAAAATCTTGTCTTACTTTGAAGGAGTTGGAGTGATACATGGAAAATTGTAGTGGTGGACAGAAGTAGAGTGGTGCCTCGCAAGACGAAATTAATCCGTTCCGCGAGTCTCTTCGTCTAGCGGTTTTTTCGTCTTGCGAAGCAAGCCCATTGACGGCTTAGCGGCTTAGCGCTATTAGCGGCTTTTAGCGGCTTTTAGCAGCTTATCGGCTTAGCGGATAAGCAGATAAGCGGCTTAGCGGCTTAGAAAAAGGGGGGCAGGGGAAAAAACCCGCAGGAACTCACAAGACATTTTCGTCTTGCGAAGCAAGCCCATAGGAAATTTGTTTTGCGAAGCGCCTCCAAAACAGAAAACCCTTTCGTCTAGCGGGTTTTCCGTCTTGCGAGGCATTCGTCTTACGGGGCACCACTGTAGTAGCGTCAGGCTTAATTTCACTCTCCCCATACTGTGGCAGGGACAGTTTTGTCTTTGAAGAGGTACAGGTTTTGCCAAATGATTTTGAATATAAAGCTACTACTGAAAATGGTACCAGAACACCTAGTATTTGACACCATCAGATACAAACGATGTTGTGGGGTACTACTGTTCACCTGACCTCCTGTTAGTTGCATCACTGCTGCTTACCAGGAGGTAGAGTGGTGAAGTGCTGGCAAAGCCTGCATGGTGCAAATGCAGAGGCAGAGCCAATCCAATACTCCCATTAGTGCATTTGCACCATAGCCACTATCCCCCTCCTGGTAAATATCTACAATGTAATGACCGGAGGTCAGGTGAGCAGTGCCGTCCCACCACATTGTCTGCTACTTATAGAAGCAGAGGATAACCAAAGGACCACTGATTACATTAATATGGCTTTTTTGTGATTATCACAGTATTTGCTTGCATCCCCTTGTCTTTGTAAATCCAGGACCCTATCTTCAAAGACCTATAGATGCCTTCAGACACAGGATAACAAACAGTATACTTTAAATCCTTATTTTAAGGCAGTCCCGAAATTGCAAAAATATAAAAAAGGTTAAATATTACTGATATAATGTTAAAGCAATATTTCTGTAATAACCAGTTCAAAGTGTCATAAAATACAAAATCAGGTATAAATCAGAAAATGTGCCCATTAAAGAGCCCATTAAAATTTGTTGAATAGAACCAATTTTCATTGGCCTGTGTGTTGTGCCCAACAGCTCCTATTTAGCTAAGTTGGACTGTGATTAAGTCCATTGAATGAAATGGGATGTGAACTAATTGCACCTGACTTATTCCACTGATTTCAAGGGGCATAAAGCACAATCCTTTATAGCCTTACTCATTGTATTTAATGATGTTTACTCCCTAGTAAGTTTGTTTAGGGTCACAGCTTTTATCATGACTAACTTTATCAAGCATAGGGGTCAATGTGTATTCTACAACTGGGAATTTTACACAATTCATAATGTATACATTGCAGATTAAACTAACCTGCTTCTGGGTGTTCTAGAGCAGCTTCTGGAGTCCAAGGCCCAGCTTTTACATATCCCCTCTTTTCGAGAGCAATGACAAATCCTCCATCACCAATCACAATTTCTCCAGCATCTAGACGTTCAAGAATACCCTAGAAGAAGAAGAACTACATAGTGTTCATATAATATTTTAGAAAGTTCAGCTAAAACGTCTGCAAGCAACTTATATCTGAAAACATATACATAAATACACTATATCATGGGGAGGAGAAAAATCATAAAAGACATTAACATTTCATACAACGTATAAAGTTAAGCCGCTGGTCTTTCTGGGGTGCAAGCTTGGGCAGTGTGTATGGAGGTCCTGGGATGCCTAGACAAGACCCCACTTGTTGGTGTGGTCCAAAGGAAAGCAGAGCAATATGTCTGATTCCAGCAGGGCAGCAGGAGTTGCCAGAAGGAGGCGTACAAGGCACCATCCACTCCTCTTAAGTCTCCATAATGGATTTGTGTAGAGTTTACTCCTTAGCCTTATCTTCTCCACAAGATATCACACAAGGCAGCGGAGGTTTAGGATCAGAGTTTTCATTCTCTGAAAGCAGATGGGCTACTTTCCCAAGTTGATGAGCCCCATATGCCCCTAATTTCCCTCTACAGGATATGCAGAAGCTGCCTTCTTGACCGTTGGACCCACTATTGATCTTGTCCACTCAATCCGCCGCAGTCTGTCTTTGCATGTAAGGGAAGTCCCTAACTTGCCAAGGGTTTGAGACTCATCGGCTACCCTCATCTGGTTTAGCTTGCCCGTTGAAGCTGTTCCTGAAGCTGTCACATACTGGCAGCTTCTAGGAGCCACAGATGAGAGCTGATATTTTCTGAAGAAACTTTGTAAGACTCTACTGGTAGATTGCAATGTAGAAAGCAGCTATCATCAACCATGCCAACACATCTGTCTTAATTCTCTCTCTGTGTGCTAGTTTTATATCATTCCCACTGATAAGGGAATGCTTGCCAGGAGGACTATGCCAAGTTTATTACTCAACCCTCTGAAACTCACACAAAGTCATTTTGCGTCACTGCATTTATTCTTTAAATGCAGGACTGTTACAACAGCCACTAAATTCACCAGTTGTGTGCTGGGTTCACAGAGCACAATTTTTTAACTTGCAATGGACTAGCTACTTTGAATCTGCACGACAAAAACTACAGGAAATATGTAGATGGTCACATTCAGCTTCCAGGATGGAAATTACTCATTCATGATTTAAGAGGACTACTGTATTGAGACCCTGATAGGTCAAAGGAACTCAATCTTCACCCTTCCTGGCACTTCATTATCACCACTTCTTGGAAATCCTCTCCATTACAGCAACTTCATATATATATTTATAAAAAATTATTTGTACAAAATATTTTATTACTTTGTCTATAGAAACATATCTGGTAGTTATTATGGGCCTAAAAGGAAAAACAATATTTGCATTCTGTAAAATACCGTCTGGAGGTGATTCTTACCACTGACGGCATTTATAGTATATCATACTAACACCTCTTAGGCGACCAGGTAGACTTGAACCTATTTGTGTCGTATATTGGTTTTTATATCAAGTCTCATCCATCTAGCTCAGAATTTTCTACACTGACTGGCAGTGGTTTGCAGGATTTCAAGGAGGAGTCTTTCTTAGTCCCACTTGGATATCCTGGGGATAGAAGCTCCTATACTAAACTATGCCCTTCCCTAAGACAAGGTGTCATTTTGGGTTATTACTCCCTTATGTGCTTGATGGCAGATCCTGTTCAAAGTATTATTTCCCCTTGAGTATGTAATGCTATTTATTAGGAAAAAGTTTGCTGACAATTGCCTGGGCTGCCATCTGAACGGCTCTTTTTGTGATCCCTCAGTCATAGTTAACTGAGGCACTAGTGACAGCTGTCCTGTGTTTCTTTTCATAGCTGCAGTGACAGTTGCTGTTGAATCTCAGACTGACCTCTCCCTAAATGTCTGTGTCCCCTTTTTTATTAACCGCTTCACGATTTACCAGACCTGCTTCATAAAACTCAGCTTCTGAAGTGAAGACAGTGTGAATTGAGTCTAACAGTGCACATGTTACACACTACACTTGCCCATATGTTCTAGGAACATATAATCTGGACGCTAACATTTTAAAAACAAATCTGATAGGCATTGCATTTTCCTATCACCAAAAAGTTCACCCTTCCGTTAGGAAACAGCTGTTCTGGAATGGGGCACATTGCCTTTCTTGCTTAAGTAAAAGTTTTACAGAAGTTTCCACCAAATGCTTTGCCAGGTGTTGGTCACGGACATATGCAAATACCGTATTTATAAACTCTTGCAAAAGAATAGTTCTCTGCTACAGCAACATGACAGTGTCTCTCATTCTTAGCTCTATGTGAGGCTTTTTGGGCAGCATGATTCACAACACATTGTTTACACTTCTCTTCATTTTTCATGCTTTGTATGCAAGAGGTGCCCACATTTTCCACAGTAGTCAAATATTTTTGTTCTTCTATCCATAACATTGCCCAGATTTACCTTTCTTTCTCCATTAACACTACCAAAATCATGGCCAAGGAGATGTTTATTGGTTGACTGGTGCTACTTTTTTAATCTCTGTTTTTCTGAACACTATCTAGTATCATATGCTAGATCATCCATCTTCATAAAAGCTGTATTGATAAGATCAAATAATCTTTTTCTTCAGATTTCCCCCCACATGTGACTTTCCTTCAAACATATACTTTATATAACCTGTAGTTTTTGTCCTGCAGATTCAAAGTAGCTAGTCCAGTGCAAGTTAAAACACACATACATACTCCATTCTCCAACAGGCATATTATTCATAGGTCTAATGTTTAAGAGTACTTTTACCTCTCCTATTAGGTTTTAGTCATATACATGACCAAACAACAGTAACACAAATATTTAGATAAATTCATTTGAAATCACAGGGGTAACATTTATGAAAGCAATTAACAATGAGTCTTCTAGTGAAGTTTTCTAATGACAATGAAGATTCATATCTTATTATTCGAAAAGTGAACTCCTATTCACATGGAGGAAGCCTAAAAGGCCATTCACTGTTAATAACTCATTCTCGAATTGCCCCCCTGTGGGGCGTGTGCCCCACGTTGGGAACCACGAGTGTAGACCGAGGTGTCTATTTCTATACCTCAACTCGTGGAGCGGACTTTCACCTTTGACCCTCTTGAAGCCCCCAGGGTCTGCCTATTAGCAAAGCCCCAAACGACCCCTCTCTCTCGCTCACAACTTTTCTATTAAAACACCGTTGTTCTTTTTCTCGATGACGCCTTGCAGGAGATAATCGATCACCTCTTGCCCGAACCCTCCGAAGACAGAGAAAGGTCTCTAAGGTTGGCGGTTCTATTACACCTCGGGGCTCTCTTCACAACAAAATCAAGAAAGCAAGCGCCCCAAGCAGCCGGCGGCTTTACCTTCTTGTTTTTCGGGGTCCCTCCAATAGGTGCCATGATCCGCCGCCCTGTCGATCCTTGTCGGGAACTGCACTTTCCCTCCTCTGCCGCCGAGACAAACAAACGCAGCGCGCCCCAGCGAAGAGGCACAGAGAGCGCACCAAAGCGCTCGCGCGTTTTATATCCTTGGGAAGGGGCGGCCGGCGGTGGGTGGATCCTGAGCTGGAAGTCGATTGGGGGAAGAGGCGTCTCGATATAGCTGCGTTCCCCCGGGCAAGACCCTGCTCGGATTTGCTCCTTTCTGCGAAGGGCGAAAAGTAACGGTGCCTCGAGAACTCAAGCACCGGATAACGTCTTTCTCACTCTCGAAGAAGCAGCAGTGTAGAATCGCGGCTACTTAAACGCTCCATACATTTAAAGCGCCACTTCGAGCATTTGGCAACTCATAGCTACCTATAAATAATTATTAGGGTGTTAAGCGCTAACGGCGCAGCATTTTGCCTCGCATGCAGCAGGTCCAAAGTTGGGGAAAACTTGTGACTGAAACCCTGGGCAGCCGCTGCCAGTCAGTGTGGACAATACTGAGCAAGATAGACCGATGGTGCCGCTCAGTATATGGCAGCTTCCTACGGGGTGGGAGGAAGCAATGCTTCAAATTCCCAAGTAATTCCCCTCGCCTCCCTCAAGCGCCTAGTCCATGGATGCCACAGATGCATCATATTTTTTCAGTGTGCTATTAGAAGCTGGCTTCCAACGGCCATTTTCAGGATTTCGTGTATACTTCCCAAGGTTTTGAGATTCCTCATTGCAGGAAGCAAGTCATTTTTCCTAAACCCCACCCAAATATTTATCTTTACCGGGTATAAAAACATGGACCGCTTACAATAGGGTGGGAGGGGGCGCAGGAGGAAAAGCACTTTTTAAAATACGAAAGAGTTGGTCTTAGGTTTGGGTGCGCCTCCACCGCGTTTCGGCTCCCCTCACGGCGCCAATGTCGTTTTCTTCCTTAACTTCCCTTAAGCCTCAGTTCTTGTCTCCTCGCCCTGACACCCGCATCCCTAGCTCCCAAGAAGCCATTTCGGCGGGGGGAACCCATCCAGCAATGGCTCCCTCAAAGGCAGAAATGTTTAAAGATAACAACAACACCCCCATAAGCTGCTCTTTCGCCTTCGAGGGGCGGTCCTGGTTCCCTCCGCCGTGGGGATTGGCCGCAGAGTGAGCTCTGCCAACTGGAAAAGGACGGCTCAGCCTGTCTGTCTTGTGGGGAGCAGCGGGAGCGGGGTGCACATTGGGAAGGAAAGAGCCTCGGCTGGCCGAGCCACCATCTCCTGAGACAGACAGAGAGAGAGAGAGAGAAGAAGCCATGCTCCGGGGAGCTCTGCGGTCGCTCCCGCCAAAGCTGTGGGGCAGGGAGCCCGCCTTCGCGCTCCCTGCTCGGCCTTTTGCCTGCAGCCCGACCACTGAAAGGTGGTGAGTCCAGCTTCAGGCTCTTGCCTTCACTTCTTGTCTAGCGTCGCTGGCCGCGTTATTCTCGAGTCTGGCCTCAAATAAAGGCTGGTTCTGTGTGCATAGGCAGCCAAGCTGCTCTGTGGTGTTGGTGTCCCAGACTCGAGATTGGGAAGTTTTGGGGTGCTCCTGACTTAAAAAGGGGTGTTTTTCCTATTTCGTGAAATTGGTCTGAGGCAGAGAGACTTTGGGTTGCGTTTTACATGCGTAAAAGTATTAAAACATAGCAGGGTGAGGATGCACTGAATTACACCTGAACAAATTTAATGCAGATCCTGTGAGAAGTCAAATTAATATTTAGTTACATTTTTTTATTGTATTGTTCCTTCACAGAGTTCAGGGTGGCATACATTGTCTTGTCCTTTCATCTTCACAACAGCCGAGAGAAACTCACCCCTTTGTCATCTGGGAAGCTTTGTTGTTGAATAAGGATTAGAACCCAAGTCTTAATGTCCTAAGTCGTTTCTAAAAGGCTGCATATATTCCTGCTTGCCTTTGATCCATTCTTGGCATACTTAGAACTCTACAAAATTGCCTTTTTCTCCTCTAACAGTGTCTGTGGAGGTGTTTTTGGAGTGCATTTGTATGCATCCTGTTGTAGCCCATACTCTGTAACTTTTATACAGGTGTGGAATGCCTTAGCTAAAAAGGTAAATACTTTCTCCGAAATCCTTGCATGTTGGTGACACTGAGATGTCCCTCCCTCTTCCCATCCCCAACTATAACCCTTCTGTTTAGAGATCAACCAAAATTAAGAAAGGTCCATTCTGTGTCCATTCCCACATGGTGTATGATTAATACACACTGAAAGGTAAACACACAATTGAAGACTTTTGAACATTAAATTGGTATACCTCAGCTCAATATGGAAGCTGCCTTTCGGGTGAATGAACCTGTGAATGGTTGTGAGTGGTGAACAGTGGTGGCTGCTGCTCACTTGAGCTGGTAGGGCAGTGGCAGGGCAGCTAACAGCAACTGGAGCTTGGGAGACGCAGAGCCAGAGGTCACAAGAGGCAAACTCACTTAATCCAGAAACACACACTGGGCACTTCTAGACTGTCGCCATTGTGTGACCTCCCTGCCAAAAGAATAAGAATGAATGCTCAATAAATAGCTCCATAAACATGTACAAACAGACAGGGCCAGCCCAATACATTTTGGGACCTGAGGTGAACCACCAAATGGTGCCCTCCTCCCCACGAAGAAAAATGGGGTGATTGAAGACCTACATCAGGAACAAAGGAGGAATAAAGATCTATATCAGGATCTGCTGCCCCTGTGGATCCTGCTGCCTGAGGCAGTCATCTCACCTGTCCTCATGGGTGAGCTGGCCCTGCAAACAAAGCAGGATGAAAGCTCAGTAAGTAGGTTATATGGAAGCAAACACAGAGTTGACACATACACAAGTGAGTGTGTGGCAGGGGAAGAAAGCAAGGCTGGGGAATCGGAGGACAAATGGAGATGTTGAAGGCAGGCAGGGGGGTTCTGCATGGCACTGCAAGAAAGCGAGTCTTTCCCTCCAGCACGGAAAACAAAAATCTTGTTGTGGCTCCTTGCCTCTGCTTTAAACAAAAGTGGCACAACCTGCCTGCTCTTTCTGCTGCTTCCTACCCAGTGTCTGGAATGGTATGTTAACTAAGCTTCTCTCAGAGTTGCAGCAGCAGTGTGATTAGCTAAAAGCATTCTGAGTGAATCCTCATTTCGCAACCTGGATAAAATGGGAGGGGGATATTTTGAAGCGCTCTCAGCGGATTGGTAGTGGGTATCATTCTGAAAGGAACAGTGTTATGAATAGAATCATTGAATTGTGGAGTTGGAAAGGACCATGAGGCTCATCTAGTCCAACCCACTGCTATGCAGGAATCTTTTGCCCAACATGGTGCCCAGACCCACAATCCTGAGATTAAGAGTCTCATGCTCTACCAGCTGTGCTATGATTTTGCACAAAGTACAGCAAATAACTCTCATAATTGACTAGCTGTTTTCATTCTCTAGAAAAGAAGGGCATTTGATTTTCATTCTCTAGGAAAGAGGGGGATTTGATAATTTATTTATTTATTTATTATATAATTTATTTTTTAAACTGAGGCTTCTTTCTCTCTTCCATCTTATGGATAACAATATACTTCTTGTACTATTTATGTAAAATACATAAGAAATACAGTACAGTGGTACCTCGGGTTACATACGCTTCAGGTTACAGACTCCGCTAACCCAGAAATAGTGCTTCAGGTTAAGAACAGTTTCAGGTTAAGTACGGACTTCCGGAACGAATTAAGTACTTAACCCGAGGTACCACTGTATATAAAAAAGGCAAAGAAGCAAGATTCCTGTTTCTATGTTTTTCCTAGGGAAGAAAAACCTTCTATAGAAGCAAGATGGAAAGATGCAGCAGAAACAGTAATTATTGGAGGTGGTTGTGTTGGTGTGAGTCTTGCTTACCACCTGGCCAAGGCTGGCATGAAAGACGTACTTCTGTTGGAAAAGTCTGAACTCACTGCTGGATCTACATGGCATGCAGTAAGGGAAAGTTCTGACATATTAAATATGAAACAAGCCATCTCATTTCTAGTTGCTTAGATAATAACAATTTCATAAATTATATAATTATTGTCATTCTAAATATAGCCTTTCGCAACTCATTAAATTGTCTCTCATAAACACAGTGGAAATTTGCATAGAGCTGAAACTCATTAATTACTGATGCTTATACTATGGGAGTGTGACAGAATAGCTCATCCATTGCATGTTTGGCAATTGAAGTTGGGCCTTGCAAATGCTACCATTATAGCATGTAACCTAAGCAAGCGGAAGCAGGTTTAAAAAACAAACAAACTATCATGTTTAGTTACAGCTCCTTGTCAAGAGGTACACCTCTGTGTCTTCTGAAGCAGCAAAATCCTTCTTGTACCACCTGCATTTTTCAGGAAGATTGCTCCCCACCCATACAACTGAAGCCAATAGAAGCCTTTTTGCAACACTGGGGTTTTTTGCAGGGGAGGCACAGCACACAAGGAGGTGAGTTGTAGACCTTTCTTCATCGTCTGCAACTTCCCTGCAAAAAGATGCCCCATGCCACAATTATGCATGAAAAAGGCAATTATTGCCTCCAATAGAGGGCTTTTAAAAAGATTAGTTATGGAGGGGCGGGGAGGCTGAGGGACGAGAGATCTGCAGGGTGGATGAAGGGGCCCCAGGGGGTGTATCTGACCCATGGATAGGGATGTTCGAGAATTCCGAAGAAAACAGAAACAGGAGTGGCAATTGGCAGTGTTTGCTTATTTTCCCATCTCTGGAACAGAAATCAATCCAGCAAATGTGTTTAGCATTCAGTGTTGTTGTTGTTGCTTTGAGCCTGCAAGCAATACGTAATTGATTACCTTCCCCTCACATTTTCATTGTGTTTCCTTTGCATTGAAATGAATGGGGTGGAATAATGTAACGACAACATAATTTATATAATTAATTACACGTTAGGTAATTTCACTACAGTTGACAGCAAGACGAATAGCATAGTTTTTGGCAGATGATGACTACAATGGAGTGGAAGCAGCACTGCCTGCCTACAAATACAGGAATGGAAAACAATGCCTTCTTACATCACTACGTATAGACCAGTAATTCCACATCTCTGAAAGTGACAGGACTCCAATGTTTGACCTGAGTTAATGTTGTATCTTAATTCTGCCTCTGCCTTGTTAAGATTGTTAGGATTGCATTGAATGGTGAAAAACTCTTACACTGATTTAATGAAGAGAGGAAGACCATTTGGCAAGGTTCCCTGCATATACTGACCATAGCATTCACAGAAAAACAATCTATTTATATTTCTGTAGTTATGCAAGGCATTCTGCTCCATGCGGGAATTACAGATTAGTAGCTGGATCCATATTACGCAAACTGTGCAGTGACCTAGCTAGTTACCAAGAAGAAGTTGTTTTCAGTAGCTTGCAGCCTCAGGGTAATCCTAGATATCATATCGTGTGTCAGTGGTGGTGGCTGTAGTAAAGCCAAATTAGACATTACTAACATGTACCGTATCTGCTGAAGTGGTATACATTTCTAGTCACCTTGCATATTCATATACTATTGTAAATTATCAGAGTAGCACTTGATAGGCTTTATGAAATATAGTGACTCTTTCTCAAATTTTTTTTTAATAGATATTTATTGAGATTTTACAAAACAGAAACATAAGTAAGACAGACATACAACAAAAACAGATATATCAAAAAAGAAAAAGAAAAAGAAATAAAAACATTTAAAAAAAACAAAGAAGAAATCCAATTTTTAACTTCATAGTTCTATAACCCTCTTTCTTGACTTCCTCACATCTCCCTTTTTTGTGTTCCCCTTTACACAATCAAGTTCAGCAAATTCTGACCCTCTTTCAAACCTCGTTTATGTTTCAGCCTATTATGTCTCCAGTTTTTCTTCTCTTTCCACATCATTTTTTACCTAATCTTTATAGCTTAGTCCCTTATACCACTTAATATACATTTGACATAACATTACTCTGGCCTTTTCCCCCTTTCTTTTTCACACTTTTTTGCCTATTCCTTTTGACCCTGTCACTAATGCCATATTGTTTTTATATCCAACATCTTTTTAACATTCAAACATTTTACAATATTTGTGCAAATAGTCTTTAAACTTCTTCCAGTCCTCTTCCACCGACTCTTCTCCCAGGTCTCGGATTCTGCCAGTCATTTCTGCCATCTCCACGTAGTCTATCACTTGCATCTGCCATTCTTCCAGGGTGGGCAAATCTTGTGTCTTCCAATATTTTGCAATGAGTATTCTTACTGCAGTTGTTGCATACATAAAGAATGTTCTGTCCTCTTTCTCAAATTTTGTGTGCATAGTTCTGCACAGTGTGTCCTCCCAAGACCCAACTTCAGTGTGTATTTTGGTTCCATAAGTTCCTTGAGCATTTGATGCTGTTCTCAGCATTTGATTCTCAAGCTGTGTTGATGTGCTTGCCATTGAAGTTTTAGGCTGAAATCAGATACATACTTAGCTGAGAGTAAGTTGCATTGAACTCAGTGAATTCACTCAGTGTTAACCACTTAAGTGATTATGATTAGATGAGCTTCCTCTGGCTTGCTTCATAATTAAAGCTGTTTCAGACTTTAAGAAAACTCAAGTTTTTCCAAGAATTTTCTGAGAATGCTCAGAAAGATGCTGGGGCCAGTGGAGCTCTCCATTAGCTCTCTTTTATCGCTAATTCTCCATCCCAAACTTAGGCATCAAAGTGGTGAGGGAATTGGTCTAGGCTGGCAAAGCCTATTGCAAATGTTTTGAAACACTCCTGCAGTATTGATATCACTGAGGATATTGTTCATAGAAGTACAGGCAGCACTAACTAGTATGATACAGACAGCACTGGAGCAGAATTGTAGTAAGGCCTTGCCCTTGCTGGTTATGAACTATGTTGTGCTAGAATGAACATATTTCTGTGCCATTCGTTTCCAGCCAAAGGATAGGATCAGGTTTTTAGACAAAGAATAAATTGAACTCCCAGAATTATGCAGCTTAGATTTGCAGAATACAACATACAGGGATTATTTCATTTTTCCGTGAAGCATGCAAAATGTAGCCTAATATAAGAATCCTGTTTTTAGTCTTCCTATGCTCGTGCTTATGCAGCTGATGTACAAGAGAGAAGTATAGCTCTAAGGTATGAACAAGTAAAACAAATCTGATGGAAAGAAAAACCTTAAGAGGGAAAATCCTTACCTCCGCCTCGCCCCCCAACCCAGCTCTATAATAATTCAGTGGCATGGAATATTGAGGGACTAAGAGGGGGGGAACTGGGTGGAAGGAGTATAGAGTAGAATGGCTAGAACTGAGAACAGAGAAGCATAGATACGTAGAAGGAACTGTCTCAGTGTTCAAATAGGTCACTTCTTGGTTCTCACAGAGAAGCTCTTTTTCATTTTTCCCAGGGGTGGAAGAGAGAGTTGCTCATAGATGTTAATGGAGAAATTAAATAATTTAATGTAGCAGGGATTGGGCACAAATGTGTGTGTCTCCACCCTCACCTCCATAAAACACCAAATGTAGCAGTGGTGGAACAAAATTGTCTCAACGGAGTGGGGAGCTCAAAAAGGCTCAGTGGGGGACCCAACATGCTTAGTGGGGAAGGGGGAGGAAAACAGGTAAGTGGGGATGGAGTGGGGTGGGGTGGAGCGGCTGGAACCATGAATAGAAGCATTCCACGCTGCAATGTTTTGTTGAAGACACCCCCATTTGTATCCTATTATTTTGTTCTTTTTTAAAAGGCAGGTTTGACAACGTATTTCCACCCTGGAATAAATCTGAAGCAGATCCATCACTACAGCATCAAGCTTTATGAACAATTAGAAGATGAGACTGGACAGGTGTGTATCTTTAAATATATTTATTACAGATCCAAAATCTTGTGAAATACAGCATTCTGCACAAAGCAAGAACATTTTGCATGCTTGGGGTTGTTTAGCAACTTTAGAAACTCCCTAATGATTGCTCCCAGTGGCTTCATGTAGATTTTAAATAGCACTGAAGACAACATAGTGCCCTGTGGCACACTATAGCTCAAAAGCCAAGGGGCTGAGGTCTAGATAATTGTCCAGGAATTATTGCAGCTGCATCAACCACAACCCTCTCAATACCTCCCCCCAAAGGGGGTATTTGTGACCAGGTGGTAGTTGTTAAATATTGTTGAGTCTAGGGTGGGTTTTTACAGGGGTGGCTGCACTATTCCTTCCTTCTTTCCACCTCCTCCTCATACAGGGACCCATTCAACCACATCCTAAACTCACCCAGTCATATCCACCACCTTGCTAGCCTTAATCATTCCAAGAAGGGCAAGGGTCCAAATGATATGTCATTGGGAGCATACATGCAGAGGTGTACCCAGGCTCCCTTGCAC
The DNA here is from genome assembly GCF_964252035.2 of Podarcis erhardii. Lineage (NCBI taxonomy): Eukaryota > Metazoa > Chordata > Lepidosauria > Squamata > Lacertidae > Podarcis > Podarcis erhardii. Next base: position 32,015,555 of record NC_138501.1, on the reverse strand, counting down.
CCTTGGTCAAGAAGCTGGCCTGGCTATTCCAACAATTTTAATCTTTGCTAGACCCAGGAATTAGAAGTGACTCGGGGATACAGGCTAACGTCTCCCCACCACACAAATTCACAATACTGTGATAATGACAATTTGTCAGTGCCCTCTTATTCAACTTCATGAAGGTGGAGCAGCAAATAATTTCCCTTGTTTTGTTTTAATGATTGGTTTTATTTGTTTGCTACTTTTGGATAATACTAATAAGTGTTTAAAAAAATATGTTTGAACATTAAAGTATGACTTGTATTAGAATAATAGAATTGTAGTGTTGGAAGGCGCCCTGAGAGTCATCTTGTCCAAACTCCTGCAATGCATTCTCCCTGGTAGGCATTTGTTTGATAATACAAGAAACATCATTGACATTTTGGAACTTCTACAAACAAATCTTAATACTAGAGCGGTTTTAATCTTTATTGATGCGGAGAAAGCCTTTGACAACATTTCTTGGATGTTCATGAAGAAAAATTTGGAAGGGATGGGAGTCGGGCGGGGGTTTGAAAATGGAATAGAAGCAATTTATTCAGAGCAAAAAGCTAAATTGATTGTTAACAATGTGGTGACAGAGGAGTTCAAAATAGAAAAAGGGACACGACAGGGGTGCCCTCTATCCCCCCTATTGTTTATTTCAGTCCTGGAGGTGCTATTGAACATGATTAGAAAGGACCGGTCTGTACAAGGAATTGAGGTCGGAGTGAAACAATACAAACTGAAAGCTTTTGCAGATGACTTGGTATTAACATTACAGGAGCCAGTCTCTAGTACTAAAAGAGTGTTAGAATTAATTTCTGACTTTGGTCGGGTGGCGGGATTTAAGCTGAATAAGCAAAAAACTAAGGTTCTAGCAAAAAATTTGACAACTACAGAAACAGATGAGTTCCTGAAAGAAACAGAATTAAATGTGGTTAAAAAAGTAAAATACCTAGGGGTGTATCTGACCTCCAAAAATTTGAATTTGTTTAAAGATAATTATGAGAAATGTTGGTCAGAAATCAAAAGAGACTTGGAAATATGGTCAAGATTGAAACTTTCCTTGTTGGGCCGAATAGCAGCTATAAAGATGAATGTATTGCCGAAAATGTTATTTCTGTTTCAGGCCCTACAGATCATGGACAAAGTGGAATGTTTTGGAAAGTGGCAGAGGGATATTTCCAAGTTTGTTTGGCAGGGCAAAAAGCCCCGAATAAAGTTTAAAATACTAACTGACGCGAAAGAAAGAGGGGGATTTGCCCTGCCAGACTTGAGGTTATATTATGAATCTGCAGCCTTCTGCTGGTTGAAAGATTGGATTTTATTGGAAAACACTGATGTCCTAGATCTGGAGGGGTTTGATAATGCTTTTGGGTGGCATGCATATTTGTGGTATGACAAGGTTAAAGTTCACAAATTGTTTAAAAACCATATTGTCAGAAGAGCAATTTTGATGGTCTGGACAAAATATAAGGACTTATTGGAGAGTAAGACTCCGAGGTGGCTCTCACCGGTGGAGGCCAAGGCACGTAAGAGACTTAACATGGAAGCCTACTGGCCTAAATATTGGGAAATAATTGAAAAAATTGGAGACAATTGGAGGTTGCTGAGCTTGGAAAAATTGAAAAACAAGGTGCGAGATTGGTTGCACTATGCTCAAATCCAGGAGGTTTTTAAAGTGGATAAAAAGGTTGGATTCCAGGTGGAAAAATCGAAACTAGAGACAGAACTGTTAGAGCCAAAAAATAAATTACTTTCGAGAATGTATAATTTGCTGCTTAAATGGAATACACAGGACGAGACAGTCAAATCCGCCATGATAAAATGGGCACAGGACTTGGGGCACAACATTATGTTTGAAGACTGGGAAAGGTTATGGAACACCGGAATGAAATTTACGGCATGTAGTGCCTTGAAGGAAAATATTATGAAAATGATATACCGGTGGTACATGACCCCAGTCAAACTTGCTAAGATATATCACCTGTCTGACAACAAATGTTGGAAATGTAAAGAGGCGGAAGGGACATTCTTTCACCTCTGGTGGACTTGCCCGAAAGTGAAGGCCTTTTGGGAGATGATTCATAATGAACTAAAAAAGGTACTTAGATTTACCTTACCTAAGAAACCGGAGGCCTTTCTTCTGGGCATTGTGGACCAGAGAGTACTTAAGAAAGATAGAACTTTTTTTATGTATGCTACCACAGCAGCAAGGATCCTGATTGCTAAGCATTGGAAGACACAAGATTTACCCACGCTGGAGGAATGGCAGACGCAGTTGATGGACTACATGGAACTGGCTGAAATGACTGGCAGAATCCGAGACTTGGGAGAAGAAACAATCGAGGAGGACTGGGAAAAATTTAAAGACTATTTGAAAAAACATTACAAGTTGTATGAATGTTAAAAAATGCACTTTTTAGAAATTCTTGCTTCAGCATCGGTAAATTAATGAAATGGAAATTAAGGTACAAGAAGTCAAAGGTGGAATAATGAAATAACTTTATTGTGTTTAAGCTGAAACATGTAAGATTTGGGTTACAATAGTTTTGAAATTAGGCAACATGATAAAATGAAAGATACAATAAGTTTTGAAATAAGTTAACAAATTGCTGATATTTTGTATTACAGAGAATGCAGGGTTTGGAGGATGTGGGGAAGTCCAATAGATGTGCTGGAAAAAAGGATTATGGAAATTTGTAATTTCTCTACTGTATTTTTCTATTTCTGTCTTTATTTCTTTTTTCTGTATTTCATAAACTTAATAAAAAATATTATAAAAAAAACTCCTGCAATGCAGAAATCTCAACTAAATCATACATGTCAGATAGCCATCCAGCCTCTTATTAAAAACTTCTGTTTGTCTACCACTATCAAACAGTTCTTACTGTAAGAAAGTTCTTTCTGATGTTCAGAATCTCCTTTTTGTAACTTGAAGCCACTGGTTTGGGTCCTACCTTCCGGAGCAGGAGGAAACAAGCTTGCTCCATCTTCTATGTGACAGCACTATAGATACTTGAAGATGACTGTCATATCTCCTCTCATTCTCACTAAACATACCCCAATCCCTCAACTTATTCTCATAAGGCTATGTTTCCTCCTCTTTACATGTTCCAGTTTATTATTGTTTATTATTTTGTTATTTATTTCATTTCTATACTGCTTTATATTTTCAAGAAAAATCTCAAAGCAGTTTACAGCATATTAAAACATCAATAAAACAATCTGAAGAAAGTAACATATAGAGTATACAGTCAAAGCAACATAATTAGCAAAAAACTAAAATATTATCTTAAAGATTTCAAAATAAAACATTACAAAGGAGGTCAACTACAGAATACATATTTAACACAAACAAAGTTAACAAAAAAATTAAACATTAAAAAAACCCATTGCTAAGTGAAGTCAAATATAAAATGCACATGAACAAGAGAATAAAATATCATAAGCATGACACAGCTGTTTAGCAGGCACAAAAAGATGGGGCAAAAGAATCCAGTTGTTAGGGTTTGTTGTCAGGCAATTGTGGTGCCCAGAATTAAACAGAATTGAAAAGAAACTAAAAATTAAAGTGGTTAATCTGTTGGTACATTTCAAATAACTCTAAAGTTAATTATAGCAACTCATTATTTATTCTGTAGCCTCTTCTGAAGATACACTATGCCATGGTTATCATTTAGGACTGTATTGGACTGCTTGTAAGTATTCTATATTGGGAACCTGATAGTCTTTTTTCTGTTCCTGTTAGGCTGTTGGGTTTCATCAGCCAGGAAGTATTAGAATTGCTTCAACTCCAACGAGGGTGGATGAGTTTAAATACCAGATGTCTCGGGCTGGTTGGCACCCAGCAGAGCAGTATCTTATCAAGCCAGAGAGAGTACAAGAATTATTCCCTTTAATAAACATGGAAAAGGTAAACGAATTCAATTATTTTATTTCCAAATGATGTGAAATTTTACATGCAAAAAATATGACTGTGATTCAATATCCCTCTTCAAAATTTGAAGATTATTTTATAGTACACAACTCTTATTAAATCTTCCTAACATGAAACCATTTGAAAGAAGTTGCCTCAGGCAGCAGATTTTACAGAGGGTGCCATTTTTATGTATCCAATATCCAGCTTAGTGTGTCATTTACAGAATGAGCTTCAGCCTGGGTGAGAGGTCATTCTGACAGGAGCTACAGGTGCAGAAATGTTACTGGCATTCTGCAGACTGTGCTGGGTACAGAAGCAAGACTCGACTATTAGGATTTATTGCAGAAGGCTCAGCAGCTGACAGTATTGTAATGTTCAATGGATATTTGTGATCTGTTCAAAACCAACTTTATCAGTGTTGCAAAAATGAAACAGAGCAACTTGGACATGGTAGAAGAATCCTTCTGTGTAAATGTGTAATGTGTAAATACAGTATATTGGTCTCTTGGTTTTACAAATCCTTGGTAATTCCTAAGGTTTTGATCAGAAACAGCCACCAGATATTCAGATGAGGGAACAAAGGACACTTTGAGTACCGGTAGTTACGGTATGTTGATCGTCATGACAGTAACAATGTATTGTAGGGGCCAGTGCTTTTTTTCTAAAAAAAAAATGTTTAGGGGTACTCTCATTTTCCTACTCATATTGAAATACTGCCCCTGGATGAGGCCAAACTTAGATTCACAAAATGTTTAGGGGTATGTGTACCCTGTCCCCCCCCCCAGGTAGGGGCCTATGGGAATTGTAATTGAGTGACATCTGGAAGGCCAAAGGTTCCGCACACCTAAATTGGTTGTAATTCTGTTCTCCTGAACTGAGTAGCAAAACACCCATTGGCTGCATTTCCATGTCATGGAAAGCCACCTACACTGTGGCTTACCATACATGAGCTGAACCCGTTTCACTGTGGCTTACCATACATGAGCTGAACCCGTTTCACCCGTTTGCATTCACACTGTTGAGAAACAAACAGTGAACTCTGGCATTGCGCTTTATCTGGACTAGGTATCAGGGTTTGTTTCTCTCCAAGCAAATACAAGATTTGTTATTGGCTTACCAATTGTGGTTTATTTGAATGAAACAAATCATAATCCCTGATTTGGAAGTAATACTAAGTAAAGGATCATGATTTTTACAATGTGTAGGAGTGAAGCAAGTCTGATCAGTTCATGTAAAAAAGACACTACGGTATTTTTATCTACTGTTATGTGTGGATACAGCCATTGAATTTTATGAAGTATATTTGATTAACATTGAGGTAAGTTGAATTTCCATGCTATATTTGTTCTTTTTGGTTTTTTTTCAGATCTTACATCCAGATTCTGAATTTCTCTTTCCTAGAAATTACACACAAGTGTCTAGTTCCTTGTTCAAAGAAGTCCTAATATGTAGATATCCTCCATTTCTAACATGTTGGTTAAGAAAACATAACAATACTAACAGAGTTTCATTTTGTTTGACCCACTTAGGTTTTAGCTGGTTTGTACAACCCTGGAGATGGTCATATTGACCCTTACTCACTCACCATGGCTTTGGCTGCAGGGGCCAGGAAATATGGGGCTCAGATAAATTATCCAGTCCAAGTAACTGACCTAAAATCAAGAGCAGATGGAACATGGGAAGTTGAAACTCCACAAGGAATAATTCATGCAAACAGAGTTGTGAATACAGCTGGTAAGAAATGAAATATATTTGCATGTCTTTGGAAAATTTAATACCCTAACTAGGCCAGATGAAGTAGCTCACACTAAACACAGATTGAGCACAAATGCTCTAATGAATGCCATGCAGAACACAAGTGATATATGCTTTGCATTAGCTATTTGATGACCTCCTGGAAGATAATTTGGCATGAAGCAGTGATCCCCCCCCCCCAAAAAAAATAATTTTAATAGTTCCTAGAATAGCATGCTTCATTGCTTAATGATAGGATAATGCACATTCCATGTTATTAGCATTCTATTTTTAAAAAATGCCGTTATGTAAGTCTGTGAATCTTCCTTCCATGTATATTAGTTTAGGACCAGGATATGATAACAGGGCTCCTGCCTGTAGATTGGCCTTTGACTTTGAAAACTGAGGAAATAGGCCACACTTTTAGGCAATTCTAGTCCAAAATGTCTCCATGAATTGTGGAAACACTTGCTTGGTATTATACTATGGTTACACATTAGAAACACTTAGAAGATTAAAATGGGCTGTGTGTCCGTGTTTCCTGGAAATAGCTTTTGCCTTTTTATTAAGATACTGTTACATACCACCCCAATCTCCACAGCAGTGCAAGATTCTAGGGGTGCAGGCGCTTACTCAGGGTTTGTTTTCTTTGGAAAAGAGACATAGTGGAGATCGTGGTGTCTTTATGATATATAGTTTATTTACACATATATACAACTTGAGCCTAGGATGGAGGGTTAGACACAGCATTACACTCCAAGAGGTTCTTGCTTCTCTCATAGGCACAGTCTTGGGTTCAAACGGGCATCAGATATCTTGTCTGTTGCTCTACAGCTTACCCTTCTCTCCCTGTCGCGTAACTCTTAACTTTGCACTGGGCAGCTGCCTAGATTGATTCAGCTTACTGACTGAAAAACCATTTCCCCCAGAGCACACCAGGGCAAACTGCAATCCTGAAATTCTACTACTGGCCTTTGTCCTTCTACCTAATTCTGAGCTCAGGGAGAGCTCAGGTTCTACTTTTTCCAGCTGGCACAGAATCTCTGCTTTATTAATCACCCATCTCCCTGCCCCATTTGTTTGCTTAAAGAGTTGGCCATTATCAGGCTGACCTGGACATGGAAAGCTGAGCCCAGCACTTACTAAATCCAGACACCCACAAATTCTAGCACCTCAAACCAATAGCAGTACATTCGGCTCCTAAATGTAATGCAGTTGCTGTCATTTAGAAAATGACTTATTTTTATGTGAGTAAAGGAGTATTTTATTTGGTATTTATAATAACGGAACAATAACCTTATGCACAGAATGCCAGAGGTGGTTTTTTTTAGGTCTTCCATTCATTCACACTTCTACATATTTGTGGAAACTTCCTCTTCCCTTTCCCCTCCACATTACTGCTGGATGAATCAGGGGTGAGTCAGGACATCAGCAAGGTCAGGGCTCCACAGGTACCCCAGCCAATCCAACCCCACAGAGCTCCAACCTTGCTGCTGCTCTGCCTCACCCCTACCTGGTAAACAGCAATGAGGCCAGTGGCTCCAGTCTACTGTTCTGGTCATTCCTGATGTTAGTTTTCCAGTAATTGGAAATTGCTTATATTTGGTGCTTTTGAAAACAAAAGTTTAAATTCCTATTTATGTATTAACCATTTGGCTCTAATGTATTAATGTTTATAATTATAGCATAAATACCTCGAGTAAAAAGGTCTGCAGGGCTCTGATGAGTACACTGGAACATGGGAAGCTGCCTTATACTGAATCACATCAGTGATCCTGCTAGCTCAGTATCGTCTGTGTTGAGTAATAGGCTGCAACATTACAGCAGATGGTCATAGGCAGAGACTGTCCAGGGTTTCAAACAGGGCTTATTTCCCTGCCTCCCTGGGGATGCCAGAAATTAGACCTCAAATCTTTTCCAAGCAAACCATTTATCCTACCACTTTTCACATTTCCATATCATCAGTACCACCCCATTTATTCAGTGCTGAGGAATAACCTACAACAGTAAAATGAATGGCACAGGAACCCATTCTTGCAGGCACTGCATGTGACTTGGACCTTTGACATGCATGCCACAGTTTCCTCACTGCTATTTCATATATCTTCTTACATACTCAGTAATTAGCAATGTTTTACTCTTGAGATGTGAAGTTGTGACATCTCTTCAGGCTCTTTCATTTCTTTTTAACTTATTAAACCAAAGGCATACTTGTCAAGTTACAATGTTCAACCAAAGGGAACATTTAGAGCTGGCATTGATTAATGTCCTGGGTCAGGGTAGGTAAACAGCTATGATGTTCCTAATACTCTAGCAGCCAATCTTCTTCCTTCCTTCCATACCCTCCTCTCCAAAAGAAAATAATAATTTACTGTGAGCTTTCATTCCTGTTATATTGCTAAGTTTATATTGCCAACTCAAAACATAGCTGGGTTCATTAGACAGCTGCTTACCTTTCAACCCCTTTCTCATCCAGTTGCCCAATTCAGACGGTACATTTCACATTTTCCAAAGCATGGTCTGGATATTTCACTGAATTATTCTATCGTGTTCTGTCTTGTTGCCTCATTTGCTCACCCCTTCACTGCCTTTTTTACATACCCTCCTCCATTCCCTAGCTTTTATGCTGTTATTTGCAATGATGTTTGACTCAGTAACCTATGGTTAATGCTCATCTCCAAACAGTTTGCAAACCCACTTTGGAATATGGTTTAAAATTATGGTTTGGGGGCAATTTGTACAGCATGACAAACTATTAGTAGAGAACATTAGGAAAGACCAGCACCCCATATCAGAGAAGGAGAGATAAGGGTACAAGCCTTTCTTATACTCCCAGCCTCCAAATCACTATTTGGAAATTAGTCCATATAATGTCTGCTGTTTTTATATTTGGGCTTATTTTCAGTTAAACGAGAAATATATATCCCAAATCTCTTGCACAAATCCTGCCTAGATCCCACAGCCACTTCTTATTGCCAACTCTCGCCTGTGGTATTGGTGCATGGATAGAAACAACCTCAGTGTTTTGTGAGTGTTCTAGGGATTGTGGCTCATTAACTACCTGATAACTTATTTCTTGTTTGACCTACGCGGAGTCCTTATTTAATGTTAAGTTATAAAGTGGGACAGAGGGTTGTAGCCAACAGGCTTTTGCCTCATTACCAGCTTCCCCTCCATTCCTCCTCCATGTTTCACTTTGTCTTTTTGCTCAGCACATACTTCATGAAACTCTTAATCTTAGGGTTGTGGGTTCAAGCCCTGCATTGGGCAAAAGATTCCTGCATTGCAGGAGGTTGGACTAGATGGCCCTCATGGTCCCTTCCAACTCTACAATTCAATGTGTCTATGATTCATGGCCAAGACTAAATTGGCTGTTATCAGCAGCAGACATTTATTCTGCTATTTTAATCACAGCAGAAATCTGAGGCAAATATCAGCCACAAACAACTGTATTCATGATTAAGCTTGAGAAATAGGAGCATTAATAGAAATGGGTGGAGTTGAATGCAAAAAGCTGGACTTAAATTTTTTTAGAGACAGCCCCCTAAGAGGTAGCCTGTGGTGTTATCTTATTCTCAGCACTGTCCAATACTGTCTATAGAAACTCTGTGTGCTATTAGTGGCTAGATGGAACAGTGGTAGTTTAACTAGAAAAAAAGGTTAGTGGAATAAAGTAGGGGAAGTGAAAACTACCAAAGCCGTGGTGCCCATAGATGATGCCTTGTTTGCCTCCTCCAACACAGAAATAAATTTTCTCTCTACAGGCAACCTCTGCCATCCTGAAGCAACATTCTCACCAAATGTAGGCATTCTGTTTCTTTTTCCTGTTTGGAAAACATGATGATCTTTGGCATAAGGAGGAGTCCTCCAATGAGTTGTCTCTTTGTCAAAGACATCAACCCAAACAGTTCCACACTATTTAATCATCTCCTTGTTTAAGTAATATTCCTCTTGTATTATTAAAACTCCTCTTCCAAGTTTCATAAATAGTTACATACACAAAAACTTGACATCGTTCCCATATGAGGAAGTTGCACCTTGGTTGCATGGAGAGACAGCACTGAAATTTGGTTCCCCTCCCACAAAAGCTTCCTAGCATTAAACTCAGGTTGACTGCAGAAGGGCAGGTTTTAGAAATGTGAGATATCTGGGATGAGCAGGAGAGCAATTTCTGTATTATAAGCAGCAGAGAAAATCAAGGAGGGGAGAGAAGAGAAGAGAAGAGAAGGAATTACACAAGAGAGAGAGGTAATGAAGAGGAACCATAGTAGCAAAAATTTCAGAGGTCAAGGAAGATGCTAGGAATGGTTAACTGGTTTGCAGGACACAGACAGAGAGAAACTATCTTCAACCTTTCCCTATGCTGAGTAGGGACTCCTAGGTTTAACAGCTGAGATCAGCAGTGGTTCAAAGCCTTACCTTCTGATATAAGAGGGGATTGAGAATACACTCATCAACAAGATTGTTCCTTTAGATTCCAAGTATTCTGTTCTAATACTTTCTGTCCTTCGTGTTTTCTAGGTTTCTGGGCTCGTGAAATAGGGAAAATGATTGGATTGCCCCATCCACTCATACCAGTTCATCACCAGTACATTGTTACTGCAACTATTCCTGAAGTGAAAGCCCTTAAAAAGGAATTTCCTGTGATTCGTGACCTAGAAGGTTCATATTATCTAAGACAAGAAAGGGATGGGATTTTATTTGGCCCATATGAAAGTCCAGAAAAAATGAAACTACAGGAATCCTGGGTAAAAAATGGAGTCCCGCCAGGTAATTTTGCTTGAAAAATAATCTCAGGCTTTAGCTGCAGTTATATTATTGTCATAATCCTAGAGTAGAGGCAGAGTTCTCTGGCAAATGCAGGCTCAGAGAGGAGATGGATCCTTTCCCTGGTTTGAAGCATGTGTGTTCATGGGCAGCAGACCCCCCCCATAGTACACCCCCCAGGAGCCGCCTCTGCCACCAGATTCTGGTGGCTTGTCCATAGACTCCTTGGGGATCAAGAGAGCCCTGAGGAGAGTTTCCCCACAACTGGAAACCATATTCCCCAATGGCTGCAGCAGGAGGCACCTTTAACAAGTCAGGAGGCATCACTTAGTGGGTGAAGTCTCTAGTCAATAACTACCTAAAGGTAAAGGAAAAGGGGACCCCTGACCATTAGGTCCAGTCGTGGCCAACTCTGGGGTTGCGGCGCTCATCTCACTTTATTGGCCGAGGGAGCCAGTGTACAGCTTCCGGGTCATGTGGCCAGCATGACTAAGCCGCTTCTGGCGAACCAGAGCAGTGCACGGAAACACTGTTTACCTTCCCGCCAGAGCGGTACCTATTTATCTACTTGCACTTGACATGCTTTCAAACTGCTAGGTTGGCAGGAGCAGGGACCAATCAATGGGAGCTCACCCCATTGCGGGGATTCGAACTACCGACTTTCTGTTTGGCAAGTCCTAGGCTCTGCTATAAAACTTAGTCAGTTGCTCTAGGTCCTGGATGAGACAACTGGGATATTTGGATTCAGCTATGGGAGCACTGTCCATGGGCCTGAACCCACACCTTTGAGTCTAAGCTACTTTTGCTGCTCGAAACTTCCAACCTCCCATTGCTTGCGCCATCACGCCTCCTTGGTGGTCGGGATCCTCCTCATGGGATAATAGGCCAGTTCTGCTAATTAGTGCTATCCTTTGTGTAGATCACAGTGGTACTATTTTTGTCATTGCGCTGATGGTTGCAGCCAGATACAGTCACTGATACAGGGACAAAACCAATGCTGTGAACAAAACTTTAGTGGCACTGGTGAAGTGTGGAAGGCCATGGCTGCAAATTGCATGTCTGCATCTGGGTCTTTTGTTGCAAATAGCATGGAGATCATGAACATACCTGTGTTTCCCCCAGATGAAGAAAGTGGCATTTGGTGGACTGGGGGGGGGGGAGTGGAAGGGATGTCTGATGAACTCCACGTAGGCATGTCTTTGCATCAGTAAAATAGATAAAAAGAATTGCGTTAAATAAATGCCAAATATTTCTTGTATTGTTTTGTGCAATGGGAGGTAGAAATTAGTTTATTTTCAGATGCAAGATACAGCTAGGTGTATTGTTATTTTTGCAAGATACAGGTGGCACTGAGGGTTAAACCACAGAGCCTAGGACTTGCCGATCAGAAGGTCAGCAGTTCGAATCCCCGTGATGAGGTGAGCTCCTGTTGCTTGGTCCCTACTCCTGCCAACCTAGCAGTTTGAAAGCACATCAAAGTGCAAGTAGATAAATAGGTACCGCTCCAGCGGGGAGGTAAACGGTGTTTCCGTGTGCTGCTCTGGTTCGCCAGAAGCGGCTTAGTCATGCTGGCCACATGACCCAGAAGCTGTACACCAGCTCCCTCGGCCAATAAAGCGAGATGAGCGCCGCAACGCCAGAGTCGGTCACAACTGGACCTAATGGTCAGGGGTCCCTTTACCTTTACTTTACTTTACAGCTACAAAGTTTAGGTTTCAATGATGCAAATTATCAAGCTCACCACTTGTTAGAATTAATTGAATTTATGTTGGCAAAGACGTTCGGTGACTGGAATCTGTGAGTGACTATTATATATATATGTATGTTACATATGCATATTCATAAAGACAAAGAGCCTTTCTGGCATCATTAACTTGTTCTCAGATTTCCTATATAAGCCTGCCTTTCACTTTTCAAGGGGGCAGATGGGGATTCTCAGTATACAACTCCTATCCTGCAACATTTGTGTGTATCCTGAAAAAATAAGCGTTGTTTTGATATCAGCACATTGTGTAACTAAAGAGCTTTTGGAATTGGAAAATAACAAATGCATGACTCAAAACCTTTTTTTCTAGGATTTGGGAAGGAGCTTTTTGAGTCTGATTTGGACCGAATAATGGATCATGTTGAGGCTGCTATGGAAATGGTCCCAATCCTAAAGCAAGCAGACATTATCAATGTAGTTGCAGGCCCTATAACATATTCTCCAGATATCTTGCCTATGGTGGGGCCACATCAGGGTGTTCGAAATTATTGGGTGGCTATTGGTTTTGGGTGAGTAAATTGATCTATGGTTAGGAGAAACCTTGTAAATGTTAAATTTATACTTATACGTCTGTCTTCACTGGGTCCCGGATGGTATCTACATTAGTTCTTAAAGAACTCAAATTTAATATTGCTGATCTTATAGCAAAATATGTACTCTTTGTCCCAAAGAGTGGCCTCTGTAACACCATTTTGTTAAAAGGAATTTGTGGGTGGGGGTGATCTCCAATATGTTTGTCCTGTTAGCTTAAAGTCTGTTATCAAGCATAAGTACAAGTTTGAGTGAAGAAGAATCAGCATAGCTTCTGCGAATGTATGTCTTGTCTCATTTTATAATTCTTTGAGAGTGTTAGCAAATATGAAGATAGGGGTGAATCTGGTTGACATTCTTGGACTTTCAAAAAGCTTCTAACAAGTCCATGGCCAAAGACTAGAGGGTGAATGTATCACAGCTTTTGAATTGCAGAAAGGAATGTGAAATGCATCCTGGTGCAAAGAAAATTTGTCTAAGAAATTTAAAGTTGCCCAACTTCCAGTGGGCTTAAATTTGTGGTAAATGTTGGTGGTATTCTTCCTAGGCAGTCTGATCTTGCTTAACATATTATTTCATCAGGACGTAAAAGCCAAGGTTATCATGCTGTTACAGGGAAAACAGAGCAACAACACAAATTTCATTCCAGCCAAATGTAGCTGGAACTCAGATGTTTGTTCTGTTGCTGTAATCACTTAATCTTTAGTTCAAAGCCTAACTGGGCTTTGCCCAGCCCTGTCACTGAACTGGCCCAGGGCAGGTTACAAAAGATCTCAGGTATAATTTAGCTTGAAATCATAAAATAACACAAAGCAAACAAGTAATATAATTAACAAATGAGGACACTGTCCCATCTTAAATTCCAGGCTGCATAAGTGCTCCAGATTTTTAACAAGTTTAACTTTCCAGTAATGAGAAAGCATCCCCCCCGCCAAAAGGTAATAGAGAAGATAATAAGAAGTGAGTTTATAGTCCTCAAAGGTTGTACTGAAATGTTATGTGAAATAAGCTAGTGGGGGAACTGTCTATCTCTTCTTCTTTCCCCAGATACGGCATCATCCATGCTGGTGGCATAGGAAAGTATCTCAGTGACTGGATACTTAGTGGGGAGCCTCCTTTTGATCTAATAGAATTAGATCCAAATAGGTATGGAAAGTGGACTACTCCAGAATTCACGGCAGCAAAAGCAAGAGAATCTTATGGATTTAACAATATTGGTAAGATGTAATTTTCCCCATAGAAAAATAAATAAAGTAGCACTTGAGTAGAGAATTCTTGTGCTGGTTTTCTTCACCTTCACCCCACTCCCAGACTAAGAGAGATCAGGGCTTTGCCTTGTACAGTGGTACCTTGGTTTACGAACTTAATCCATTCCGGAAGTCCGTTCTTAAACCAAAGTATTCTTAAACCAAGGTGTGCTTTCCCATAGCAGCGGGGGACTCAATTTACAAATGGAACATACTCAACAGGAAGCAAAACATGTTCTGCTTCCAAGGCAAAGTTCACAAACCAAAACACCTACTTCTGGGTTTGCAGCATTTTTAATCCAAGTTGTTCATAAACTAAGCTGTTCTTAAACCAAGGTACCACTGTAGTTTGCTGGGACATTGTCAGGCATGGAGAGTCCTCCTCTCCCTTTGGAAACTTCACAGACAAGTATTAATGAGCAGTTTATATTTTATAGTCATTTTTATTCAGTCATCTGGTTGCAAGCAAAAATCCACATCTGTCAGGAGTGTGTGCAGGAGCCAGGCCCTGTGACTGGTAGGGCTTTGCAGGACTGGGGCTTTCCTAAGTTTGTTCTGAAGAGGCAAGGCATGGCCGCACAGGTGAGGCCAATTGGTAACTCACAGCACCTGGTGGCAAGAGCTGGGAAGGGAAATAAGGTCAGCATTTCCCTTTGGCTCTGCCACAGCAACACGCTTCCTGCCTTGCTGTGTTTGGCTTCTTGACTCCTTGCTTCCTGATCCTCGGACCCTTGGCTTATTGACTCCCGGCTCTCTGACCCTCAGACCCTTGGCTTCTGGACTCCCCTTCCTGCTCCCACCCCACTGTCTTGACCCCGGTCCCGACATCCTCCGCCAGGACTTCAACCGCCCGTAAACTGGACCATGACAACATCTCTCCATAAGGAGAGCAGTTGGCTACTCTCAATCTTCCCCTTTCTGTCCCCAGCAATATCCTGGGAGCCAACAGAAAGTTCCTCCTCCTCTCTGCATTCATTATTCTCTAATAAAGATGGACCTCCTAGTTTTTTTGAGAGGGAGGGTCCCCCACACTCTCTAATTACATCTCTGCTGGCTGTTCCCTCTCTTCTGTTTCTCTTTCCATTATCTTGTAACTAGGCAACTTCTGTCAAAACTGCTCAGTGTCTCTGTCTCTCTCTGCTCCTGAAACCACCGGAAACGGGGTGGGTCCCCCCATCTCTGCCTGAGAATGCATTCCTCACTCCTCTGATTCAGACCATTCTCTGACATCCAATTTACACTGTACTGCTTACCTTGCTTATTTTATTTCCATCATTACGATATTTTGCGGCCTGCAAAGTTCTTCAAAAGCATTATCTGTAGCTACATGAAAAATACCCTGTGTACATTTGCAATAAGTGATTCACTGTCATATCTTTTACCATGTTGATTGTGTTTTTGCTTTTGTTTTGCAGTTGGCTATCCTAAGGAAGAAAGATTTGCTGGGAGACCCACAGCGAGAGTCAGTGGGCTTTATGAAGTCCTTAAGTCGGAATGCTCCATGGGATTCCATGCAGGATGGGAGCAGCCTCATTGGTTCTACAAACCTGGGGATGACATTGGATACAAGTAAATGAAAAATATTTATTGATCTTTTGTGCCAAATTAATAGCATTAGCAATATTATGTTCCGGGTTGAAAGGATTGCGAACTGTAGTCTGAAACATAGCATCACTGTTCAGTTGGTCAAATGCACATTAAGAGGAAGTGGTATCCATTCATTCATTTAATAAAATTTATGCACTACATTATTGTAGAAAAACTTCGAAGCAGTTTAATTGGTAGCAGTTATAATTAAGAAAGAGTAATATTTTCATGTTTTTACAACACCAAGTGCATGGCCAGTGGTTAGGGATGACATGAAAACCCCTCCTGGTGGTGCAGCAATAAAACTACTAGTGCATTTGCAAAGCTAAGCAGGGTTCAGTATGGTTTCAAATTGGATGGGGGTTGGACTAGATGACCCTTGGGTTCCCTGTCAACTGTACACTTCTGTGCATATTCACTGAGGCCATCTGGAGAGGGACAGCACCTGGAAGAGGAGGAAGAAGAGCAGAAGCCACTATTCCACTGCTGCTGCTGCTTTGCACAGCAGCTTTGGTGATCCCGCCATGTAAAACAGCAGCAGGGCAGGAGGTTCCTTTCCTCCTCAATGCCGTCTCTTTTCATGTGCTGCCCGAGGCAGCTGCCTCATCCCACCTCATTCATGGGCTGGCCCTGCAGATGGTTCATATGTTGGTTTAGATATGCAGTTGATGGCTTACAGAAAGCATAGTCCCCATTACACTTCCATTGTTAAATTTGTATGAGTATAGGCATATTGCAGATATATAAGCATCCATGTATATGTAATGGATGCTGCCGTGATCCTACTCAATGGCGCTTGTTAGATTTCACCTTTAATCTTCAAAACATAACATAAGAACTTGTGATAATCTCCAGCTAATAATGAAATGCAAAACAACAAATGACAACATTAAAGATTAATTCACTGGAGCTATTGAGGGTTTTTTTTTGTGTGTGTGGGGGGGTAACTTCAGATGAAAAAGTTACCATTCTAAAATAGTTCTTCCTTCCACATATGCTTAACCCTTTTGTATAAGAAACGGCAACAGCAGAAAGTCTCCTACAGTTTTACTGGGGAGGTATGTTGGGACTCCAAGTGACCTTAAGGATCTATCCATGTAATGATGACCGAAATTTCTATGTCATGCTTACTCTTTTGCTGTATTGCATTTATATTCTGCACTTCTATACAGTAATAGCACCTGCATCTGTGGAGTTCCTAGTTTTTGTCTCTAGAATGCAATAATTAATAATTTTTAATGTAAAACATCCACTCAATGGAGTTGAACAGCATTTGTAATTAAATTAAGCATTAACCTAAAGTTACAGTTAGGGAAACTATTGATAAACTTGCCAAAATAAGGTATGCCTATGATTTTTCAGTTTCATTCCCCTTCCCTACTCATCCAAAGGGGTTGGTAGACGAAAGGAAAGGGAGAGGGCTACTTACGGTTAAGTTGAAAATTACTAGGCACTTTTTTTTTTAATGCACTTTTTTTTCTAGGCCAAGTTTTCGACGTACAAACTGGTTTGAACCTGTGGGCCGTGAATATAAGCAGGTGATGGAAAAAGTGGGTGTGATTGATCTCACTCCATTTGGCAAGATTAGCATCAAAGGCAGTGATTCTGCTAAATTTTTGGACCGTCTGATTGCAAATGTGATCCCAAAGGTAAATGGAAATGTAACAGCAATATAGGTCTTGGATTAGTTTTAATAAATGCTGAAAATAAGTTTATATTCTACTCCTATGAAGTCCCAATTGTAATGAGCCTAAGAGTGGTAAGGAAGTAGGATTACATCTACCTCCACCTTCCTGTGTGCACTTGGCCTGACCTGGATCAACCTCATACCCATACTATAGATATAATGTTGGACTGGAGTCTATACATTTCACATATGCCCACCTTGTGGAATCTGCATGCCTCAAAATTTTGTTGCGCAAAGATCGCAGGAATTGGAGCTAAACAAATTAGATGCTATGCACCTAAGCCTCATTTAAACATTGCCCCAAATTTGTGGATATGAATCGGTTCCAAATCAGGTGGAGAGATGTAGGGATGAATGAGGAATTCTGTTAGCCAATTTTTCTCCCCATCCTTACGTTAACATTTGAACCTATTTAATATGTACTTTCCAAAGCAATGCATAAACTGAAACTCAGCTATCCCTACATAGTTCTCCATACTTTGCAGTACAGTTCTCCAGCCAAGTCATGTATACCAAAACACATATACTGGAGTCAGTGAGCATACAAATACATAGACTCTGTTAGTGAAAATAATACATATAATGCATTATATTAGGGGAAATTGCTTACAAAAATGTGTATATTAGGAGAAATTTACACTAAAATTTTGCTAAATTTTCAAATTGCAAACTGACGTGGAAATGTGACTAACTGAAAAACAGAAAAACAAGAAACTGAGAGAAACAAAAACTGACATTCACCCATCCTTGTGTGAAGCAAAACCAAAACTGAGGCCTTCAGGAATCCCATAGAAATCAGTGGTGCTTAAGCATGCCTAAGTCTGTGTTGGATTGCAGCCCGTGTATTCTAGGAAGAGCTCAATTTCCTTATACTGTATAATGTCTGCTGTACTGTATTATAATTTCTTCTTCTTTTATTATTCAGATAGGTTTCACAAATATAAGTCATATGTTAACCCCAAGAGGCAGAGTATATGCGGAGCTCACAGTCTCTCATCTAAAGCCAGGGGAATTTTTGTTAATTACTGGTTCTGGATCAGAGCTTCATGACTTGAGGTCAGTGTACATTGTAACTACTGAAGTTTAAAAAGCTATTTGTGATGATGGAAATGGGGAAGGAGCTGCAGTTCAGGAAAGTCGCAAGAGCCAGAGCACATAGGAACAGATTAAGTTGCCTTGGACTGAGCCAGACTATTAACCTAAAGCATTAACCTAAAGTTACAGTTAGGGAAACTATTGATAAACTTGCCAAAATAAGGTATGCCTATGATTTTTCAGTTTCATTCCCCTTCCCTACTTGTCCAAAGGGGTTGGTAGACGAAAGGAAAGGGAGAGGGCTACTTACGGTTAAGTTGAAAATTACTAGGCACTTTTTTTTTAATGCACTTTTTTTTCTAGGCCAAGTTTTCGACAGTGTACATTGTAACTACTGAAGTTTAAAAAGCCATTTGTGATGATGGAAATGGGGAAGGGGCTGCAGTTCAGGAAAGTCACAAGAGCCAGAGCACATAGGAACAGATTAAGTTGCCTTGGACTGAGCCAGACTATTAACCTAAAGCATTAACCTAAAGTTACAGTTAGGGAAACTATTGATAAACTTGCCAAAATAAGGTATGCCTATGATTTTTCAGTTTCATTCCCCTTCCCTACTCGTTCAGGAAAGTCGCATTGACTTGAGGTCAGTGTACATTGTAACTACTGAAGTTTAAAAAGCCATTTGTGATGATGGAAATGGGGAAGGAGCTGCAGTTCAGGAAAGTCGCAAGAGCCAGAGCACATAGGAACAGATTAAGTTGCCTTGGACTGAGCCAGACTATTGGTCCATCTAGCTCACTAATGTCTACACAGAGTGGCATTGTTTCAGGCAGGGAGTCTTTTCCATCCCTACCTTGACATGCCAGAGATTGAGCCTGGGACAGATGCTTCACCATTGAGCTCTGGCCTTTATGCATACTGGGATCTTCTGAATCAGAGATAACATTGTAAATAGCTCAGAGTACATCGTAAAAATACTGCGATTACAAATCTTTCCAGAAGTTGCTGGTGTAAATCAAAAGTATTGTTCACCTCTCGCTGAGAGTGCTTAGCCTATTTATCCTGGGAAAACAAAGGCTTCAACAGACTATGATTGCACACTGCAAATAGTGTAGAGGACATATACTAGCAAGGCGGGTATTTATTTGGGTAGAAATGAGTAATGGTCCCAACTAATTTCTGTTGGCTGCTCCTTGATAAAAAACTAAATGGAGCTCAAAAAGAGGTTTATAAATATTTGTAGTGATAAATGTTGTGATAGCCTCAGAAAAGCTGTGGGAATTGGTTGTATTGGCAGATGATATTATTATTCAGTTGGGTATCTCGTGCATTAAATATATATATATCTGGAATCTGTATATGGGACAGTAGGGAGTGGGGTGAGCTTGTCTCAGAGGCACAAGAGACGTTCTTCATGACTTGGCTTTACTTGATAGTCATAGTTGTCAACCTAGTTCTTTTATGCATTTTAATGTTTGGATTGGGGACGCGGGTGGCGCTGTGGGTATAACCTCAGTGCCTAGGACTTGCCGATCGTATGGTCAGCGGTTCGAATCCCCGGGGCAGGGTGAGCTCCCGTTGTTCGGTCCCAGCTCCTGCCCACCTAGCAGTTCGAAAGCACTCTTAAGTGCAAGTAAATAAATAGGGACCGCTTTATAGCGGGAAGGTAAACTGCGTTTCCGTGTGCTGTGCTGGTGCTGGCTCGCGAGCTGCAGCTTCGTCACGCTGCCCACGTGACCCGGAAGTGTCTTCGGACGGCGCCGGCTCACGGCCTCTAGAGCGAGATGAGCACGCAACCCTAGAGTCGGACATGACTGGCCCGTGCGGGCAGGGGTACCTTTACCTAATGTTTGGATTAATAAAGTGTTGCCTTTTATTTTCAGATGGATTGAAGAGGAGGCATCTAGAGGACAGTTTAACATTGAAATCAGAAATGTCACAGAAGAAATTGGAGTATTGGGTATAGCTGGTCCATATGCACGAAAAGTCCTCCAGAAGTTGACAACAGAGGATCTCAGTGATGCAGCATTTAGTTTTCTACAATCCAGACATTTAAACATTGCGGATATTCCTGTTACTGCAATTAGAATATCCTATACAGGTAAGGTGGGAGGGGAAGGGATTATTCTTCTTATAAGCAAAACAGCTGGTTTCTATACAAGGCAGCAGTGCTTGCAAGTAATACCACTATTACTTGCAGAGATGGGTCATTTAATATTTATTTTCATGTTATGCCTTTAAATAAGCATGACCATAATTTAATTCTAGACTTGATTAAGATGTCAACCTTTGGTTTGTAATAGGTGAACTGGGTTGGGAGTTGTACCACAGGCGAGAAGATTCCGCACCTTTATACTCTGCTATCATGGAAGCAGGCCATGAAGAAGGAATTGACAACTTTGGAACATATGTGATGAATACATTAAGGCTAGAAAAGGCTTTTCGGGCATGGGGAGCAGAGGTTTGAATATAATTCTTTCTTTCTTTTTTGTTCTTTCTTTGGTGTTATTTGTGTATTGATCACAGATAATCATATTTAACTATTCTGCTTCTTCAAGGCCTGATAAGAATAAAATAAGAAACAGCTACTATTATGATTTACACCTTCTATTTTTCATGAGGGCAAACTGTTAGTACTCTCAATTACATATGTGGCACCAAAGCCTCCTTTTTAATTCACTGATGTTTCTTTTTCCTCTATATTAAAAAGTCTGTTCAATTAAGAGATCACAGTAGTATGTTTGGGTGGAATTCTTACTTAGAGCATGCTCTGATAATTAAACTCTGTGCCATTTTAGTCTAAAGTGTTTTCAGCTCCTAAGGGGCTTTGAAATTGTGCCCAGATCTTTACACCCATTTTAGCAGGTTACTCAGAAAAGAGCTAAGGGTTTGTCTTCAGAGAAAACAGCATGCACTGTGGAGTCAATGAGACCTTCATTTAGGTAGCTGTATCCGGGATACAAACCTTCATTCTGAAGCATTTCTAATTCATTCCTCTGCTGTATGAGGAATTTTTAAGAACCTTCTCCTTTATCTCATGGCATTTCTGTTCCAGCAGTCAAAATATGCACTGACTGCAATTTCGCCTTTGTATGACACACTTTAGATATATATCCTATCATCACAGAGAATATGAGCAATAGCTATCCTGTTTGTCCCAGTCCTTCTCATAAAATGTTGGATATTATGAAATCCCTTCCATTTTAGAGGAGGCTGAGCTCACACCTTCCAAAGATTTAAACAAAATAAAACTCAATAAAATGTTTTTAAAATGGTTATTGATCAAGTTGGAGATAATATACCCTTGCTGGTGCTTCCCCCTTAATACATGAGCACTTGTATGGTGGATGTGTGTAGCAGAGGATGAACAGGAAAAGCAAAGAAAGAACCGTGTGGCATGTTCCTGTTCAGTATTTTGCTTGCTTAAGCATGCCTCTCTTCTGGTTCCTCCATTCAGTTCCCATTCCTACCTAGTCAGGATTCCACATCAACTGAGGCGTCTCATGCCACATTGGACTCCTTATTTATTTATTTATCCATCCACTTGCACTTCAGGGTATTTTCCTAAAGATTTTTTTGCATTTTCTGAATCTGTATAAGCCTACTTATTTCCCTAATATTTCTCCGCAAAAAGATGCTGATATTAATATGACACCAGCTCCTTCAATTCAGTAGGTAGTGATGCATGCGTATATAATTCTCTCCTCCTTTGGAGAATTTTATGCAGAGGTTGGATGACCATCTGTCTTGGATGCTTTAGTTGAGATTCCTGCATTGCAGGGGGTTGGACTAGATGACTCTTGCTGTCCCTTTCCGGGTCTGCAATTGTATGATTCCACATGCACAAAAACTGCTGTGGTTATGGAATTCTCTGGTTTCACCTGGAGAGCAGAGACAGTCAACATGGCACACTCCAGATGTTGATTACAACTCTCACCAGCAAGTACCTATGGTCAGGGGTGATTGAAGTTGTAATATAACCACATCTGGAGGGCACCACACTGACTACACCTGGTCTAGAGAGCATCCCAATGCAATTGTCTCACCTCAACAATCCCACAGAATTCGACCCTACTGTCTTACCTGTTGAAAATGAAAAGAACAACTGAGGCATCAGATAGCTGTTCACTGTGGGATGAGGGATGGCGAGGTAGATTTGCAAGTAAATCATAAATGCATCTTCCTTGGTTAGTTCTCAGTGGAGTGAAGGCTTTTTTTTGCAGGGTGCCTCATTTCTTATTGTCTTCTTAACTGTAGATATTGAAGAAATATATGCTTGCATTTTTTTATTGGAGATACAAATGTCACTAAGAATTACAATCCTTTAACAAAAGACATGTTACTTATTGTTCATAAAAAAGGAAATAAATGGGAAACAGTATGAGAAAGTGAAAAGACGTGAAGGAAATATGCCATCTAGTGATTAAATCTCTTATTGCATATTTTTTTAACAGATGAATTGTGACACCAATCCTCTGGAAGCCGGACTGAAATATTTTATAAAATTAAATAAGGTAGGTCTGAAACATTTTCAGAGATATATATTTATGAAATTATTCCTGGGTTTGCAAATATTATATATAAACTTCTGCAGCACTGTTCCATGTTGTATACTGGAGGAATGGTTTCAAATAATATTGCTTTGATAGGTAGATTGGTCTCACTAATTAACTCCATCTGCCAAAGAATGAGAGAATCAGAACTAGTTCCTTGTGCATCTCTGTTACCTGAAATGAGTTTTGTTCTGGTGTAGAATTTTGGATGCTGATTGATTCATTTCTTTAATTTCTACTGCAAAACCATTTATATTTCCTACAATCCAACTGGACAGCTGTAAGTGTGGTGGCAAATTCAGTATGTGAGATTTTACAGATGGTCTGGGTCTGGTCAGTGCTTGGGACAACATGGGGACCCTATGTATATCACCCTTAGTTCATTTAAAAAGAGGGGAATATAAAGTATAATAAATGTCCAGCTGCTGATATTTATCTCCAGCATTTAGAGAAATAAATTTACTGCAAAATACAGTGAGCCTTTTGAAAGCATGAATGGAGGTAAGAAGTTTACACAAGCCTAAACTATTCAGTTGCTTCAATGGAAGAAATAAATTTGCAGATAAAGTCTTGACTGTGACTCCTTAAAGAAAGATTATGCCTGGGTGGAACAGTTCAGGATAGGAAGTCTGTCAAATATTAGTTGCCTCTAGGGACAAAAAAGACTTTACTGTGTTTACATGTCAAGGGAATTTAATTTGGAAGGCTGTTCTGGAATTATTCAGGAATGGCCAATGAAGAATAATTAATTTCAAAATATTGCACAGGCCTGGCTCTTGTGTGTTGTAAGGTGATGGTTAAAGCAGATTGCAGCAGATGTTGGTGCTCTCTTACTCAGTTGAGTAGCTTTGTGTATATAATTTGGATCCATTCCAGGATTCATAAGAGATTTACCTAATAAATTGTGCCATTAAAAGGTGTTTGCATGTCTTATTGACAGATTGAATTATAATATTTTAGTTCCAAGGGACCCAAACATCATTGTCCTTAATTAACTCCTTTTATTTTTCTGACTGGATAAGAAAACAAACTCACAATTTGGGAGTTTCTATCTACACTCTACACATCTGCACACTTCGCTTAAAAATAGTAATAGCAGTTGCTACTGAGAATGTTTCCTATAAACGAATACAGCGAGAATATACAGGAGAATATACCAAGGGTTACATCGTAGAAGGCACCTGCTGTAACAATTTGTCACAAATACTCAGATGAATCTCTTCAGGTATGGTATAGAATGAAAGCAAATGACAGACTAATACTCCTACTAAGCAGCCCCACTTCCTTGCCTCAGAGGATCAGAATGAGCTCTGTTACACAGTAGGTAGAGGCCAAATATAGTACCAAGGAAGTACAAGGATGAGGGAAGGAAATGCCACCTGAAAAGAATCATAGCACCATAGGGATACTATCTTTCTGTTCCTGATACCACACTTGAATGAAAGTTTAATTGAGCAAATCTTTTGTAAGTCACTTTGAAATCTTCTCAGGTCTATAAAGCAGGCTAGAAATAGTTTAAATAAATAATTTTTTAAAAAAGAATTTGGGAATCAGAACCTTTTATACAATTTGCTCATAAAAGAAACCTTAGACATAAATGGAAGGACAGTACTTTGATTGGAGTCTTTGTATTCTGCCATATATGCTCACACTAGAAAGTCAGGCTGGTTTGATTGCTATTCCATTTTGACAATAGACATTTTTGGGACTTTAAAACTCCGCAAAACCTTGGAATGCACTTTCCTAGCCAATTAAGCCTTATGTGAAGAATTGCAACAGTGCAACTGTATCCCATGCTTGTTTACTCAGAAGGGAGTCTCACTGATTTCAAATGTTTCTGGGACTGTAACCTTAGTCTTCATTACTTTTTTTGTCAAAGTATAAATTATTTTGAGGCTTTTCATATCTTTGATTTTTAAAAGTGCAGTAATTATTACAGGTAAGCAACCATATACAGTAGTTTTGCTGCAGCAGCAGCAGTAGTTGTGAGAGGTATTTCCAATTCTATCACTGCTTTGGTGTTGCTGGTTTTCAGAAACAGCCGCCTGATGGCTGAATGTAGACAAAGAAAATCCAGGAAAAAACTTCGTTTTGATGGAGGGCTGCTGACTGAGGTGGTCATGGTAATGTAGGCATAAAAGTGGCTATGTCAGAATTCCACATCTATGGAATGACTGAGGGAGGTCTGCCTTGCCCATGGGGTTTTGTGTCTAATATAGAAGTATGGGTGTGTTGCTGTTTTGATTAAGGAATCAAAATGTCAGTAACTAGATCTGCTAAAAAGTGGGTTGTTATTTTTAGAGGACTACTTCCTTGATCAGAAAATTCATTTTCACTGATGGAAGTTATATGAAGATTAATTACATCAGTCTCTGTGTTTCTGACATTAATATTTATCAACTGACATTTTTCTGGCAAATTCTGATTGGAATAACTTGGTCAGAGTCAGCCCTCGGCTATTGGGGATACATAGAGTGGGCAAGGCTTTCCAGCCATGGTGAAAGCCAAGGATGCAGTGACTTTTGGAGACTATTTGGATGCTTTTCTGGTGCATGTCATGAAGAATTTCAAGGAAATTTGCAGCAGGCTTGGTATTGTGCTTGACTGCTGCAAAGACCCATCAATCAAAAACCTTATGGTATAGTGTCAAATTGGGAAAGGAAGGAAATAAGAGTTGACATTAGCAGCAGGGACAGCATATTGCCTGTGCAATGGAGAACATTAATCAAATCCAAGGAAAACAAGGCCTCACTTTTTCTGTTCCTCAGAAGAAAACTGCTGCAGCAAGCAAAACATAGTGACACAGACAGGCAGTGGTGATCATGATGGTTATGATGTTTCATCAGTTGGAAGAAACACAGACCACCTCAACTCCACTCATATGACTGTGCATCTGTCTGAGGCAGGGTCAGGAGGACATAACAGAGTCATTGTCACAAGGAGCGATAGAGATGCTTTATTGCTGCTGATGGCCTTCTATCCTCATATCAACAGTGAGCTATGGATGAAAGCAGTCATGTCAAATTATATGAATTATAAGTTGCCAAGCACAAAGTGGAATGGCATGATTAAGGTAGAGATGGGCAGCTGGGCTTTCATGCCACCTTGGGGCATGATACCACAAGCTAGCTTCCAAGACTGAAAGACCTGTTAAAAGTCTACATCTCCTGTCTCTTACATACCTGATGTCCACCTGATTTGAAGTGTCTTACACACCTGATGTATGAACCTACCAGGAAGACACATTCAATTCATATTCTGTTCATTTGCTCCATTCAGAAAGGGAAAGAAGTGCAATGCTACCAACAGAAGAAGCACTTATTCAGCAAATTGTTGAGCCCACCACCAAGCCTTAATTTTATAAAATGCTATTGTGGCAAACTCAATTTTCCAAGTCCCACAGAAAGTGGTTGACACATTGAGCAAAGTATGCCATCTCTACAAGATGACAAAAGCCATTTAGCTGAGTGATCGGACATTACAACCTGTGGGTGTACAAGTGGACATCAGTTTGCTTATGTGCATTATTTGTGAAAGTGAACTGGAAATCAGGATGCAAGTGTCTGGACTGGTGCCAAAATCCATACAGTTACAACCATGACAGTGATTTATGTGTGTATTGAAGGTGTCTTGTTATTTTGAAATGTTCTATTGTTTACTTAAGGATTAGATTTTAGTCCAAAAAAAGATTTCAGCCAAAATAGATTGTATAATTTGTTGCTTTTGGCTCCATTACTGTTTAGGTAGGCTTTTAGGGCATAGAGCAGGGGTGTGGAGTTTTATCAATTTGAGGGTCACATTTTCTAGTGGGAAGCATACCAGGGAGGGACCACAGGCCAGTGCTCAAAGTTGCCAGAATCAAAAGGATATGTAGGCCCCATTCTAGCCATACAAAAGTCAGAGAGGGGTGTCATACTAGCTAACTTTTCAAGCACCAAACTAGAATGTGTGTCCTCTGGGATGTAGTCCCAGGCGAGTCACATGATCCGCACCTCATCCTTGCCCTGAAAAAGTGTTTTTTAAGGGCAAGAGTGCAGCACTAGAGCATGGCACCCAAAATGGTCTTCGAGATCTTGTGCAAAAAAACCGGGATGTCCTGTTTTTCCAGGGCACTTAGGAGGTATGGTGTGTGCGTATGTGCATGTACCTACACACAAGTAAGTAAGAGGTCTTTATCCCACAAAGAGTATTTATAATGGCCACAACTCTCTTTGGGTACAGCTTCACAGAGACAAGTGGTCCTATTTTTGACAACTCATGAGTTGCAATGATGCTTGGCTCAGCCCATGCTGCTGAGTCTTCAGAAGTCAGGAAGAAGCTACAGGTGACCACTGTGTTTAGATGGCTACTGCCCTGCCACCATTAGGGCACAATTCTGTCACCACCCTTGAGATGGAATGGCTTGTGCTGCAAGAGCCCACTGCAACTCCGTCACTTTTAAGGATCCTACCTGAGCACCCTTTGATAGATATGTCAAAGTTGTGAAAACAGAAAGCAACAAACCTCCCATGCAGGGGCAACAAGTATATATACCTCACAGGGTTGCAAGAACTCTATGATCAGTTCTGCCAGTACTGGGCCCAGGTAAGTTTTCTTCCTAATCCCATCAACCAGCAGCTAACACTGGGTCCAGAGAAATCTTGCACTAATTTACTTCAACTTATGTTACATAATGTTATAGCAAAGAGAGTAGGTAGGGATGGGCAGGCTAGGAAAACGCTAGCTGGATCCTCAAGAGAGAGATTGCTCACCCCCAGCGGCGTAGCGTGGGTTGTCAGCACCCGGGGCAAGGCAAGTAATTTGCGCCCCCTAACCCGGGGCAAGGCAAGTAATTTGCGCCCCTAACCTGCCGCCGCTGCCAGCTTCTTCTTGCTGCTGCCTGGGCTGGTCGGGTGTGGTTCTCTCCTGCGCTCAGCGCTGCGCTGGGCAGCCGCTGCACTGTCCCTCCCCCAGATAGTCCCTCCCTCGCTCTCTCTCCGCTCTGCACTGCAACGCACGCCTGGCACCCTCCCCCTCCACAGTGGGCGGCAACCCGGCAGCTCAGATCGGATTCGCACAGCCAGCACTGCAGTGAGAGAGAGTGAGTGAGCCAGGTAGGAGCAGAGAGCTGCGAGTGCGAGCACCCCCCCAAATGTTGCGCCCGGTGCGGCTGGCCCCCCCTGCACCCCCCACGCTACGCCACTGCTCACCCCTTTAAAAAACCATTTCAGTCAAATCTGAGAAAGATAGCTAGGAGGAGTCCAATCACAAGTTGCATATGTGGCATGTTTTCTGCAACACCCCTCCCCCCCAGCACATGGGCACAAGGAAAGGCTCCCTGTGCAATTGGAAAGCCAGCCTTTATCATACATGAACTTTATTGAAAGTAATGGCAGTTGAGCACAAGTACTCTTCTAGTACTGTTTGTCCCTTGTGCAAGAGAAGCTCCTGCAGGATTGCAATTTTGTACAGTACTTGTTTCTTTGCTCCACTTTTAACGCCCTTTGTTGAATTCATGCATGAAGAGTCTCTACGCTGATACTGGACATGTAGACTGGACTATAGTATACTAACACATTTTCCTTCTGGAAATAACATGACATATGAATCATTTCCCTATGTTGGGATTTTAGTTGCTCATGCATGATTTTAAAGTGAATGAAGCAGGTTGGGGTATATATACAGTGAACATTATTTTTAGTTTAAGTTGTATAGTTTCATTTGCTATAGTCAGTGCTTTTTTCTGAGGGTACGCAGGGGTACACATACCTCTAAACATTTTGTGAATCTTTGTACCTTTGTCCATTTACTGTATTTTTCTGGATTTGAACTATTAAATGGTTATTTCTTGAGTCAAAATGAGAGTACCCATAAACATTTTTTTAAGAAAAAAGCACTGGATACAGTGGTAAAAACTATTACAAAACAATTTTGGGAAGATTATCCAAACATACAGTATAGCAAAAATCCAGAACCTCCACAGTGGAATGTGAAAACAAAGAAATTCAGTAAAATAAATACACAGAGAAAGCATATTAATTAAAGCTATGCTTCTCCTTTACTGTCAATAGGAAAGGAAATATTCGAAAAGCTCTTTTTTTGTATTGTAATATAAACATGCTTCTTTGTCTTCACTAAACTATTTCACAAAAATACAGCACATAAACTAATTGCTTTCTTGATCGTTGATTTAGCTGTTGTATAATATCTGGTAAATGTGGTTTGAACCATCCTTTTCTTTCTTAGAACTAAATGAAATGAAATTTTCTTTCACAAATTAATTTGTGAGGGGTTTTTTTTTAAAGGCTAAAGCAAATCAAAATTTCTCTAGCTGTTGCCCTGTTTATATATTCACAGGAGTTAACTACCTTCTATGCAATTAATCTAGAAGTGACCCATTAAAGCAATTCACATCTGTTACCAGGTCATACTCAAGGCTCCAATTATGACTGCTGCATTAACCTTCATGCAAACTGTGTTTTCCATTTATAAATGATGGATTTATGGGAGTCAAGTGAATAATGTTGAAGAGTAAGCATGGGGGAGCTTGGAAGTATTCAAATGCATGGGCTTCTTTTAAGGACAGTTTCACTAGAACATGGAGAAGCAATGAACAGAACTACTGGCTGCAGATAAGAAATGCCAAGAGCCAACAAATGTAAATTGTCAGATTCACATCTATGATTTCTGCCCCCCCCCCCCCATTGTATCTCCTGGAAATAACTGGAGTCAACCAAAAGCAGTAGTGCACTCAATTTATATCATCTGGTGTACTATGGATTACTGCTTTTAATTGGCAAAGCCTGATTGCCATTTTCTATAAGGGTATGTCTGCACTGCTATCTCTCTGGTGGCTCGTGTTTTGGTTTGCCCTTCATTGTCTCTCATCCTCTCTCTCCCTCTATTAATACATTCATGGTATATGGAGAGGACAGCAAAGGAAAAGGAGACACTAAGGACAAGAAATAAATTGTGCCTGTTCAAGCAGCATGCTGCCCATGCCTGCTCACAAGTGTGAGTAGGAGAAGTGGCACATGGATTGCAATAGCATAGTGTCCTGGTTTAATTGCTAGCAAATTAATTGGCAAGTAGAAGGGCAACATGTGTTTAAAACATGGGTAAGGAAACTTTCTAGCCTGGCAGACCAGACTGTTATTTCCTCCATCCCTAGTGGGCCAAGTTTGACAGGCCAGCAGATCCTATTTTGCCCCAAAAGGCAAAGACTCTCAAAACACTATTTGTGCAGTGCTTTGAGCTGCGCTTCTGGCAATCAGCTGATTTGTCAAATCTTCAGATCTTCAGAAACCCCTTTTAGAACGTTATTTTCTGCAGCCTTGGGGATTTGCAAGTACCTGCAAACAACTGTTTTAGCTGAGCCCCACCTTTACCTGCCCCACACCTGTAAAGTAGCCTTGCAAGCCAGATGAGAAACCTGGCTGGCTAATTATGTCTGCAGAGCAGAGGCCCCAGCCCTTGCATATTGTCTTCTGGGCTTGAGGGACGTTGCAGGAAAGTTCAGTACTGACTTTCTTGAGAGAGGTGGAGTCCTGTGGAGGAAGGCCACTTAGGATTGTCCCAGCCACATCAACTGCCTGCAGCATTTTTCAGGAAAACCTGCGTACATATCCTGAGCCACTCTGTGTGCGGGTTTGCTGCCTGCCAAAAAACACATACTCCATTTCCTTTTCTTATATTGAAACTGGGCAGTGGCAATAACAGCAGCAGAAGCATATTTTGAACTGAGATTAGGAAGGCTTCCCACATTCCTCCTATGTTCTCTTTTGCCCTGTCACAACTACAGTAATAGCATGCCAGGTTGCAAGGAATTGCAGGCAAAATTCTCCCCCACTCCATGTGCCCAGCTCTGGGGTGATGGAAAGAAGAGAAGGAAGATTTATGTATTTCTACTGCTTCTCTTGCCAGCTTCTAGCTTAAAGTGTTCTTGGGTGTGGGACAGAGTGGTGGATACGGACAGGGAGTATCTAATCCAAACCTGAGTAGAGTGTTGGGAGTTGTAAAGCTCACTTTTCATATTGAGGTCAGCTTTAAAAGCCCCTGAAGTTTATTTTCAAGACTAGCTTGGAGAACTTCACTGGCATATCTCTCGAGAGGATGCCTCCCAGATGACACCCACTACTCGTCTGTCGTTTATTTCAACCCAACATATCTGTATGTCTGTCTGTCTGTCTGTCTGTTCGTTTGTTTTAGACAGAACATTCCAAAGTGAATTTAGTAAGTATTGCTCTTGCTTTAGTTTGGCTTCAAAGGTCATCACATAGACAAATCGCATCATCCAGAAACTAAATTGGAGTAAGTGCTCCCCGATTAATTCTAGCATCTAGTACCAGAAGGAAACATATTTACCATCACCACTGAAACCATCAAAAAGCAACAACATTAAGGCAAAGAGGGCTTTTTTCTCTTATCTGCCTCCTGAAAGCCTAGCAAGCTGAAAAAGGCTGCCTCACAGATTTTAGTTCAGGCCTTCTGTCAGGCTTCAGCAGGGGGCTGCTCTTAACAGGTGCCAACCTGAATGTGGGCAGGCATGGTCCATACCAGAAAGGTTAATGCCAGGGCAAGCATATAAAGCTATGAGGAACCAGAAACAGGAAAGACTCAGAGGCAAGGGCAGAATCTAAACAAGTGTGCCTGAAGGTTGATTCCAGAGGAGGCATGAAAAGTTGATTTGGCTCTACTGCTGCTACTGATAGCAGACACAGGGGCCAAGCTTGAGGCCAGGGTTGGATAGGCCTAAGTAAGCCTGTTTGCTGATACTGCAGCCAATGTAGCACCCTTGCAGTTCTCTATATACACAGCATTCTATTCTAGAATCAATTGAAATTCCTTGTTTTCTCTTCATACACACACTATCTAGGTCTGTTGCATATTTTGCCCCTGAAAAGCGCTTCTGGAGAAACTGGTTTCATTCTGAAAATAAAGGCTCTTTGCAGGTTGCCTCTGTATTACCCCAAGTAATATGTAGCAATGGTATGTGGGGGGGGGGGGTTGTATCCATACCTGACCAATGAAGCTATGGATGGGTGAATACCAAAAACACAATCACAACTTCCTTCTCCTGGGGAACATGCAGAGAGAAAATGGCGTGCCTAACCCTAAGCAAGGTGATGGTTTTGAAACGCTTATCAAGTAACTCCACCCACCCTAAGTAAGTGGCAGGATCTAGAATCAATCTTGATTGAAATCAGCATGTTGAAGACAAACATGAATGGTTCTGGATTTTGTGCTGCCAGTGGGTTAATGTGCACACAACCTCAGACTTTTGGTCTAGTTGTCAGTAGTTCATACATGCATGCAAGAATCTTTCCCACAACTGTTACCTCACATCTTTTTAACTTGGGAGAGATACCTCAGGCAAAGCCTGGGGTTTTCTGCGTGCAAAGTATTTGCACATAGTATGAGCTACCCCAATAGCTTTGGAATGCACAAAGTAGTTTACCAGATAAATGTCTGCTGTTACTATCTTTTGTGGGATCAGGAGGCGGGGGAAAGGGATGTGGGCTTTCTTGCAATAGTTTTTTATAAATGACTCTGCTGTTACTTCCCCATGTAAGTAGCCAAGAGGAAGCTTGAGCTCTTTTCAGTATAATATTTTTAAAGGTATATAATCAGAATGTATAGCGCTTAAAGGTTACAAA
This sequence comes from Podarcis erhardii, assembly GCF_964252035.2. NCBI lineage: Eukaryota > Metazoa > Chordata > Lepidosauria > Squamata > Lacertidae > Podarcis > Podarcis erhardii. The sequence goes on along the minus strand of NC_138501.1, from coordinate 31,983,089 downwards.
TGTAGACAAATATGAGGTAAAATAACTGAACATACCCACATTGTGAGCAAGATGAAATAACATTCAAGAAGCCCAATGGTTTTATTTAATTTGTACTTTTATCTAAAGCTTAATAATGGGTGGAAAAACAAGTGAAGGCAAATTTAAATGCTTGCATCCATAACCCTGTCACAGAGCCTGACTAATCATTTATCATCATTATCTTTTTTTCCCAGCCAGCTGACTTCATAGGAAAGCAAGCACTGAAGCAGATTAAAGAAAAGGGGCTTGAACGGCAACTTGTGTATCTCACCTTGGAAACGGATAATGTTGATCCAGAGGGAAATGAAAGTGTCTGGTATAATAACAAGGCAAGTAGCATAGATTTTGTTTCAAAAAACTGAAGCAAAGTTTTCTAGAACATATTGTGCTCCCATCCATATTTCAAAATGAACAAAGGATAGTTTGCACACAGTTTAAAAAGGGTTGCAAACACCAGCATATTGTTTGTGCAAGGAAATACGCACATGTGCAATGACATACGTTTTTATTTTTTGCTATAACAGATTAAAAAATGCTACCCCTTTGCAATTTCTACCAGTGGCAGTTCTCAAAGTCCTCTGCTGGGCTTCTCACAACAAAAGGAATTTGTTACTGAGCCAGGTTCAAAGTTCTTGTGTTAATTCTCAGCGCTCTAAGCAACTTGGACCCAAAGATTATGTAAAGGACTGATGAGGACTGCCTGATGTACTCTGTGCTCTCCCCCCCTCTACTTTGAAACAGAATCAGGACTCCAGTCCACCCAGCTTTCAGGTAGACAAGTTAAGACAGCCTGCTGAAATTGGACACAGCTTATAATTCAGGAGGGAGTGAGAGGCTGGGAAGAAACAGGAAAGCAGGGAGAAAACGCATCCTGACCTAAGTAGGTCACAATAGCAGCACTACCTTCATACAAATGTATGGTAAAAAAATTAAGAAGTGGGTCCTCAGTTGCATTTTTGGGTTAAAGGAGGGTTCCAGGTCCAAAAAGATTGAAGAGCTGTGTTCACACCAAGATTGTGCCACCTTCAGGAGTCAAATTTCCAAAGAGAATGAATACTTTGAGATGCATTCAGATCAATGGACTTTAATAACTCAAGTGGTTTCAGTGGGTCTACTCTGAGTATGATTTAATTTAATATCTCTCAGAAATTAGAAATGGAAAATTTATTACAATATTGACTCACTTTTTAGACCCATCTGCATGTGTCCATATCAATAGCTTTCATTTATATAAATGAAAGTTATTTCTTTAGAGTGGGGAATATTCTAAAAACTGTATTTATTACTTGAGGAATGTGATATATTTTTATGCTTCAGTGTAAGTTTGTAGGGTAGGTTTGTATGCAGCAGTCGAGCTATGTTGCTACTCAAGAACAGGTGATGCATGTGCAATATCTTTTTCCAGGGCACAAATTATTCTCTATGTTGAGATGCTCCCAGCCTTTTTTTTGGTTAAAGCAGACAAGATAACTATGTAACGTGCAGTCATGTGTTTGATTTTCTAACATACTGACTGTTTTATTGAATAATACAACCTACATCAATTGTGTAGGCTTCCATGCACTAAAACCTTTGTGATATTTGGGTAATTTTTCAGGTTATTGGCAACACCACATCTGGATGTTACAGCTACAGCACTCAGCAGAGTCTGGCTTTTGCATATGTCCCTGTGGAACTCAGTAAAGTTGGACAGAAACTGGAAGTTGAACTACTAGGCAAAAATTATCAAGCAACTATTATCCAGGAACCATTGATTATGACTGAGCCAACAAGAACACGGCTTCAGAAGAAGGGTGGAAGTGCTAAAATATAAACAGGCAGGCGTTTAATTCCTCAATATTAAGAGTCAATACTTGATTAGCATATTTCATTTGAGTTGAATGCAAATTACACATGAAATATGCAACAAAATAATACTTTACGTTTACTAATCATTAAGAATAAGGAACAATTTAAGAAACCACTGTTACTTATGCACATTAGTTCTTGCAAATAATGTACACCAAGTCAGTAAATAGCAGCAGCAACAGTCTTGAGTATGTTGTAAAAAAATGGGATAGTTGCAGTATGATTGAGCAAGTGGCAGGAGTCCTGGGCTACAGAGCATGTGGCAAATCTTTGTAGAAATGATGGTCTGATCACAAAGGAAAACAAAGTACTGAGGCTATAAGCCCATGAAGTGATGGGAATTTGAAAACAGTGAAAGCCTCCTAGCTAGGTTGGCACAGTGGTGAAATAAGTTCCATATCTGAAGCAAGGGTCTAGGTAACCAAACAGAAATTTACTTAGAAGACAGTTTTACCTTCAATGATTTTTGAACTTGCATTGCATATAAGGATGGGGGATAAATTCAGTTTGTATTTAAAGGTGAACTTATCTCATTTGCACTTTCTGAAACACTGCACAAGCCAAAAGATAGCTATCCTTTGAAATTCATAATTCTCCAATTTTGGGGGCATTTTTTCCCAACCAAATTGTGTGTATAAAAATGCATATACTAAGGTTAAGTGTGTATAAAAATGCATATATCTGTGAGATTAACATACAAAAATGCATTATATTAGGGGGAAATTGCTTTGCCATTTGTGCATATTAGGCAAAATTGTATGCACATATGTATACATAAGGAGAAATTCACAATAAATTACTATCTAATCTTCTAGGGGACATATGAAAAATGGTGAATCGATGTGGAACTCATAGAGCTTAAATTTAAAATGGGGGGGGTGAGAAACAGAGAAACTGAAATTAACAGATTCCTCCATCCCTATTTGCAAAAGAGCCATTTGGTTCACACCATTTGGGCTTTTTTAAAAAAAAGGAAATTGGGAAAGTAAATTGGAGATAAAACCAATGACACCACAGGGGTCTAGATTCCTAGGTACTCTAGTTGGTGATTTATATCAGAAAATAGGGAACCGTGTGTGTGTGTGTTTCTTTCTTTGAACACCTGTACAACAAAAATCTCTCATTTGAAACTTCATGGCTGGTGGGCTAGCCCTTCCAGAAAAATCTGTCTGAATAGCCTGTGCTAGATACCAAATCCATAAAACATTGATTAATTTCATACTTAAGCCATAATTTTTCCTTTTCATAAACCTAATACTAATGCTAACTTTTAAAACAATTCTGTGTCCCTGCTCACACTATTCAACACTAAATTTTCATTGTCCTATTTAAAGGTCACTTAAACAAAAATTGCTCAAAAGTGCAGAATCTTCCACAGAAACTGATACATCTAAGTCCTTCAGTAAAGAAGCTGACGCATAAATAAGACATGCCAGTAGAAACACAGTTTGAATAATGAGCACCTATTATTGCCAATGATTTAATGCAAGCTGACATTACATTGTACAGATCTGAGTATCTGTTTACAAAGCAGGTCGCAATAAAATATAGAAGCTGCCAGGATTGCCCATAGTGCTAGCTGGAGTGAGAGAGAGAAATCCAATTCAAAATTATTCTCTTATACTTTATATTATTTGGCCTATTTTCTTTAACCATGACAGGATCTGATTTTATTTTTTTAAGATGACATTGTTTGTAATCAATCACTTTTTACATCTTAGTTTGCCAATACATTCTTTTAGATGTTAAAAAGGATTAGAATTAAGCATATTTTATGTAGAAACAAAAATATATAAACACAGGGCACAATTTCTCTCCTGCCTCATTAGCTATAGAACTCATTTATAAAACTGTGAACAAAGGGAAACTTTTATCTCTCCACCTACCCCTTGCGGCTAGGTGCTTGTCCAGCCGTTATGTGGAATGGAAGGTCCATAGATGGATAGATAGATAGATAGATATCTCCCATAGTGTAGTCATCCTCAACCTGCTGCCCTCTAGAATATGGCCATGTGGCCAGGGGTTGATGGGACTTTTAGTGCAAAACATCTGGAGGGCACAATGTTGGAGAAGGTTGTTATGGTGGTACTGGTCTTTACTACACCACATGAGTGGGCTACTTGCTCTTGGAGCATGAGTAGCTTGCACACAGCACTTTGCATAGATGCTACTACGGGAGGTATGCATGCACACCCTACCCCAGATTTAAGCCTGTGCTTTGTGGAGTCCTTTACAGATTATTTATTTATTATATCTATAACATGCCAGGATTGGCTTCCAAAGCAGTTTACAATTAAAGCCTCTTAAAAAGGGACAATATAATTAAGGATATGTTTGTGAATAGAATAGATCAGGCCTTTTATATTAATTATTTATTGGTGTGATTTCACTCGCTGAATAATCATAAAATGTAAGTTCATACATGTTTGCAATTCCTGATGAATATCATATATTTTTGTTCCTTGCATTATTAAAATTCATACACTTTTTCCTTTCAAAGCAATGTAGTTTTTTAAAATCCCTTGTTCATGTTTTCATGTCGCCAATTTTGTAAGCAGATGGAGATTGTAATTCAGTGGTTTTGTAAGAAAGGTAGCTCTAGCAGTTATGCTTGAGAAATGCTGTCGACATACCTAGATTACTTAACTTGTTGCACACTAACTGACACAAGTTAAAGCAAGAAAATACAGAGAGACCTTACTTTTTTTTTTTTCTTAACTGCTTTCCTAAAGTTTAAGTCAGGCATAGGCAAACTCGGCCTCCAGATGTTTTGGGACTACAACTCCCATCATCCCTAGCTAACAGGACCAGTGGTCAGGGATGATGGGAATTGTAGTCTTAAAACATCTGGAGGGCTGAGTTTGCCTATGCCTGGTTTAAGTTTACAAATGTTTCAGTAAGAAGAGTTACACTGGGCAGCGCAGCTAACCCCACAAATAATTATTTTTATATACTGTACAATACAATAATAGTGCAGTCTCATCAAAATAGCCTCTGATTAATACACTATCTACAGTAGTGTCAGATCCCTAGCTGTCAGGTTCCCAGGTCCAATAGGCCTAGTGTAGTGAGGAGCATCCCAGAACAAGATAGGAGAACAGCAAGCAAATATAAGGTCCCAGACTCCTAGAGCATTCTACAGTAAATACAAGTAGCTCAGACTGAAGAGCAGACCGAGGACTATATGTTTTAAGAGTTGGTGGAGACGGATTGTCTTTAGGATAAGCTAGGATTGCCACCTAAATGGTACTCTAGAAATTCTTAACCCGAGGTACTACTTCCGGTTAGCGGAGTCTGTAACCCAAAGTGCTTGTAACCGAAGGTGTTTGTAACCGGAGTTACCACTGTACGTCCTTTTTCTTACCTGATTCGAAGCAGTCCTATAGGGAGAATGTTCTTAGCCTCCTGCTGGTTTTTTTTCACTAGTAGAAGACTTCTATCCTTGTTATCCTTTTAAAACTCACAAAAAAATAAAATCTAGTTGGTAACCCTCAGTGTCCACATGTGGCCTGCTAATGTATACAGTGGTACCTCGGGTTAAGAACTTAATTCGTTCCGGTGGTCTGTTCTTAACCCGAAGCACCACTTTAGCTAATGGGGCCTCCCGCTGCCGTGATTTCTGTTCTCATCCTGAAGCAAAGTTCTTAATCTGAGATACTATTTCTGGGTTTGCGAAGTCTGTAACCTGAAGCGTCTGTAACCTGAAGTAGCATAGGATAAATCAGGTTCTGATAATTGGGCTGTGCTATAACTGATTGTTAAATGAAAGAGAGGGAACAGAGACAAGCATACAAATTAGCTGAAATGTGAAGCGAAAATACATCTTGTCCTTGGTCTGGAGGAAGAGAGTGAAAACTGCTGCAGCTAACAGACTTGCCCACAGATCAGATAAAAGTGCTGCTGCAGTTTGGCAGACTATTGGGTGGGTGGTGGAGTCAACCCTGAAGAAAGTACCCCACAGGGTACTTGGAGGCTGCCACCCCCTTTAAGTTTGTATTGATGAATTTATCAATCTAGTAGAAGAAAATGAGCAATGCATTGTTAGGTGGTAATTGAAATAATATTTTTTGCTTCCAAAAAGTTGCCTATAAGCAAGTCACTGAATCAGTAAAGAGTAAGGCAAGAAGGAAGTGGCTGTGTTGCTGTTTCTTTAGCATTGTACTGATGTGGGTGGAGGTAGGCAAGTGATCTGGGTCTCAAAATGTTTAATGCTTCCATAGATTCTTCACAAATGAGAAATTCACTTTGTGACAAGTGGTTGATTGGAAATAAAGGGTGTGGTTGGTGGGAATGGTTGAGAGTGAGATTTGCATGTGGGAGTGTGCTATTTTTGGGGGATGCTATTGTGAAAGAAAGTTTAGGCACAGCTGCCTCCTTAGTTATTTTGCTTAGCAAATGATGCTTTAATATGTGAATTCTGATTGTACTTTTGTCTTTGATTTTTTACATGTAATGTTTACTGATGTTGATATTTTGTTTCACTGTTAATGGTGCTGTTTTAAATGTGAATCTTTATTACATTTTTGTGTATGATTGTTATTTGCAATGTTCTTTTCTAGTATTTTGTAATATTTGTATTTGATGTTGTATGATGTGCTGTAAACTGCTTAGAGATTTTCTTTCCCCATTCGACGTAAAACAGAATAGAAATAATAAAGTAAGATTCCTATGCTTCTAAGCCAGCTTTATAAACACCAGATCCATATAAGACAAGCATCTGTTAGTTTAGTGTTTTCTACAATAATAAACCTTGTTATTCTTCCATTTCTGCTGTTCTCAACATGGGTTCAGGATGTCCGGAGCACACTTGTAAGAGTTCTTAAGTTACGGCTTCCCTCCTTCACCCATTTGCAGTCACTAGATTTACCTATGCCTGAATTACAGGTTTTGCCTTTAACTGTCCTAGTAACCTTGGGCTCCCAGCCAACAGATAACAGTCATGGTTTCCAGTAGGGCCTGTAATCTTAACTCACTGCAGCTCAGCACAATGCCTAAGGCATGGGTAGGCAAACTAAGGCCCGGGGGCTGGATCTGGCCCAATTGTCTTCCAAATCTGGCCCACAGACGGTACGGGAATTAGTGTATTTTTACATGAATAGAATGTGTGCTTTTATTTAAAATGCATCTCTGGGTTATTTGTGGGGCATAGGAATTCATTCATCCTCCCCCCCCTCAAGATTGCTGACCCCTGGGCTAAGTCAAAGGATTGTGCCGTTCATAGAATAATGCTGCTGTGTTTTGCTTTAATATTTCCATTTTTTACCAGATGGTTTCTTTTTCATGGCTCTTGCACTTCAGCTGGAACATTCCCTTACAAGATTTCAAAATAAAACATTACTAAAGGAAGCCCATTTATGAGATGCACATTTTAACCAGCACAATTAACAAGAGAAACCATATCGTAAGCCTAGGGAAGGCACCAGAAGGATGTGGCAGCTGTTGCTGCAGCAGCAGCAGCAGGTCTTCCCTGGGGCATCCCCTTCCACCCCTAACCCCGGACCATGTACAGTACTGCTCTGTACTTCTTTAAGCCCTCTGGACAGACGCAGGCTGGGGATGGAGAGGGAGACGGGCAGGCTGGTGGTTCCTGTTTCATTTCGCTCCTCTGGGGGGCGGAGCTGACTGTGATTGGCTTCCTCCAGGGTGGGCGGACCATTTGCCCTCGGAGGCAGACTTGCAGGTCCCTGTGCCCTTCCTGCCCTGTGAGTTCCTGCTGGGGCTGGCGGAGGACTTAGGGATGCTCCAGCGGTTGGTGTTCGGGCGCTGCTCGCCCCCAGGGCTGCTGCTGCTGCTACTGCTATGCTTGGCGTGCACGTGCACGTGCCCGAGCGCTGCGCCTCGGCGGCCCGTCAACTTGGTCTTCGTGTTGGCCGACGACCTGGGCTGGGGCGACGTCGGCTGGCACGGCTCCGAAATCCGCACGCCGACCCTGGACGCGCTGGGGGCGGGCGGCGTGCGCCTGGAGAGCTACTACACGCAGCCGCTGTGCACCCCGTCGCGCAGCCAGCTGCTCACCGGCAGGTACCAGGTAGGCGGGAAAACGCGGCAGGATTGGACTTGCCCACGCGAAGGGCTTAGAGACTGAGCGAGGGACGTGTAGAAACTGTGGCTGAGGTGCTTCTGTCTTCCCGCGCCGGCATCTCTCCCTTGCCGTCGGTGGATTCCTGTGAGAATCTAAGCCTAACTTTCTAGCCCTCGCGGTTGCAGTTCGAATGAGTGGTTTCTAAAACTTAGGAACTGCTGAGGTCTTTGCGTATTGACCCATCTTAATTATCAGGGACAGTGGCGTAGCGTGGGGGGTGCAGGGGGGGCCGGCCGCACCGGGCGCAACATCTGGGGTTAGGGCAAATCCACGGGTTAGGGGGCGCAAATCCACGGGTTAGGGGGCGCAAATCCACGGGTTAGGGGGCGCAAATTACTTGCCTTGCCCCGGGTGCTGACAACCCACGCTACGCCACTGATCAGGGATATGTAATTTTTTTTATTATTATTTGAAAGTCACGCCCAAATCATAAGAGCGCTTCATTCGTGTAGCGCGTCACGTGTGTTTGTGTCTGTCCAGCAACAGACGAGCTACAGTCAAAAAGAGTCACGTCAGTTTGCTGTCAGAGCTGACTGACCATCTGAAATAAGGTTGAGGTTTGGGGGTTGTATTTCTGGGCAACGTATTTCTAGTTTTCTTTGCCCGTTGTTCTAAAAGTTATTAGCTCTTAACACTGAGAAGCCCGTATGCCCTGTAAACCTTAGCCCAATGATATATCTTGCAAAAATGCACAACGAATTCCTAGTACTGTATTGTTTTCGTAGTGCAAAGATACCATAGGAATAGATAATTATCTGGTTTGGGGAGACCTCTAGTGGCTGTTTAATATGCATTTCAGTAAGAGGTCAGGATTGTGTCTTTTGTAAACTTCTATAATTTGTTAGGGAATGCAACGTGTAATAATGAATATACTTTATTTTTGCATAACAGCAAGCAGTGTTTTCCAGTGACAACATATATTTTTAAGGGAAGGAGGAGCCACAAAGCTCCTTTTGGTTTTTATGTCAGCATCATGAATGAAACATTTTATCAGCAGAGCTGAGAAAGGAAACAGCTGATTAAAACTTAGCCTTCTCTCCTCAAGTTTCAGCGGCTGCCTCAGATCTAACTGACTTTCTGTTTGTGGGTGTTTCCTGCTGTCTATGATTCTGGGATTATCTCATAAAGTGGATGTGTGCCAATCACTCCGCTAGGAAGCCTGGTGTTTGGATTTGGGGCAAGGGTGCAGGGAGAAAGCAAAAGAAATGGTGCAACTGATGGCATTTCTTGCAGAAGCCCATATTGTGGCAAACCGATTGAATTCTAAAGTTCTGCAACACTCACGCTCCTTTACCTTATCCTGCTGGCAACGGAAACTGCTTGCACAAGCAGATGCTACTGTTAGCTAGTCCTACCACAGGCTGGACACTATTCAAGCTGTTGTTAGGCAACCTGGAGAATTAGTTCTGGGACGGCATCTCATTCTTTAGCAGCAGTGAGGAGGAACTTTAGTTTAGTGACAGAGGGCATGCTTTGCATCCACAAGGTCCCAGGTTCAATCCCTGCCTTCTTTAGTTAAAAGAATCAGGAAGCAACTGATGCAAAAGCCCCCTGCCTGGGACCCCAAAAAACTGCCGCCATTCACAGGTGGCTTCATTTTGATGTAATGATAAACCATGCTGAATGTAATGATAAACCATGCTAAAGCCCTGCTTTCTTTTACAAACCATGAGATGCCCCACAGATTATCAAACAAACTTCGAAGTCTTCGAAGTTTGGTTTGTTTTCCAGCTGCTACTGTTAGCCAGTTTTCCAGCTGCTCCCGCCTCCTGCCTTTGTAGTTTGCCTTGTAGTTTGGTGAGCTTGGGTGGTCATATAAATTGTGGTTAAGGAAAAGTGCTGTTTGCCATGTTTAAAAGAAACTAAGCTATGAGCCAATAACTGTGGTTTCAGATCATGGTTTTGTAGGTAATAGACAAAACAAAGTTCAGCTGCTGGGCAGTGTTCACACATAATGCTGTGCCATGGTTTAATAAACCATGCCCTAGTGTTATGTGCAAAACAGGGCAATGAATATTGTTTAAATCACAACCTTCCTTATACAAGATTGCAAACCCACCTATAAATTGAGAATATAAGCCTGATTAAGATGGTTGGTGCAACCAGTCATTTGACTGGTGATGAAGGAGGTCGATTCCAGCCCCCTGCCTTCTCCAAACATATTGTCCTGGCAGCATTAGCTATATGGATTGACAGATGGCACACACAAAGGAAGAAGGATTGGAGCCTTTGATTTCTTATGACAATAGAGTTGTTCATAGTTAGGACTCTGTATGCTACTTGCAGTTCATTCATTCATCAATGACCAATTTGAGAAAAGGAGAACTTAAACTATGCCCCATCTCTTTCACACTCTGGAAAGCTCTATAGCTTAGGATGGGCCTAATAGGATGCTCAATATTAGAGCATCTGCTCTGCTTGCATAATAGTCCAAGTTCAGTCCCCGGTATTTCTAGTCAGGACTGAGGGAGTTCCCTGTCTGAAACGCTGGAAAGTCTCCAATAGTCAATGTAGCTACATATCGGAGTCTGATTGGTAGGCAAATGCATGTGGAGGTTCTATTCCTTTTCCCCCAACTTTTGGGGTTTATTAGCCCAAACATCAAGGATTATTATTATTATTTGCAAGGGTTATCCAGTTGCTTTGCAGCTGCAAGTTCAGATCCAAGTAGCAGATACAGGAACAGGTAATAGTTAACATGAGATACAACATTGCTTTTTTAAAAAATGTATTCATGAGTACTAAGTTGCTATTTCTCAAATATTTCTCTTACTTTGTTAATATTGCAACTCAGGGACACAGCGTGAGTCCTCCACCCCTGCAAAGGGTTTTGCAGACATGTCGTGAAAGGGCCAGCAGTGTCCCCATCTTCAAGACTAACCACAAAGCCACTTTCTTCCCCCCCCCTCCTCCTGATCTTTAGTAGATATAATTCACCATTCCTAGTACAGGTGCCTTACTGTTATTTTCATAAAGGAATGAATGTAATACATGTTTCTCTTTTTAAAACTCATTTGCTCAATTCATTATGCAGTTATTTCTTTTAGATATAGGCCTTTCACAAATTGTGTTTTGTTTTATCTGTGATCCATAACCTACTTTGCTTTTCTCCCTGCGGTTAATCACTCTTTACAGCCTTTGAAGAAGATCGTAGCCAGAGGCTAAATATTTGACCAGATGTTCTCCTTATCTACTCCTGCATTTTTCCTATTTCAGTAGGTTTTAAAAACAAAATATTTTCTAGATAGGAGCTGTTCTGGTAAGACCTTGTAAGCCATAAGAGACTCTGCTACTGGGACATTTGGGGAAATGTTCTGCAGCAGCCATATAGTTCCTGATACTGGATATGCAGCATTTTTCACCAGTCATGACCAGGTGACCTGAGAAATCAATAGGGGCCTGGCTGGTTCTACATACCCTTTGCTTCAGCTTCCTTGGATTCCCTAATTAGGCTGGGAACCATACAGATTTCTTGCCTTGGACCATGTCTTCTTCTGGCCCCTTGATCTTCATCTGCCCCTGCTGTGATCCCAGCCTATTCCATCCTGACTGGGCTTTGGTGACCCAGTTATTTCATGATGTGTAGAGATGTCTTAGACTTCTGCTTTTGTAACAGTAACTAGTGGCCAATTGCTATGATACCAAGGGAAGGAGAGCTGGTATATCTGGAAGAGGCCCTGGAGGGCACAGCTCACCTCCCTGATTTGCTCCCCGGCTGAAATGAAAGGTGGTCATCTCCTATTTCCTAATAGTGACCCAGAGGGCAATTTTATTTCCTCTTCCGTTTTAAGTATAGGGTAGTGGTTTCTTCACAAGGATGTTCTGTGTTCTACATCCACTCTTTGAAGCATGAGGCCTCTGAACACTTGCAAGGAACCACAGTTGGGGAGAGACCTGTTACATCCAGTTCCCACTTTAATACAGTGGTAATAATAAATAATAATAAATTTTATTTATATCCCGCCCTCCCCAGCCGAAGCCGGGCTCAGGGCGGCTAACAACAATAAAACAGTACAACAGTACAACACAACACAACACTCTAAAATCATTCATTATAAAATTAATTCAAATCAAACCACTGGCAACCATTCGGCCAGAGCTCCACGAAGATTGCTGAAGGAGGGAGTCAGGCTGTGCCCTGGCCAAAGGCCTGGTGGAATAGCTCTGTCTTGCAGGCCCTGCGGAAAGATGTCAAGTCCCGCAGGGCCCTAGTCTCTTGTGACAGAGTGTTCCACCAGATCGGAGCCACAGCCGAAAAAGCCCTGGCTCTAGTTGAGGTACCTCGGGTTAAGTACTTAATTCGTTCCGGAGGTCTGTTCTTAACCTGAAACTGTTCTTAACCCGAAGCACCACTTTAGCTAATGGGGCATCCTGCTGCTGCCATGCCGCCGGAGCACGATTTCTGTTCTCATCCTGAAGCAAAGTTCTTAACCCGAGATACTATTTCTGGGTTAGCGGAGTGTGTAACATGAAGCGTATGTAACCTGAAGCGTATGTAACCCGAGGTACAGTACCACTGTATTTGCATGCTGCTTTTCCAACAGCCAAGCTGAGCTCAAACTGGCTCACAACAAGAACAAAACATTATCAAACGGGGTGCTCCCTAATAGAAAAGAAATAGGCAATAAAATACAATAAATGCAGTAACAGAATAAAAATGATATAAAATAGTAAAAACCACAAAATAAAACAGTCATGTTGGATATATATACAGTGGTACCTCAGGTTAAGTACTTTATTCGTTCTGGAGGTTCGTTCATAACCTGAAACTGTTCTTAACCTGAAGCACCACTTTAGCTAATGGGGCCTCCCACCACTGCCGCATGATTTCTGTTGTCATCCTGAAGCAAAGTTCTTAACCCGAGGTACTATTTCTGGGTTAGCGGAGTCTGTAACCTGAAGTGTATGTAATCCGAGGTACCACTGTATATTAGCAACACCAATCAGCCCTGCAGCATGAAAAAGAAAAAAAAGCTCTTAATGTTGCTCACCTATGATGTGCATATTTAATTCCTGTCTCTCACACAGGAGGGCAGATTCTACCTACAGACTTTCCCTGGGGGTAGAAACCAATTCTATCTTCCTGAAGCCAGCAGACAAAATATGCATGAAACCCATATTATAATAGCCAGAGCCTGAAGAAGAAAGAATAGAAATGTGCTACAAACCTGGCATACAGCACTCATTTCCCTCCTGTCTCCCACCCAGAGGAACGAGATCAATGGCAACAGGTCCTCACCTGGAAGATGAAGCAGTTTCCATTCTCCTTCCACTAGTTTCCCCACCAGCAGATAATAAAAATTCTACACAACTCATATAAGCTAGGAGGTTGCAGAAAAATGTGGAGTTGTACAACTTCATATTTTTATATAAATCTAGCTTAAAACAACAGGTCAACAAAACTTTGTGATGTCCCCAAAGAGACAGATCCATTTGGTGTCTTCCCTTTGGGGTTGACCCTTATGGGGTGGCCCCCACCCTCACTCTCACATCATATGAGCTGGATGCTTTATAGCTGAATATTCTTCCCATGAGCATCTAGGTGGCCACAGTGAGAATGGGAGGCTCGACTAGATAGACATTTGGCTTGATCAACAAGGCTCTCTTTTTGTTCTTTCATGGGAGCACATGGCTACTTTGAGTTCTTGCTATTTCAGCCAGTCTGTCCATAAACTGAAAAACTGGGGAATGAGCACAAGATAAGAACAGTGATCTTTTTCTCCTCTGTCTAAGGAGCCTTTGTGTGTGCGCTCTCTCTCTTTTAGTTCACCTCTTTGTTTTGGTTGATATAAAAGGGGGGGGGGAAGCTAATTTAAAACAGTAGTAGTAAAAAACAGTCTGGGGTGTTAGCCATTCCTCTGCTGATCACCAGCCTGTCTTGCTAAAACTGCCCTATAGTTTCATATATATTTTCAGAGCTTTTTATTTCCTGAAAGGAAGCCATCTATGTCAATTCAGCCTGGCCATCTGCTTTCCAATCAGAAATGGAAATTTATATTTTACTGCATTGGCAAGTGATATTGACCGCCCCTGTTAGTTGCTCATGAAAACCTGCCGCCAGGTGCTTTTCACCCTCACTAGCAAGCGGCACTCCATTTCCATCACTGGTAGGGCAGGCTAGAGAATTTGCAGAGAACAGTGGACGATTTTGAAACATTTTAAAATACTTTTTTTTTTTTACATGAAAAGAGCCCAATGGAAAATATGCCTTGCTTGGTTCCCAGTTCATAGCCATTTTCAAAAATCACATAAAGAAAGATTAATCCTGTATCTTATTGATGTTAGTCCTCAGCTATTCCTTCCTTACACTTGATCATAAATCTGTTGTTAGATCACCGTTCAGAGTTGCATGTGACAGTTTTGAAGATTTTCGTATTAACCTTCTCACAAGTATAATAAAACCAGAAGACTAGAGCACCTTCATAGTGTTTTTTAAATGTGCAATACATATTTGACAGTGATTTTTACCTGAGAGAGGCATGCAAAGATATGTAAATTGATGCTTTGCTTTCTTTAGAATTTTTAATAAATCTGGCTGTTCATGAAACTCATCTTTGCTGTCTCTAGATGGTTGGTGGGTCATCTGTTAAGGAAGTCAAATAATGCATTTGGGCTTTCTGGCAATAACAGTGAATTTTCTTTTCAGATTATATTTCCATTTTATGTTTATGTTCAGTTTCAGTAGCTCCCTTGTTTCTTTGCTTTCTAAAGCCAGCTAGAATCCTCCATTTGGGTAATCTTCAAGCTCACTGGTTCTTCTGATTATTATGTTTGGCTGGCAAAAATCTCCTCATTTTGCTAGATGATATAATTTTGGCTAATTATGATACATTTGGTATTCCTCTTTTAAGAACTGCCTTCCAAAATAGCTTAATGAAACCATGACTGGAAAAATGAGATACAAGTATTTGTCATTTCTGTGGTTAGTGGTTCAGAAGCTGGAAACAGATTTTGCATTTAATTGAAGCTTGCAACTTTGGGGAGGACTTTGAGAGAAACGCAAAACATTTCACAAGTGTATGTTGTAATGTTGTACAGGTGTACATGGCATTTGATGGAGGAGTTGAATGCAAAGTGTTAGGGAACAGAATGTTTTAATAGTCCTGTATGTGACAGATTTGATGATCATGAGATTCTGTTTTGAATAGTAATCAGATTCCAACTTTAGGAAGGCCACAAAACTTCACTCCCTCTTCATGACTGAAAGCAGTGATGGCCTACAGCAATATGGGGGAGCCACCATGGGGGAGCCTCAGGTCTAATTTGGTTGTTAACACCATTTGAAGCAAAGCTCTGTCATCTCCAATCTAAGCTCTAAGGGCAAAGTTGGAGATAAGGGATCTATTGTCTCCCATCTTAGCACTAAGCATTACAGCTCTAAGAAGAGAGAGAAACCTGTGCCTGCCACCAGCTTGAAATTAGAATTTCCTGTTGTCAGATGTTGCCAGGTGATTGACATATGAATGGCCTTGCCCACCTGTCAACAGTGGCCTGCAGAGGGTGGGCAAATTCTGGATCCAACCTTTGGGCTGCAAAGGTTTTCCGGAGGTTGAGTAACTTACTGTGGGCCCCAGTCTATGCAGACATTTGTACCCTTTTGTGCTCTGTCACTGGGTGCAAGTCAACATTGCACAATTACTGATGTTCTACCTGCACAAGCATATCAGCTTGCCAGACAGAATGAACCCCCATTTCCTTCCGTGTGCTGTTCTGGACCCACTCTGTTCTCCAGACCCACTCAGGGCCAATTTCAGTCAGCACACAGTGGAGAAGGGGTGGGGAGAAGCACGAATGTTCAAGCGGAAGCCCTTACACAGGGGAGGAGCCCTCTGAATCAGGCCAAAGGTCCATCTAGTCCAGCATCCTGTGCCTAAAGATAGGTAATAAAGGCACCAGGCAAGCCTCCCTGGGGAGAGCATTCTACAAGCGGAGAGCCACCACAGGAAAGTCCTATTCTTGAGTTGCCACCCTCTGGACCTCTCATGGAGGAGGTGCTTGAAGAAGGGTCTCAGATGGTGATTGCAGGATCTGGGTTCATTCATATGGAGAGAGGCAGTCCTTGAGATATTGCGGTCCTCCATGAGGACACTGACCAGGGAGTAAGCTCCGCTGAGCACAGTGGAGCTTGCTTCTAAGAAAACATTTATTAGAATGGCGCTGTTGAGTATCCTTCAGTTGGGTAATAGCTCCGTTTTCAAGCCGCACCAGGTACCTTTCCCCCATAACTCCTATGTGTTAGACATGGCAGTTCTGTGTTTTGCTTCCTTTCATTTGGATTCATAGCCTAGATGTCCTGCAAATGTACACCAATTACTTTTAAGTGATTTCCCACCCTGCACACAGTTGCTGCTTATTTTTCAGTATTTCTAAGATGTGATGTATTTAAAGTTTCATTATTGATCTGGGTATGTTAGATTTGTTTTCCTCTAAATATGAACGTGTTGCTGTGCAGATAGCGCTGCCTGCGCATCAGAAAATTATGGTGTAACCGATGTGTAAGGTACACTTGTTTTCATTAGATCCATACAGGTTTACAGCATGAAATAATTTGGCCGTGTCAGCCCAGCTGTGTCCCACTGCATGAAAAACTCCTGCCTGAGCTACTTAAAGAGGCAGGATATGTTACCCACATGGTGGGAAAGTGGCATTTAGGAATGTACAGAAAAGAATGCCTTCCAACCCGCAGAGGATTTGATACTTACTTTGGTAAGTGACGTTTACTTTATTCCTCCTTTGTTTTCATTGGATGGTCCAGCAGTCAATAATTTGTTCTGGCTTAGTAAGAACATAAGATGAGCCTGCTGGTTCATCCCAGTGGCTGATCTAGTCCAGCATCCTGTTCTCACAGTGGCCAACCAGATATCTGTGGAAAGCTTGAAAACAGGACCTGAGCAAAAGAGCAGTCTCCCCACTTGTGATTCCCAGCAACTGTCACTCAGAGGCATAACTTAGCCATCATGGCTTACATTTTCCTTAAAGCAGCATTTCCCAACCTAGTGGATCCCAGATGTTTTGGGCTCCAAATACCAGTTAGCTCATCTTGGAGCATGGCCAGTCATTGGGCCAGGATGATGGGAGCTGTAGTTGAAAACACCTGGATGGTACAAGATTGGGGGAAGCTGCTATGGAGGCTTTGGGGGATGGTGTAACAGCGTGAGGAGGACGAAGGCATAAGGTGCTAATTTCTACCAAGTACAGAAGTCTGATGCATCAGAGATGTCACCTTATTCTGCCTCTGAGATAATGATTTCTCAAAAGTTGTTGCAGGGGCCTTTTGTGACCATGGAGGCATTGACTTGTGTCACTGATTTGTATCTGCGATACCAGATACCAGAACAAGAATCACAGCTGAAGGACTCTGTATTCAGGAAACCTAAGCTGGGGAATTAGAGCTTGTGTTCTATCACTAAGTTATGCCCAACTTATAACCTCTCTGTGGCATGGAATTTTCTGGATGTGAAGTGCTGGATGGGATGAGTTGAAATGATGAGTTTTGTATGGTGGATTGAGTGAAAAGAAAAATAAAAGCATATAATGTAAATGTGTGGAATGTATGAAATACTGAAAAGATTTGATTTTTCTTCTGTCTTCCATTCAGAAATAAGCGAAAATGTGTATGGAACACATTTATAGTACAGGAAATGTCTCTGTCTCCCAGAAACAATATTGTCACATGCTTGTACATAAAACGCCAAAATGGAGCAGAAATTGCCTGCTTTTTACTTGGCTCTTGTTGGCTGTCTTCAGGGACCATGTGTCTTTGTTCTTGGTTTGTTCCATCATTTTACTATTATGGATGGCCATGCATATGAGTTATGAATTATAATGAAAATCTTGGGTGCAGTCCAACCAAGGGCATTGCTAAATCCTTAAAAGCATAAAGGCACAGAACCGTGACAGAGATTTGCATAACATTTGCAGATGCTAATTTATATGTATAGATTTAGGCTGACTGTCAGGAAAAATCGCTTAATAAGCAAGTTAAAAACCACAAAATAAAGTTTTTTTAAAAGGGGAAGAAGTAGGATATGTGGGGCATGGTGCAAAAGACGGGCTCAGGCCCCCAGGGCCATACCTTCACAACAGGAGGAGACTCAGCTAGTGGACCAGATTCCTCCTTGCCCCATCTGCAGCCTCCTGCATGCCCTAAAAATCTATTGAAGGAGCATGGGGGCAGGAGGAAGAGGAGAAGGGCAAGCCCCATTGCATAAGCAGAAGTCTCCTGCAGCACTGGATGTCACACATTGATTGCAAACTGATACTGGTAATGAGTTGTCAAAGAAATAAACAACTATCTGACTTTTAGAAGACATCTGTTTTTAATGTTTGATGTTTTATTGTGTTTTAAAAATTCTGTTGGGAGCCACCCAGAGTGGCTGGGGAAACAGCCAGATGGGCAGCATATAAATTATTATTATTGTTATTATTATTATTGTTATTGTTGTTATTATTTTATTAATTATAGAGCTGGATGTGGGAATTTAAGATACTAGGATCTGAACCTTGCAAAGACTAGGAAAGACTGACTTGGGTACAATAGCCATAATGGTCAAATTGAGGGGTTCCCCCCAATACAATTTTGAAAGACAATAAAATGCATTGTAGGATTTCCCCTTTTGTATAGAAATGTGCATTTTTCACAGTTAACACAAGCTCCTTACACAATGCTGTTTCAGTGTTGTCAGGTGCACTTCCAGAAAAAAATTTAAAAATTGGAAACGTCAAAGGCCATGTTTAGGTAACTGAGGGTGTAACCCGTGCTATATCGTGGCATTGGCACACTGCTAATTTTAATTATCTTTTGGATGTTTAGTATCTGTTTTTGCCTACCTTTTATTGATAATTCTGGTTTTGTTTGTAATAAAATCTCTAAATTATTTAAAATCATGTGGCATAAATTTTTTGTTAAATATAATAAAGAAATATAGGACTTTCATTTGCTCAGTGTGACTGCAAACTGGAGGAGCTGCCTATTAACTCTTACTATCCATTGGTGTTAACCCTGATTTTTGTATTTGTGTCTGTTAAATGGCACTAATTTGTGGCAAGCTAGCTGCAGAAGGATTTTATTTGGAAATCCTTCTGTTCTGTTTGGAAATGGGGATACTTTATTCTGGAAAGACTGTCTCACTCACCAGTTGGTGTCAGCAGGAGATTGGAAATGTTTGAATAGCTTGCATGAAAAATACTCTTTGCAACATAGAAATAGCTTAGTAATTCTAGCTTCAGCTGCAAGAATTATTATAGGGTTTTTGTTTCGTTTTGTTTTATCTTGGCTGCTGTGGCTTTTCATCTTTGACGTTCCATCATTTCAGTTTCAAAATCTCTCATGCACTTGCCAGTTTAAAAGCATCATTGGACTCCTATTAACCATGCAAGCATGGAAGCAGATGTTAACGGTTTTTGTTTTTAGTTTTTTAATGGTGGGGATGAGAGAGTTTGCCAAATGATTTGTTGACTTGTTTTATAAAAACAATCCTATTTAGTCCTGGTATTCCGCCCCCTCTCCCAGGTGTACCAGACCAGGTAAATTCCTCCTTTTTACTGACTTGCAAAGGGAGCTCCAAATATTACTGTCATTCTGCTTTTAAAGACTCTCCTACTGAAATTGTCACAGGCATGATTCTGTGTTGATTCCTTGGTGGTGGTTTCCTGTTTGTGGAATGCCCTCCCCGGCGAGGCATGTCTCCCTCCCTCATTATTGGCTTTCAATATAAATTAAAAAACATTCCTGTTTATCCAGGCTGAAGGATACTGACCATGGCAACCATGAAATTTGCAGCTTTGAGGGTATGTGATGGTTTTTAAATGGTTTAGATACTCTAAAAGTTTTAGAATGTTTTTTATTTTGTTTGCTAATGTTTTAAATATGTTTTATTTTAAATTGTATTGTTTAAACATTTTGATGTTTGCTTCCTTGGGCTCCTTTGAGAGGAAGGGTGGGAAGAGAAATGTAATGAATACATAAATTTAATGAATACATAAAAAGTGAGACTTAATATTTCTCTTTTTTAGGTTACCTTCTTGGAAGTGAAGATTACTATTCTCACGAGCGCTGTGTGCCCATCGAAGCGAAGAACGTAACTCGATGTGCTCTCGATTTTCGAGAGGGAGAAGAAGTTGCAGATGGATTTAAAGACATGTACTCTACTAATGTGTTTACAGAAAGAGCAGTAGATCTTATAGCTAATCACCAGACTGAGAAGGTACAATTCTGTCTCTTTCTTAAAATATAAAGTTGGAATTAATACATTTTGATGCATTTATGAACAGACGCTTTGGTGCAGCTACCTGTTCTTAGCCCCATTATAGTCGTAAGTTCATAATCGGGAATTTAACAATGTATTAGGGGGAAGACATTGACAGGGCTGTCCTACAAAATAGATCAGAAAGAAACTGAATTCAGTTTCTCAAACATTTTCTTTGGTTTTTCTGCTCCTTGCATGATAAATTTGATAGAGCAGTTTCAAAATACTGTAATATTAGTTTGTTTAAATCTCGGTGGCAAAACTTGTACCAGTGCTATCTGCTTGCAGCACCTGTGGCTGCCAATGTGATGTAGTGAATAGTGTTGTGCTTGATGGTTGCATTGGTTCAGTTCCTTCTTCATTCACTGGCTCCCTGTGGCCGTCACTGTGGCTGCAATCCTATACATGGTTGTCTGGTAAACAACCCCCTTTAGCTCAGTGGGACCGACTTCACCTGCAAAAGATTTCCATGTATGCCTCTGCCACATCACTCTTAGGTCTCTCATTACCTAAGGTTGGTGTGGAGATAAAGTTGGAAGAACCTTATGTATGCTGCCTTTAGGTCCTTGGTAGAAAACCATGTATGTTATTATTAATATTGCATTGATATTATTAATATCAATACATTGTTAAACCAGGTGATCAATTAGATATTATTATTAAATATCGGTACAGTGGTACCTTGGTTCTCAAACAACTTGGTTCTCAAACACCGAAAACCTGGAAGTAAGTGTTCCGGTTTTTGAATGTTTTTCGGAAGCCAAATGTCCAATGTGGCTGTTGGCTGTTGTTTCCGGGGCACCACCAATCAGAAGCTGCACCTTGGTTTTCGAACAGACTTCCAGAATATATTAAGTTTGGCGCTTTTGTTTTTGCTATTTGCGTTTTTGTTTTTGTGGCTTTTTCGGTTAATTTGTTTTTGTGACTGTGTGGAACCCAGTTCAGCTACTGATTGATTGATTGATTGATTGATTGTGTGACTGCGGAAATGGATAAAAGCCTCCCATCCAAACAATGACTACCATCAGTGCAGGTAAGAAAAAATAATAATTTTTATTTTTATAATCTACAATACTGTCTCATTTATTTTATAGTACAGTACATTGATGATTGCTTTCATTTAATGGATCAGTGGTCTACTTAGATAGTTTTGCATTACTTTCTATGGGAAAATGTGCCTTGGTTTTGGAACGCTTTGGAACGGACTTCCGGAATGGATTAAGTTTGAGAACCAAGGTACCACTGTAATGTTAAATTTTAACATTATTATTAAATACTCATCTAAACTGCTTAATGTTAAACATCTCAAAGCAATAAACAGTAAAAACTGTCAATATAAACCACAAAAAGAAATCAAAGATGCAATACAATACCATAAGGTACAAACAGGGAGAAGTCCAGCCTTAGTGGCCCAGGAAAAACTGAGAAAAGAAAGTTTCATCTTTAAAAGATGTCTCAGACAGATTATACAAAGAGTACTCCCTGTCCTGCACCACTAATGTAGCATGTCTGACCCAATTACTGGTGTGCCCTGCTCTTAAATATTTCTAGACTTCCCTAATGAAAGCAAAAATTGAATTTGAAGGTCTGCCTGGAGTTAGATCAGCTTATGGCCCTCCAGATGTTGTTGGACAGCAACTCTCATCATCCTTGACTGCTGGCCATTCTGGCTGGGGCCAGTGGAGTCTGGCAACATCATAAAAATGGGGATGTCTTCAATTAAATATTCTTTTATCCTTGAGAACTGAAGACAGAAGGCAGGAAGGAAGCCAGTAGTTGCAGCTGGAAGCTTATCAGCCAGTATGCTGATTATGGCATTTAATGATGCGGTCTCTTTTTTTGGTGTTGTGCCTTTTTTGCGACAGCCTCTCTTTCTCTACCTTGCTCTGCAATCAGTCCACGAGCCTCTTCAAGTACCTGAGAAATACATAGAGCCATATTCTTTTATCAAAGACAAAAAGAGACGCAAATATGCAGGAATGGTGTCTATTATGGATGAAGCTGTGGGAAATGTCACTGCAGCCCTGAAGAAGTACGGCCTTTGGAACAACACGGTTCTAATATTTTCTACAGGTAAGGTTAACAATTAGATATATTATTGGCAATTTTTTATTGGCTATTAAGCTGATTATCTAGCAGGGAAAATGGAGGTTGGGAAAGAATGCTGAAGGCTTACTTGGTATCTGTGTAAGGAATATAACCCCCCCCCCCAAAAAAATCGTAAAACTCTTAATAAACCGTCCCTGCAATCCTAAGACACAGCTACCCATTCTGTTGGCTACAACAGAATGTTTCTGTCAGCAGGGGCAGTTGGAGAGCGCTAGGAAAGATTTCTGGGCACCACGTTAGTGACCCCTTGAGAAGAAAAGCAGTCCAGAGCTAAGGCTGCGTCGGTGAGACTCTGCAACCAAAGAACACATGTGCTTCTTCTTTACTTTGTACGACACCTGGAAAAAAAGACCCAAGTTGCTTTGCTTTGTTGCAGTCTTGATATGATAGGGCAATTTGCAGCATTTACATTGATAGATACTACTGCAATTAATCCTACTTGTAGCCAAAATTGCAGTGGCAGTTTCCGTGTGCTGGAGGGGTGGGGAGGAGTTCTGAAGTGGGGAGCTGGCTCCTTGTGTGAGGCTCGCACAGATGCCGCAGTTTGAGCCTGGGGCCATCTGCATTCCAAGCAGATGCTGTCTGTGCCACTGAGCTATGGCCCTTAGCCTGCTGTTTGTTGTGGCTTCTTAATGTGTACAGTCATACCTCGGGTTAAAGACACTTCAGGTTGCATTTTTTTGGGTTGCAGACCGCTGAAACCTGGAAGTACCGGAACAGGTTACTTCTGGGTTTTGGCAATCGCACATGCGCAGAAGGCTAAATCGCGCTTTGCGCATGCGCATATGTGCTGAATTGCAACCCACACATGCGCAGACACGCCACTGTGGGTTGCAGACTCTGCAGGTTGCAAATGTGCATCCCACACAGATCACGTTCGCAACCCAAGCGTCCACTGTACCCATGTAGTCAAATATTATAGTAAACATGCTTCTGTTTTAGTGCTAAATACCGGAAAGTGTGGGAAGCAATAAGTGGGGCTTCCACCTAACAGAGGCTTAACGGAGGCTTGATAGGCAGAAATTCAACAGACTTGCCTGTTCCAGGCAAAAAAATAAAATGATGGGGAAGGGTGATGTACTTTATCATTGTCACCAGAGGGCACCATAAGATGCGAAGTAGGGCTTCTCTTGTGACAATGATGTTTGATAGAGCCCACATACTAATTTATTTCCACGGTGCATTGTTGGTTCAAAGTGTAGCCCTTTTTACCGCTAACACTAGGAGTTTTCAGCCTTTGTCACAGTGTTCCTCCCAAGGGCAGAAAACAAAACAATCTGTGTACGTCCCCCTCCGCCAACGGCTGCTACAAACTAATCAACATCCTGTTCCTATTTGGCATCCTGGAGAGTGTTTGTGTTGGGCCTTCTTCTGTAGGTGGAAATGCCAGAGAGTAATTTGGTCCTGTGGACAACATGAGCTGATGCAGTACAGTGGTACCTCGGGTTACAGACGCTTCAGGTTGTAGACTCCGCTAACCCAGAAATATTACCTCAGGTTAAGAACTTTGCTTCAGGATGAGAACAGAAATCGTGCTCCGGTGGTGCAGCGGCAGTAGGAGGCTCCATTAGCTAAAGTGGTGTTTCAGGTAAAGAACAGTTTCAGGTTAAGAACGGACCTCTGGAACGAATTAAGTACTTAACCCGAGGTACCACTGTATAACGATTAGACTAGTGTCAGGCTAGGACTGCTGAACCCAAGTTCAAATCCCCACTCAACTGTGAAGCTCACTGTGTGACCTTGAGGCAGCCGCTATGTCTCAGCCCAGCTTTCACCTCACAGGGTTGTTGTGAGGACATAATTGGGGGAACCCATGAGCTGCTTGGGGCTGGATAAAAGTGTAACAGACATGCATAGAATTACATCTCCTTTTGCCCCTCACCCACACCTGGCCTAACACTTGTATAGTACATTTTAAGTTGCTTACAAAGAGCTACACATACCTTGTCCCAATAATCCTCACAGTAGCCATCTGTGGAAGGCTAGCGTGATTATCTCCATATTGTAGGGGATTGTGAGACTGTGGCTGAGAGATTGTGGGTATCTTACAGTCACCTTATGGTTGAGGAAAGATATGAATATGAACCTGATATAGCCATAGAACCGACTTCTCCACGTTGCTCCAGTATGAAAACTAATATCTGGGCATCTTTCTGAAACATAGCCTACTCTTTGAGATGGCCTTTGGAGTTCAGAGATAAGTTGGAAAAGGAACTTCTTTTTATTTTGCTCTGAGTCCTCTTTGTTTTTTACTCCTCTTAAAAAACTCCACTTGGGTTTGGGTGGGCTATTAATCTAAATAAATAATATAGTGAAATATGCATGAGTCTAAAACCTGAATTGGTTCAATTTCAGCTGAATGATACCAGTATAACAAAAGGTATAATAAAATTATGGTGGCATTGTTTTAAAACAACATATAAGAACTTAAGTAGTTAAATGTGCATATTTCAGAGGACAACAGGTACAAGCCAAGCCTTTTGCTGCTTTGGTGTAAAGACACTAAAATGTTACTGTGTGTAAATATAGTGGAGTGGGGGGGCCATCACTGTTTTGCAGAATGAGGCTAAGTTTCCATTTCATTCATTACCAGCTAGCAATTGGTTGACGTATGCCTGGGACCCTACAAAGATCCATATTGTTTGCCCCTAGAGAGAACTGCAGTGTTCTACAGATCCTATGCAACCAGATTAAGATTTGAAATGATGAATTGATTCTTAATATGTGTGACTGGGGAGGAGCTTTGGAGTTCAAATTGAGGACAGCGGTCTTCGCAGATACATACCTTGAGCTGCTTGTGCACAGTGTAGGTCTTTGATGTATTCATTAAATGTCTGGCATCAGTGGGAGTATAGAGAGGCCCATTCTGCAAGTGATTATAGACAGCATACACACACATCTGTGTGCGCACACACACACACGTGCACACACACACACAGTGTCTTAAATTGTTCGGTGCATAAGTTCAAGAGTCCAGTTCAATGGGAATGCCAGAGGTCAGAAATCATCTTGCTTGGTTGAGCTATGAATTGGAGCTTTCATAGAGGTTGCATAGCTGTAGTAAATACTATTAATCCTCCCCTTTCATAAGCACTGGAAGGATTCACCCACACAATTAAAAAACTTAATAATGGGAAAAAATGACATGCTTTTATTGCTATCTTTGGCAGCCGGTTCTAAATTCTTCATCCAAGCTGAAGTGTACAGAAGAGCTGCTTCTAGGCTTGCCCCCTGCTTCAATCCAGTCCTCAGCCTCATGCCTTTTTAATAACTAAATGTTTCAGACATTCCATATCAGTACCACCCTCTATAATTCTGGATATATTTAGTCTCCCTTTTATTGTTACAAATATAGATAGTTCAGACTTGTCAGATTGTTCCTTTTTTCCACAGAGGGATTCCAGATGCAGTGTGCCTCTTTCTGCTGGTTGGTTGATATTTATATATTGACATATTACTTATTGGCCATGTTTGCACATAACAGTAAGCCAGAGTTAAACGAAGTATGGATTACCAGGAATGAGCAAGCACACTAGTACATGTGACTCATATACTGTCTCTGCCCTCTTCCTTTTCCCTTTGTTGCACTGAGAGGAAACACATGAGAGTGCTGACTTAGTATTACAGTGGTACCTCTGGATACGCACACCTCCAGTTGCGTATCCTTCAGGATGTGAACGTGGCAAACCTGGAAGCATTTTTCCGGGTTTCACTGCACATGCATGCGCAGAAGCAGTCTACCGCCCCACGCGCATGCGCAGAAGTGGTCCCTCAGGTTGCGGAAACCTCGGGATCCGACCGGAGCTCTGGAATGGATCCCGTCCGCAACCAGATGTACATGCAAACTAGTCCTTGTGTCTTGTTTCTCGCCAGACAACCACAAGGGCAAACCAAGAACAAACCATGATTCGCATGGAATGCTAAGCCGGCAGTCTGGTTTTGTTTTTCCCCTGACATGGCAAAAGGTATAGGGTGTGTGTGATTTGAACAGTGTACACCAGCATGCTCGCTCATTTCCAGTAAGCCATACTTGGTTTAATTCTCATTTACTGTTACGTATGCACCAAGCTCCTGTGGATGCAAATTCATCTTCATTATGATATTGGCCCTTGGGCTGATCCATCAAGGCTCTTCTTCTCTACTTAAAAGAAAGAAAGAAATGCTGTCTGATTCTCGGTTGCTGCCCAACATTGTCTGGAACAAAATTGTGGGTGGGCTAAGTTGTTGCATATAGGAAGTGAGGTCTGCTTGTGCAATGAGATTTCCCCCTTCTCCCACCCATGGAACCTGGCACTCCCTCAGTCTGATCTGCAGGGCTTAATAGGAGCTCTGCCTATGCCAATTTCGAGTGCGTCCGCTCCACCTTCACTCTAGGCGCCATAACTGTTGCTTCATTGCCCTGAGCTCCCTGGAAAACCAAGATGTGCCTTCATCCACAGAAAGAGGATGCTCTCAGGAGCAATTGTGTCATCTGTCCAAGTTGTTTCTCTAATCCAGAGATCAACCAGGACATTGAGGCAATGGGGACTTACCTGGAACAGTCAGAAAACCATCTAAATCCATTTTGGCTTGACAAGTGTCTCCACCCTACTGGAGGTTAGGAGTTCTTGTAAGCTTAAACTTCATCAAATAGATGATTAGGGCCTCACTATGTTCGGATATGATCCCCTATTTGTTCATTTAGGGATTAGGTTCTTTAGACCAGGGAAACAACAGATAGGAAAAAAGGATAAACACCCCTTCCCACCCTTGCACACTGCTTCTCTGCTCCTAATACCCCCTTCCTCAAAATCAGTTTTGATCCTTCTGAAGAAAGGCTATAAGGGTATTTGAGGTTTCGTTACATGCATGTCTGTGTAATGTGTAGTTAGGCCCCTAAACAGGTTTGTTCCGAAGTAACTTACACTGAAATGGAAACTTGGACTCTTCCAAGTAAATGTGTTTTAGATATATGTTTAGTAAATATGTCTGTCACGTTCTTTATTAACTATAGAATTCTGGCCACCACCTCTGTAATATGTCAGTTGTATTAATAAATACTACATTTGGCATATCCTTCTACAAGGAGGCCTTATTTTCTAAATGTTTTTATAATTCCCTGAGAACCTATTTTGTTTTTCTCCTCTATGGAAACAGCTTCACCTTTTGGTGTTCTGCATAATTTCACATGTTCCGTAAATGGTGCAGAATGAGACAGTGAAATGTTAGGACTTGCGACAAGCCTGCTGAGATCTTAAAACCGACAAATGATTTTCTAGTTAATTAATAGCCTGTCTTTTTCTTGACATAGTACAAGCCGATCTGTCACCGCTGCTCAAAAGCTGATTGTGTGCTCTTGTTTGATTAATCAGGTCCCATGGCTTAAGCCAAGCTGCACTGGTACCTGCGTCTGTGCACAATGTCACAAACAATGTCACAAACTACCGTACTTGTGATAAACAAGCAAAAAGTTGATATGCACACACATGGCCTGCTCTTTATTTCTTATTCTTTAATGAAGACAATGGAATTTTATCTTTATAAACCAGGCTAACATTTAGGGCTTGCTTCACACCTAGATGAATTGGCATGTGAAAAGGTGCCACGAATGTCTAGTTTGCTGCATGTACTTGCATGTAGAAGCAGAGGCATGGGATGCAACAAGCTGAGCACTACAGTGTGGTGCTAACACAGAGGGCACATATGCTCCTTAACAGCCAATAGGAACAACTGATAGGTATATGAATGCTTTTGGAGGGTGGGATAGTAACTAGCCACAGCTTCTAGGTAGTGTAGATCTTTGTAGTGTGTATCTTTGGCTTGCTGGCAATTCTATCAAAGTCCATCAAAAGCCTTGGAGTGTTCTTCTTCGAAAACTCCTATATTCATATCTGTGATTATGTGTCCTGAACATGTCTGTTGAGAAGATTGCTATAATACCCATGCAACAAAAAGCCACATGATTCAGAGAAAGAGATCTGTGCTTTTGAATGAATATAATGATATGAAATGAGCCCAGCTGTGTGCATGTGATGCCACAGTAGTTATTTAGATGCATTTTGTTAGGATTGCATATATGCTTTTGCAGATAAATGTTCCAGCATGCATGTATATGTATATGTATATGTATATGTATATGTATATGTATATGTATATGTATATGTATATGTATATGTATATGTATGTTGTTGTTGTTGTTTAGTCATTTAGTCGTGTCCAATTCTTTATGACCCCATGGAGCAGAGCACGCCAGGCACTCTTGTCTTCTACTGCCTCCCGCAGTTTGGTCAAACTCATGTTTGTAGCTTCGAGAACACTGTCCAACCATCTCGTCCTCTGTCGTCCCCTTCTCTTTGTGCCCTCCATCTTTCCCAACATCAGGGTCTTTTCCAGGGAGTCTTCTCTTCTCATGAGGTGGCCAAAGTACTGGAGCCTCAGCTTCAGGATCTGTCCTTCCAGTGAGCACTCAGGGCTGATTTCCTTAAGAATTGATCTTCTTGCAGTCTCCTCCAGCACCGTAATTCAAAAGCATCAATTCTTCGGCAATCAGCCTTCTATATATATATGTATGTGAAAATGAAAAGATGGCTTTCACACATCCACAATACACAGCTTTATTCTGAGGATATGCTTCTCTCTGCCTTGTGCTTAACCATCTGCCCTACACATCTTTCAGAACTTGCAAAAATTTGGCAGGCTACAAAGATGATTTCAAATCCTTTTAAGTTTATGGAGACACAATCTACTTGAGGGTTGAACAATACTAATCCAATCCAGTCTGGTTCCCTGCTGTGCAAGGTATTGTCCAGTACTACAGGAATATCCTGGTGGAATGGACTTTACATATCCCAAGGTTAGCTTTCAGCTGAGATTTCCTTTCAACTCTGCTTTTGCCAACTTCTCAAAGCCCCCACCCACCCCAGCAAGTCCTGCCCATCCTAAAAATAGCTAAAAACTGTTAGCACATTCTGAAAGACTCTAATGAATTGGCAAAACAAGGAATGAATGTTAACTCCCAAGCCTTCTGCTTTGCTTTAATAGATGATCAATATAAACAGCACACTAGTAGAGTTCTGTGGTGGACCAGCCAGGTTAGACACCCATGAGATTTTGGTATGATCGGGGGAGGGGGATGCAAAAGTGGTAAGATGACTGCAAGTACCTGAATAGTTAGGGAGATTCATTCATTCATTCACTGATTTGCTACATTTATATAATAGATTGCCTGGTGGAACGCTCTGCCTCATGAGACCAGGGCCCTGCAGGATCTGATTTCTTTCCGCGGGGCCTGTAAGACAGAGTTGTTCCGCCTGGCCTTTGGCTTGGAGCCAGTTTGATTCCCTCCCTCCCTCTCTCTTTTTTATTTTCTTTTTTTTTCTTCTTTTCCTTCTCCTCCTGCGATGAGGCTACATTTTAATATTTTAATGTTCCATTATTTTAATGTTGTATTTTATTTTTGTTTTTAAGTTTGTAATCATTCATCTTGTTTTTATTATTGCTTGTAAGCCGCTCTGAGCCCGGCCTTGGCTGGGGAGGGCGGGGTATAAATAAAAAATTATTATTATTATTAATATTAATATTAATATTAATATTATTATTATTTTATTATATAAGTTACATGATAAAAGGAGGAAATAAGAAATGAAGCATATCTAGGGACCAGCGATTTCCACCTGTTGCATTAAGGTTGCATAAGGACCAAGTGGAACAGCACAAAAGAAAGCACTTCTGGGATAGGGTAGGAGAAAACCAAGTGGCATTTGGATCCAGCCAAGGTCAGTGGGAAGGATAGGCCTTATTGTGTCACCTCTCAAAGCATGCCCCTTGTCATGCAATAGCTTGAGTTGAGGCAATGTGTTGCAATGAGGAAGCACTTCAACATTTCTCACTAACGTTAACAACAGCAATTTCTCACCAACATTCAAGAAGCATCACAAATGTTTGAGATAAGCGTTTATAAATCAGAATTTGAGAGTGCTGTTGTGTTCAGGTTGTGCTTGTAGGTTTTCCATGGGCCTGTGTGAGAACTGGATACTGGACTAGATGGGTCACTGGCCTGACACAGCAGCAATGCTCTTATAGAATCATAGAATTGTGGCTTTGGAAGGGACCGTGAGGGATATCTGGTTCAACCATCTGCAAGGCAGGAATCTTTTTCCCAACATGGGGCTCAAACCACAACTCTGAGATTAAGAGTCTCATGCTCTACTGGCTGATCTATGCTCTACCAATTATTATGTTCTTAATTTAGTTGATATATGGAATACTTTAGAAGTAGTATCAAAAATATCTTGATTATTAGAAATTTCATAGATAACGGACCATTACTAGCTAAAACCAAATAATCTCATCATGCATGGAACCCCCAGTGTGATCTGAGATCTTTTTAAACAGAAGCCTGTAAAAGTAGGCTGTATCTGTATGTTGCACCATCCCTTCTGTTTTGTGATGGACGTCCTGTTAGAGGACTTCCTGCTTGCTGAAGGTTTGTAAGAAGGAGCTCACTTCAGTGCCCCACTACATGGGGGGGGGGACCTATATACAGTGGTACCTTGGGTTACATACACTTCAGGTTACATACGCTTCAGGTTACAGACTCTGCTAACCCAGAAATAGTACCTTGGGTTAAGAACTTTGCTTCAGGATGTGAACAGAAATCATGCTCTGGCAGTGCGGCAGCAGCAGGAGGCCCCATTAGCTAAAGTGGTACCTTGGGTTAAGAACAGTTTCAGGTTAAGAACGGACCTCCCGAATGAATTAAGTCCTTAACCTGAGGTACCACTGTACTAGGCTGGAACAAATCCATCACAACAACAACAGCTACTACCACTCTTATCTATTGTCATAAAGGAAAGTAAATTTTATAGAGCAGGCTTTGGCCAAATAATGGAGAAACATCATGGATACTGTCCTGGTTACAATTAACAAGGTTTTCCAAACCCACTTAGGCTAAGCAAAATTTATACAGGAGATTACTGTTGGAACTACAGTGTTCTAGGAATGTATGTAGATCATATTTGTTGGACACGTTCCAAGATTATAAATTTTTAGAATTAAATCCTTTATAAAACCAATGATATGATGGGTTATGTTTTACCACTAGGTCCATTGGCTGCATTATTCTGTTTTTGTGAGTTATGTAGTTCTTTGTGAAGAGATGGAAATGATTATCCATTTGTTAATAGCAGCACGAATGGCCATAAACTAGAAATAGAAAAAACAAACCCATCCCCCCATCACAGACTGGCTGTTAGAAGACTTAAGAGATTGTGTGTGTGTATGTGTGTGTGTGTGTGTGACCAATGCCATCAGAGTAAAAGGAGGCAGGTGGGTGAATAATTGTTTTATGGAGAAATTGAGCCATTTCATAGCTATTTGGAATAATAAAGTAGAATATGCTGCCCAATATTATACTTGGAGTCATACAAGAGAATAATAAATTTTGGACCAACAACATTGATCTGTTGTTTTCCTGTCGTGGTCTGCTGTAGAAAATTGGACCACGTGGATTTCTCATTTTGTGTTATCCTGTTGTTTAGAGATGGGTTTTTAAATACATACATACATACATACATGCCACTCCTGGCATCAGAGAAGGGAACTGATTTGGAAAGCAGATGTAAATAGGTCTGATCGGCTGACTGGAGTTATAGTTCACACTAAATAAAGCCACTTCCTTGGGTTTTGGCCTGTGCTTTGCAAGATATGGTACTGTAATTACAGCTGCTCTTTATTTGAGAATCGTTGCAGGAGAAAAACAGCACCACACTAGCAGCCGAGCAATTCCCTGACACTGAGCTACAGCCATGACACTCATGCCACTATATGCTGAAATGTTTAATCCTTTGTTTTTATTGTTGGTGTTCCTGGGTTGGTTTGGGGGGCTTTAGATGCTGGCCAGTTTTCATTGGCTGCAGGGATTGTTATTGGAATGGCTGACAGCTGTCTGCCAGGCTGTCTGCAGAGCCTTCCTGTGCTCACTGCTGTTCAGCTTCACAGAGCTATTGTTCGCCTTGAGCCCTCCCTCCCCACTCCCTGCCTTAAAGCCTTTCCCAGCCATATCCTGATATGGTAAACCGCTTAAATTAGCTCCAGATTGTTCTGTTTATTTTGTGCAAGATAAGCGACAAAGTGCAGCCACAGCCGTCCACCTCAAATAAACTGAGGAGGAAAGAGAGGAGAGCAAGGTAATCTGGCTGACCAAATGCAGCAGTCCCCAAACAAGAAAGGCACAACACAAAGCGTTAATATGCATAGATCATTTCCTCTCTCCCTTACAGTGCTGCTGTGCCAGAGAGCGTATTCTTGGAAGTACAGTAAGTGCAGACTAAATGCGGCACTTTATTTATTTTCAAGGCAGCATTCTCATATAGCTGGCAACCTTACTAGGAATCCCTGCTCATTCCCTCAAGATCTTGCGTTTGTTTTTTGTTTGTTTTCCCTGGAAAAGAAAATAGGGGAAAACCTTCTGTTGTCTATAATGATGTTTAAAAGCAGCCTCCCTCATATGCGTCAGTCTTGATAACAATCACCCTTACGCCTCTACTTCAGTAGGTTTTGCATTTCTGACTGTAAAAGTGTTCTCCACGCAGCTTGGAGTGTGTTAAGATTGTGAGATTCGGCTTTCTGAAGTTCTTACACAACATCTGGGAATGTGCAGCAATAATGGCCTCATTTCCTCCATGGCCCTTTTGAAGGCATTACAAATATACATCTCAATTAGGTCCTTAACTTAAAAAAAAAACCAAAAAAAAACCAAAAACCCCCCAGATGAGTAGATCCTGTTCCAAAAGAACACACTGCTTCAAAAGGCATAAGGCGATGCCCAAACTGGGCATTCAAAATAAACTTCCTTCTCTGAATAAGAACACATAAATGTTCCAGCCACATTTTAGCAGGTTTTGACCCTCAGAATTCAGTATTCCATTCAGTAGACACAGGTTTTTGGCTACATTCCTAAATAAACTTGCATTGAATTGAAGCAAGTTCCAGTGAAACCGGTGGATCTTCCTTCCAAGAAAATGGTTGGCATCTGCAGATATTCTACATTAAAACAAAAACAAGCTTAACTATGTGGGACAGCCATTTGCTTTGTTCAAGACCTTGTGCAAGAATGTGCCAGAAGGAAAACAAGGTTGCATTTTGAAAATATATTTTGCACGTGTGTGGAGCTTATTTTTACAGTTATATAGAAATGTATATAGTGGATGTGGTGGTATTTGGAGTTGCTACATACCTCATTCTTTATTTTACTCGCTGGTTCCTCCTAGGCTATGTGTTTAGGGCTGAGATACATGCATCCTTTTGTTAATCCTGCAGACTGTTCATTCTTATCTCAGGAGCACGTTAAGGAATATTTTGAGGAGGAGACTTTGTGCTCAGAAATGGCTTTTTACTTGCTATTTTCCAGAGCAGAGTAACCTTACCTTAGCTGCTATTATAATTGAAAAAGTCAGCTCTCTTGATTTAGCCTGATTATTATTCACCATATTTTATTTTCCTCTGAACATTGTGTGCACATAGTCCATACTGAATTACTCTCAGGTGACAGAAATCATGTGTCAGCATCTCTTATTCTTGGAATAGCTCGAAGGAGAAGAAATCAATTTTTTATTACTTCTGTTGCTGTGTTTATTAAAATGAGAAGGCTTCTTGGTTTGGTTCCATATTAAAACAGGAACTTTAAGATAAGGGGGGGGGGCAACCCATAAGTACGTTCATGGACTTCCCTAAGTTTAATTGACATAATAGTCAACACAGTAGTGTAAAGTTGGGAGGATTTGAAGGTCATTTACTAATAATTATTTGTACTGAGAGGGACTCCTACAGTCCAAACCAAGCCCTACATCATGGGTAGGCAAACTAAGGCCCAGGGTCCGAATCCGACCCAATCGCCTTCTAAATCCGGCCTGCAGACGGTCCGAGAATCAGCGTGTCCGGGAATCAGCGTGAGTAAAAAGTGTGCTATTATTTAAAATGTATCTCTGGGTTATTTGTGGGGCATAGGAATTCATTCACACACACCCCCAAATATAGTTCTGCCACCCACAAGGTCTGAGGGACAGTGGACCGTCCCCCTGGTGAAAAAGTTTGCTGACCCTTGCCCTACATGAATGCACAGTTAACTTTTGGGTTTCACTACTTGAAAACAGGGTGATGGTTGCTTGGTTAGATGGGGTTGCAGTATCCACCTGTTCTACAAAGGGAAGGAATCCTTCTGTTAGCTGAGGAATCTTTGATCTAGTGGAGAGCTCCACTAACAGTAGAGGAGGTGAGGAGATTCCGCCTTCAGATCTCTGTGCCACCACCCATGAAAGGGGCCGTTAACTCTCTGGAGCAGATTTCCAGGGGACACAGAGATCTTACTTACTTCTTCTGTTAGCAAAGGCATCCGCTGAATCAAAAGCCTGTCCGCACACAAAATGATTCCGTTTGTGGCTTCTTATAAAAGGGCTAGATCACCTGTGATTCTTCAGGTGTTACTAGACTACAACTCCCATCATCTCTGCCCATTGGCCTTGCTGGCTGGGCTGATAGGACCCATAGTCCCAACAACAAATGAAAGGTTACAGATTTCCCCATCCCTGTGCTAGGCAAATCTTTGAAGGTTCTTCCGATGGTTGTTAGTTTAGTGGAACGGTGGTGCTCAATGGTGGTACATTTCCAGTGTTACCAGATTCCAGGGTAAAAAACAACAAGAGTGGTCACAGTCATGAGAAGTGTATACCTTTGCTGATCTGCATCTTTGACTACTTATGGAAAAGCTAATGCTAGGTTAAAATGGATCTTGCAAAGATCCAGCAAAGGCAATCCTTACATCTAGAACAGAGACAGACAGAATACATTTAATAAGTGGTTAAGCAATCTTGCTTCATTTACATGATGCAGCTACCCAGATTAAGCTTTTCTTGACTGCGGTATTTGGATTTACTTTATAGGTTAATTAACACTTGTTTTTGTTTTTTGTTCATCCACCATGGTGAAGAGAAGCTTAGAATTGTAAGCTATTTGTATTTCAAATAACAGGGGATAGGATCAAATTACTTCAGGGGCACACAATGAGGAATTCATGGGGATTATGTCAGTACACACAACAGTGACCTAGCTAAGCATGGCTCCTTTTCCTAATGTGAGCAGGCATGCTTCACGTTCTCTTAAGACACCTTTGAAGCTTTCTTACCTGCTCTCATTGGCATTTTATTATGGCCTGTCATCTTGAATCTAGTGTAAAATATCAAGGTGATTACCCAGCTAATGGCATCTTGACCACCAGCAATTATTTTGGAAAATAACTTCCTTTTGACTTCATGTATGGTGTGTGGGTGTGGGTGTTTAAGAGAGAGAAACAGTCTGCAACCCAGTTTAAAAACCAATTTTACAATTCTAGTTTGTGGTTTTTAAGACCCCCAATTTTAAATATGTAGCTCTGAATATTCTTAGCTTGTTGTGATATCCATGTACGCACATGGCACTAGATCATAAGAAGAGAGCACAAAGATTGTTTCATGAGCTCTTCAAATTCTTGCTGATTTAGTAATGTTGGTTTATTCTAGGTCAAGCATTCATTATTTTGCTGCCTTGCAGTTCTTAAAAGATGTTCATGCTGATAAGCCAGTTTATACTAGTTATCATTGTCTTGTCTGTAGCTTCATGGGCTCACACTGTACCAGGATATCTGGCAAGTCTTCAGATGGAACTGAGCAGAAATGGGGCTGCTTTTCTGCTTTATTGATTCATATAAGATTTTTGGCAAGGCTAAAATTGAATCAAGGTCCTGATTCTCAAAAACCTTGTACTAATAAAGCAATTCTGAAGCAGTTCTAGGGACATGAGAAACATCTGTCCAAAGTTCATGAATAATGATTTTTTCAGCCAAAATTTTACATGAACTGCCTTAGTTCCCACTATCAGTGCCTTGTTGTAGAGGAAATGAAAAGAAATCTGTTGCTCTTAGGTGAAGATTGGAGAGAAGGATGGAAGAAGCTTCCTACAAGCAGTGCAGATAATTTAATTATGTGCTCAAAAGTTTGCCATATGGACTATTTCCCTAGATTTGGAGGAAACAAAAGAAATAAGAAAAGGGAACTGGAGTGGGATAAAGTTGATCACTGTATTATTTTAGTTATCCAGACTTTGGAGGTAATTCCATCATGCAGCCTTCTACATGCTTGGTATTTTTCTTCTAATCATCAGGAAAATCAGCTGACTTGGATTTCCAATCCAGCTGTTGATTGCAGCTCCGAAGAATGGAGCTCCATTGCAGAAGTGTCCACTCTGTCTTTAATTGCAATTATGCATTTAGTATAGTGCTGCCTCGGGTTACATACATTTCAGGTTACACACTTCGCTAACCCAGAAATAGTGCTTCAGGTTAAGAACTTTGCTTCAGGATGAGAACAGAAATCATGTGGCAGTGGTGCAGCAGCAGCAGGAGGCCCCATTAGCTAAAGTGGTGCTTCAGGTTAAGAACAGTTTCAGGTTAAGAACGGACCTCCGAAATGAATTAAGTACTTAACCCGAGGTACCACTGTAAATAATAATAATAATAATAATAAATTTTATTTATATCCCGCCCTCCCCAGCCGAAGCCGGGCTCAGGGCGGCTAACAACAATCAACAATCAAACAATCAAATATTCATACATTCTAAAAATATTACATTATAAAAATCAATTAAAATCAAATTAATGGCAACTAATTAAGCAAGATTCTAAGCAGGTTGCCAGAGGAGGGAGTCAGGCTGCGCCCTGACCAAAGGCCTGGTGGAACAACTCTGTCTTGCAGGCCCTGCGGAAGGATGTCAGGTCCCGCAGGGCCCTAGTCTCTTGTGACAGAGCGTTCCACCAGATTGGAGCCGCAGCCGAGAAGGCCCTGGCTCTAGTTGAGGCCAGCCTAACCTCTCTGAGGCCTGGGACCTTGAGGATGTTATTATTTGCAGACCGTAGGTTTCTCTGTGGGGCATACCAGGAGAGGCGGTCCTGTAGGTACGAGGGTCCTAGGCCGTATAGGGCTTTAAAGGTTAAAACCAGCACCTTAAACCTGATCCTGTACTCCACCGGGAGCCAGTGCAGCTGGTATAGTACCGGTTGAATGTGATCTCGCAGCGAAGACCCCATAAGGAGTCTCGCCGCGGCATTCTGCACCCGCTGGAGTTTCTGGGTCAGTCTTAAGGGCAGCCCCACGTAGAGCGAGTTACAATAATCCAGTCTGGAGGTGACCGTCGCATGGATCACAGTGGCTAGGTCAGGGCGAGAGAGATAAGGGGCCAAGTGCTTAGCTTGGCGGAGATGAAAAAATGCCGCCTTTGTTATAGCTGTAATCTGCGCCTCCATAGAGAGGGAGGTATCGAAGATTACACCCAAACTCTTAACGGACGGTGCTGGCACTAGTTGCACCCCCGCAAGAGATGGGAGTTGCCCCCTCAATCCCATATCATCCCGCCCCAGCCAGAGGACCTCTGTCTTCGAAGGATTTAACTTCAACCGGCTCCCACGTAACCATCCAGCCACAGCTTCCAGACATCTCGCCAGTGTATCGGGGGCCGAGTCAGGATGGCCATCCATCAACAGATAGAGTTGGGTGTCATCGGCATACTGATGGCAACCCAGCCCAAAACTCCGGACAAGCTGGGCGAGGGGGCGCATAAAGATGTTAAAAAGCATCGGGGAGAGAATCGCACCCTGAGGCACTCCACACACCAAGGAGTGGCGCGATGACAATTCCCCCCCGAGCGCCACCCTCTGTCCCCGACCAGAGAGAAACGAGCGCAGCCATTGAAGGACTGTGCCCTGGATCCCCACGTCGGCAAGGCGGTGGTCCAGGAGTTCATGATCGACCATGTCGAAGGCTGCTGACAGATCTAGAAGAATCAGCAGCCCCGACCCGCCTCGATCCAGCTGCCTACGGAGATCATCTGTTAGGGCGACCAGAGCCGTCTCGGTCCCATGGCCAGCACGGAAGCCGGACTGGAATGGATCCAGAGCAGATGTTTCATCCAGAAACCTACCAAGCTGTTCAGCAACCGCTCTCTCAATCACCTTACCCAGGAATGGAAGATTCGAAACCGGGCGGTAATTGGATAGATCTAAGGGATCTAATGATGTTTTCTTTAAGAGCGGACGCACCACTGCCTCCTTCAGTTCCCCTGGGAATATCCCGGTGCCAAGGGACAAATTGATGATATCCCCCAGGGGGGCCCGCACCTCGTCTGGACACGCTCTAATCAGCCATGACGGGCACGGGTCAAGAGGACAGGTGGTGGGCTTTCCAGCTTGGAGGAGTCTGTCCACATCGGCTGGAGATATCCGGTCAAAATGGTCCAATACTGAACCCGAGGACAGTCGAGGGGCCTCCAGTTCCTTTATTGTATCCAAATTGGCAGGGAGGTCATGGCGGAGCAACAGGACCTTCTCCGCAAAAAAGCTCGCAAATGCCTCACAGCTGTGTGTCAGATTGTTATTTAAATTTGGCTGTCCTTCAAGGGACGTTAAAGACCGAATTATACTAAATAATTGCGCCGGGCGAGAGCTAGCGGATGCAATGGAGGCCGAGAAGTAAGACTTCTTAGCGGCCTTCACAGCCATCTCATAGGTTTTCATAAAAACCCTATAAGATGTTCTTGAGGCTCCGTCACGGGCACCCCGCCATACTCGCTCTAGCCGTCTGAGGTCCCGCTTCATTTTCCGAAGCTCCTCGGTAAACCAGGGAGCCCGGTTTCTGCGGGGTCGCAGAGGGCGCTTAGGTGCGATCTCATCGATGGCTGCCAGGAGCTGGGTATTCCAGCCCTCAACAAGCTCAGTCAATGAGTCGCCAGGGAGAGCAAGGTCCCGCAAGGCTTGACGGAATCTATCAGGGTCCATCAGCCTCTGCGGGCGAGCCCAAATCGGCTCGCCACCTAAGCAGGGTGGGGGTGGAAAGTCAATCCTGTGTAGGACACACTTGGCATATAGGAGTCCCCCCCCCCTTTATATGCGTGTGTGAGGTGAAAATGTTTGGGACTGGCACGCGTGCCTGAAGCACAAATTGGTTAATCTCCCATAGATCTAAGGAGCCACATCAAAAGGAATTATGTCAATCTGGTTTACAAAGCGTAATGAAATTGTTCGTGTTTATCTGTCCTGTTAATGTACTTACCGCTTGAGATACACTTGCACTTCCTTCAAGCCCTAAGATGCCATTAAGCACAATCAACTTGGGGGCCATGTTCAACATTCTTGGGCACACAGACCTCCCCTCCCCCCAGTAGAGGGAAATGTTCCATGTGCTCTTTGGCATTTCCAATAGCCTAGGAATCTGCACTGTACTAAGTCAGTTCATTGGTCCATCTACCTCCATACTCGCTGTGCTGACTGGCAACAGCTCACTAAGGTTTCACACAGGAGTTTTTCCTTGTCTGGAGATGTCATGAAATAGACCTCAGACCTTTCTGCGTGCAGAGCACTGTGCTCTGCCACTAAGCCACAGCCATGTTAGTTGCATTTCATTCTGACTGAAATAAATTAAAATGGTTGCGTGTTTCCCCCCCACACACATTGATTTAAATGGGATCCAAGTGCAGCTAACTCAGTCTGGATACAACCCAATGTATTTCATTTTCATAGAGATGAATGAGAAGCTTCAGCCTCCATGGAGATCCACTGCAAATGTTGCAGACACTGGATCAGAACCTGCACGACACTTACTTTTGTAGACTAGTCTATCAAAGTACTGCTGATTGGTTCACTCATACTTGTTTTTAACTCAATGGCTGGACATGTCACGTAATGGCTCATACATGTGTGTCAGTCATCAAATCACCACCACCAGATTTTTCATAACACTCAATATCAGGCACAATCCTTTTCAATGGAGGTGGCTTGCTCACTCAGCTCAGAATCATCAAGTGATAAGAAAACAAGAATATTCACGAGGCTGTTGTCCTGAAAATGGTTTCTTACCCTTGCATTACAATAAAGATGATAGGACTGAAACATTATCAATTATTTTGCCTGAAATGACTTTGATATTGTTAATCCTTTGGCCCTGGACTCTAATCTCTTCATGAGTTTAAAGTTTCAGGACAATCCAGGATGTCTGGTGGACTCACATACTGCTAAGGATGTCTAGAAAACTGGTCAGAAATAAGCCATGTTGTATTGTTGCATGGTTATAGTACAAATCTGTAGCCAAAGCACTGATCAATATAGTTGTCAGGTCCTGGAAGCCAACTTTAGGTTGCAAGATTACATGTTGAAGAAGTGAACCTCCAAAACAGTATTATCAAAAATCTGTTCTACCCACAGAACTAGCTACACATTCATTACTTGCCAAACTTGGCAAGGTGATGGAGATCTAGGACTAGGTCTTCCATTTCTATATTTTCGGTTCAGAGAGTACCTCCTCTTGTAGAACAAATCCTGAAAATGGTAGAAGAATCTCAAAGGCCTCTTTCTGTGTTTATTTTATGGATTTCATATACAAGGCAGTAAAGTAAAGAGGGTGTTTCTTTCTCCTTTGTGACATAATGATGGTGCATAGGATCCTGAAGGTTGCTGGGCCCAAGACCTTAGGCTGTTGATGATTTGCAGAAAGGCAGCTCTGGATCCAACCTTTTTGTCTAGACAAGGTGTGTCTATAAGCCACACTGGGTGTTACCATAGAAGAGGCATTTCTCTTGTGTTAGAGAGCATGAGAATGCTTGTTTTAAATGATGCTTGAAGTCTGCACATTCATAAGTAGTCACATAAATAATAGGTTTTAAAAATGTATATCTATGTCTGCTGCCCAGTTAATTAGGAACACCTTTTCAGTCAATTAAAAGGTTTTAGAATTGGCTAATCAATCAGTTGATCAAACATTGCAGCCCTACTCACAACCCACCCACTTCAGAACAAAATAATATTGGTCTTTACTCTCTCTGTTTAATGAGCATTAAATTGCAACAGAACACTTCATTACTGTATGATTTTTCTCCAGTAACAAAGAGAAACTGTATTTACTGATGTTTATAAAACTTGAAAGCAGAGCAGTGCAGAGCCCAAAGCAGGTAGAAGTCTATCCCAGTGGGAGGTATCTCACAAGTGAATATGATCCCTTAATGGGTTATCTTTTAAAAATGGGAGTGCTGGGATCTTGGAAGTGAAAATTTTCTTTTAATAAATACATATTTCAGAGTGAAATCATTCAAATTATGCATAAGATAAGAACCAGTGTGATGTAACAGTGAGAGCGTTAGACTATGACCTGGGAAACCAGAGTTTGAATCCCCACTGAACCATGAAACTCACTGGGTGCCCCTGGGCCAGTCACTGTTTCTTAGCCTGACCCACCTCACAAGGTTGTTGTGAAGATTAATGGGGAGGTGGGACTCTGGAGGCAAAGGCGGTACAGTGGTACCTCGCAAGATGAAATTAATTCGTTCTGCGAGTTTTTTCGTCTTGCGAAGCACGGATTTTGGAAAAGCTTAAAAAATCAGCAAAGTCTTCAAAAACCTCAAAAAAGGCTACCACACCGCGTGCTATGAGTTGCTTCTCGAAGTCAAGTCGCAACTGCACCCCCTGAATGCACGGTTTCAATAAAAAGGAAACAAACTTGAAAGACAAAGGAAACAAACTTGCAAGACGTTTTCGTCTTGCGAAGCAAGCCCATAGGGAAATCCGTCTTGCGAAGCAACTCAAAAAACGAAAAACTCTTTCGTCTTGCGAGTTTTTCGTCTTACGAGGCATTTGTCTTGCAAGGTACCACTGTATATAAGTGTAATAAATAAATAAGTATAATGATGATGGGGATAGTTGTAATGCATATGCTGGGGCAGGTCATTGGTCCATCTAACCCAATATTGTCTACTCTGATTGGCAGTGGGTCTCCAAAGTCAGCCAGGAATTTCTCCCAGTACCTTTTACCTGACACTTTAACCTGAACTGCCAGTTCTTGTTCTTTGCTATTAAATTATGGGCACTCCTTATTAAGATACAGTCCTCTACACCCTGCTTATAAATGTTAGTCAGATTTGTTAGCTATGAAATGTTGTCTAATAAAAAACAACCACAACCCTGTAGCAGATGATGGCATGGGGTGTTGTAAACAAAATCTGTCCCTTTTCCCTTATGGGGTATCCAAGAGCCCGTATACTGTAGAGTCCTTATGTGGGTTCCCTATTGGTAGGAGAAAATAACAGAGGCCAACCAGAGAATATTGAGAAGCAAAGCAGCTCGTAAGCCTGTTCTTTATTGAACTGTTGCAATAGAGTGCTCCCCTCACACGCAGGAAGGCCCAGAACAAAGGTGTGCCTGCCCTTATATAGACATTTTAAATTCCCTGCTCTGGAGCTCAAGACCACCCCTCCATACATCATACATACTTCACAGAAGGGGTGTAACCCAAGACCACCCCCCACAAACATCATATCTACATCTCAGAAAGGTGGTCTACAACAGAAATTTGAATGTTGTTGTTTTTCCTGTCTGCCAGGTTATCTAAATACTACCTTATCTAATTGCCTTTCCTGGTAGTCTGCCCATTCCTTTGAAATGGTGATTACCCAATTCCTGTAACAAGGAAGGTTTTCTCACCTCCTCCCTCCTTGCAGAGAAACATTTGGTCAACTTGGGAGTCAAAATGGTTTCAGCATGGTCTTCCTGTACTGGTCCAGACATGTGTTCCACATATCTATGTTTGTACTTGGTTGGTACATTTATGAATATTTATTATATATATAAGACCTTAATTTTTTTATTACAGGGGTAATGGTGCTTGCCTGACCTCCCAGCAGCAGGGTCACTGGTGTTTACTGGGAGAAGGGGGGGACAGTGCAGCAATGAGGTTGACACTGCGCAAACACTGGAGCACCATATTGGTTCTGCAAGTGTGTTTGCACAGTGCTGACCTGGTCCACATTACCGTGGTCTTTCTTCCTCCCAGTAAACAGCAGTGACCCATCTGTCAGGAGGTCGAATAAACACTGCCATCCAACCTCCTCTTTAAAAACTCCACTGAAGGTGTATAAAACTTTTTTAAAAACTAACAACAGGGTTTCTTCATAATTACCGCTTAATATGTTTCAGATAATGGGGGCCAAACGTTGGCAGGTGGAAACAACTGGCCATTAAGAGGAAGAAAATGGACACTGTGGGAAGGCGGAGTGAGAGGAGTGGGATTTGTTGCAAGTCCTTTACTGAAACGGAAGGGAGTGGAAAGTCATGACCTTATCCACATTTCTGATTGGCTGCCAACCCTGGTGAAGCTCGCTGGAGGGTCTACGAATGGCACAAAGCGTCTAGATGGTTTTGATGTCTGGAGAACAATCAGGTAACCTCTGTTTTAGTAGGACATTATCCCCCTCTCCATGGTGCATTATGGGCAACCAAGATGTTTCTGGGGGCAAAATCCTTGTTTGCCATGTTTTTGTTTTTTTTAAACTAAATGTCCTTAAAAATGTGATTGGATTTTCTTTTAATGGATTTATTAACTAGCAGAAGTGGGGCAACTAAACTTAATCAAGCTAGCAGACTCAAGCAGCAAACATTTTGTATGACGCCTTGTTCAAAAATCCATGTAACTCATGAGAAGGTCCTGAGAAATAATTTATCACTTGAGTGTTTGCTGCTATAAGCAGATTTGATTAAATGAATGATAACCCAGCTGTTTGTAGCAGAA
This sequence comes from Podarcis erhardii, assembly GCF_964252035.2. NCBI lineage: Eukaryota > Metazoa > Chordata > Lepidosauria > Squamata > Lacertidae > Podarcis > Podarcis erhardii. The sequence goes on along the minus strand of NC_138501.1, from coordinate 31,939,170 downwards.
AAATTAATGCAACCCTGATGCATGTCCACTGTGTAATCCATCAGAAACTTTCCTGCCAATAGTCTGATTAAGTCAAATTACTCATGGGCAAGTTTTCACCTTCTAAATTTTCCCTGTAGAATTTCCTCTCTCTACCCCCCCCCCCCCGCCACCGCCTTTGCAATCTAACCAGAATTCCCCAGAGTGCTGGGTGTTTTAACAGTGTAAACAGATACATTCTTGCATGGTTGAAAAGTAACTGGTTTTCAATATCACAGAGTAAACAAGATGGAGAGAGGTGATAATTGCTTCATTAAGCTATCAGCAATGCAGAAAGCGGTTTGCAGTCTTACATAGTTTCGGCAGGGGTATTTTATTGAAACTATAATGGCTGGGTTTTTAATAGATTGGATTAAGCTGTCTGAGTTTTAAAAGTACAAGGGTGCACAGAATTATTGGTAGACCCCCCCATGGAAGAAAAAACATCTGCAGCAATTACAGTTTTGCAACAGACAGAGTACATGAAATTGACCACAGCCTCCTCCTTCCTTGAGTCTGTCATGCATCAGTTCCTTACAACAGCTTTCTATTAGAGCTATTTAAACTATTTTTGCCTGCCTGGGGTGATGTTTTTATTATTCTATCTGGTTGGACAGGCATCTCCAGAGATGTTGTGGATATTGAATATCTTCCTGTGTTGGAACAAAGGGTTTTACTGCAGGAACCATTGGGTATTCTCCAGCAATCTGATTCTGTGAACTTTCCCAACTGCTGCAGACCAACCAGGGTTTTGGTTGGATAAGGCATTCTTGATAAAGTTGAAAGCATAGCACTCAATTTCCTTTAGAAAGTTTTTTTCCCCCTAGCTGCAGCTAGTACAAAATGTTTTCACCCCCCTCTTGGTGAATCCAGATTGCTGGGGGCATTAAAAACCTGCTCCCTACTGGTTGCAATGACTACCTGTCAGTTTCCAGGCATAATTCAAGGTACTAATTATGTTGCACAAAGCCCTATATATCTAGGGAGCTGGGTACTTTGTACAGCATTCCCCCCCCCCCCACATGACACCCTTCTCCCATAAAATTTAGAGAGGCCCTGATCCATTTCCCATGAGGACAAATTTGTTGACTTAGGCAACTGTATTTTTCTTTAGGGTGCTGCAACATTATGTTGTATCCAAGTACTTTCTAATCAGAGTAGATCCATTTACATTAATGAACCAAAGTTAGTCATACCCATTAACTTCAGTGGGTCTACTCTGAGTAGGACTAGCATTGGACACAACCCTTTGAAACGCTTCCCCGAAAAAGGCCTCCTGAACTCCTACCTTTAGTCATTTTGGCTGAGAACCAAAGAAGTCATACTTAGAATAGACCAATTGAAATAAACGAGCTTAAGTCCCATGATTTTATTGTATTTTATAATAATTTTTATTGAATTTTCAAATTGTAACAACAAATTTTCCACAAATCTTAACTGAACAATTTATATATCCATATTTCTCCCCTCCCCCCTCTTTGGCTTCCCCAATATTTCCGTTTTGATTTATTAAACAAATTCTATACCCTGCTGGTTTTACCTCTTATATAGTTGGGAAAGTTTAGTCAAAACGTGCCAGTGGGTCCAAATCTTTATTCTGTCTTTTTATATAGTTTATAAATGGTTCCCACACCATTTTTAAATCCATGTTCTCTCTCTCATGTATCCTCTCTGTCAGCTTAGCCAGCTCCCATGATTTTAAATGAGTCTACAGTGGTACCTCGGGTTAAGTACTTAATTTGTTCCGGAGGTCCATACATAACCTGAAACTGTTCTTAACCTGAAGCACCACTTTAGCTAATGGGGCCTCCTGCTGCCGCTGCACCACCGGAGCCCGATTTCTGTTCGTATCCTGAAGCAAAGTTCTTAACCTGAAGCACTATTTTTGGCTTAGTGGAGTGTGTAACCTGAAGCGTATGTAACCTGAGGTACCACTGTACTCTGAACATGATTAACATTGGGTATCACCCTCAGAGAGCAAGTGAAAACCATTTTGTTTTACATTATTTTTATTGCTAGTTTTATGTCTTCTTGTTTTATTGTGTGGTAAATGTTTTCTAAATATCTTGCATTGACTTACTGTGTTTTATAACTATTGGGTAGCAAAAAAAATGTTGTTCTTTGCAGCCCTGGCTTGATTTCAAGACACAGCTGCAAAGGATCTGCAAAGCCATAGCTCAAGCCACTCCTGCAAAGGAACAGTTTTTGTTTGTAGTCATGACTTGAAATCAAACCACATATGTAAAGGAAGAATTGGGAGTGGACTTTCCATTGATGTTCTGCCTTCTGGCCTCATGTTTACATTGGACTATTGACTAGTAGGTGGCCCTGCACATCCATCCAAGTGGGAACTTGGTGGTGGAAAGTTCAGTCTCAGTTCCCCTTCTCTGAACTAAGTTCCACTCAGAATAAAAAGGTAAAGGGACCCCTGACTGTTAGATCCAGTCGCAGACAACTCTGGGATTGCAGTGCTCATCTCGCTTTACTGGCCGAGTGAGCCAGCATACAGCTTCCGGGTCATGTGGCCAGCATGACTAAGCCACTTCTGGCAAACCAGAGCAGCACACGGAAATATCGTTTACCTTCCCACCAGAGCGGTATCTGTTTATCTACTTGCACTTTGACGTACTTTCGAACTGCTAGGTTGGCAGGAGCAGGGACCGAGCAATGTGAGATCACCCTGTTGCAGGGATTCAAACCACTGACCTTCTGATTGGCAAGCCCTAGGCTCTGTGGTTTAGACCACAGCGCCACCTGAGTCCTTTTTCCACTCAGAGTAGACCAGTCATGCCCATTAATTTCAGCGGGTCTGCTGTATGACTAACCCATTAATGCAAATCCTTTGAGTTTCCACTTTATGTGAAGAAAAGCCTTGTGTAACATCTAATAGTGGCCATGTGCAAGCAGAACAGACTTCCACTTGTGCAATGGGACTTCCTCTTCCCTTCCTTCACCCTTCTTATGCACCCCAAATCTTCTCTGGTTGATTGGCTCTCTTCAGCAGATTTGGTGGGGCCACAGGAGCTGCAGGGTGGGGAGGAGAAAGGAAAAAGCGAAGTCCTGATGGCTGAATAAAAGCCCACTGCCCCAATGTTGGATTTTGCCAATGTACGCATTCCTGAAATGCATAACTAAAATTACCTGGGCTCCTGATTACTCTGAGTGTAACTTAGTTCAGGGTTGGGGAACTGAATCCAGCCTGAACTCCCCACCACCAAGGATCACTTTCCTAGATGGGAAGGGCCACCCACTTGTCAATCATGTGATGGTAACCATGAAACCAGGAGGCAGAGCTTCAAAGGAAAGTGTGCTCCCAATTCTTCTTTTCTTCTTCTGGCTTGGTTTTGGTACAGGACAAACAATATCCTGTTTAAATTTCTGAGCAGCTTTGCACACTTAATTAGTTAACAGACTTCCTTTTTTCTTGAGAGAATCGCAAAAGGAATGATTGAAATAGCTGGGCTGGGATTCTGTTAAACTGTAGAAAGAAATTTAATGCCTTTCCTAATAAACTTTATTCTAGTGAAGGCGAACCTTCCCCCAGAACAGAGCTGCTTCATAACATAGACCCGATTTTTGTGGATCCGTCTCCATGTAAGTCTACCATTATTAATTCCTGGAACTTTTGGACAGGTCCTTGAAGCCCAGTTGGGGGGCTGGGGGTTCCCCTATCAATGTAGTTTTTATTTTTCTCTCTGGGTGAAGAATTTAAATCAGGCTGGACACCAGCCATTCTGCCACTATGCCATAAAGTGTTGCAGTGATCTCATCTTCAGAGCACGGTTAACTACACTCTAAATCATTCCCAGAGTCTATTGCGTTCTCTCGTGCTCCAAAGTTGCTCATATGTAAATCATAATGCAGCCCAGAGTGTAGAGCTGTTGACAGATAACCACATGCTCCAGGTACATAGTGAGGCACCATGCCAAGGACCAAAATGCCCCCAGCCCTGAAAAGTGGCGGTTATCTTCTGATAGTTGGGGATATACATGCACATGCCGTTTTCTTGTACAATAAAGCTCTCTTGTTAACCTAGCAGATAGAGAGAAAGGAGGGGGGCCCTAGTTCCTACGTGGCTGTGAAGTTCCAAGTCCCATGGCTGCTTTCATGCTGTAATCATGAGAGATGGGAAGCTTTGCCAATTCTGCTTCTCCGCTTAAACACTGTCTGTTTTACAACTCTGCCCAGCTATTTTTTCCCCCCTTTTCCTTTTTGTTATTTTGCCAGAGACTAAGCTTTTCAATGTGGGGATTGTTTAAGAAGATTTTCATTGGAACATATCCTTTTTACACTCTCTCTAAGTTCCTTAATGAAATTACTATGTAATAACAAAGGGGTGTCCAAAACCACAGATGGCAGCCCTCCTCGCGTGGTTCTCCCCAGGCTTTGTGACTCTGCCTGCGGCCTTGCACGGTCCTTTTCAGGCTCCCCCACCCCCCGCCAAGTTGAAAGTCGAGGAAAGAAAAGAGTGGACTGGGGTTGCACTCTGTGGGAGCCTGGGCTTTGCGTTCTTTGCTGCCCTTTTGCCTGTAGCAATTGAAGACAAGTGGCACAGGGGACAAGCAGTTCTGCATGTGTGCGCGAGAGAGTAGGAGAGGGAGAGGAGAGAAGGCAGAAATAAAATGAAGTGTGGCTCAGGGCCAGGACAAAAAGCATACATCCTCCTAAGTCATACAGCCTCCAAGCATGCATTTTAGCCCTTCTAGTTCTGCGTAAAGTTTTATGAAGTTTTGCCAGGTGGGACTTGCTGGCACACTCTGCATGGCCTGGAAGCCACATGCTGCACAACTTCCCTTGGCTGCATGGGGCCTTCTCTGGGTTCTTTGGGGGCTGCGTTTTGCAACGGCTGCCTTAAATAGTTTGGTGCAGGTGACAGCTGCTGTTCCAAGAAAACTGGCACAGATGTCATAGGCTGGCTAGACCCAGAGGAATGGTGGGAGGCACCAGCTGGGGAACCCCCAATGGAAGGAGGCTCAGAGCCAGGGGTTGGTGGTGGGACAATGATGAGTGGTCAGAGGGAGAAGCCTGGGAAGAGGAGGTGTCGGAAGCTGAACAGATAAAAGGGTTTAGTGAGCAGGGACAGTCTGTGGCAAAGAGAAGTGCAGAAGCTGGAGCAGAAGAAGAGGGAGGCCAAGAGGCAGAGATGAGTCAGACTGGTGAAGAAGCCAAGGTATCTCCCACTCTTGCTGTGACAAATTCCCTTCTCCCCTGGTCTCCCAGAACCAGAAGAGGTATGAAGAGGGAGGAGCAGAGACAGACTCATCAAGAGAGTCTCAGATTGTTTGAGAAGGACCTAGAGGAGGAGGAGTTTTAAACAGCTGTGGGAAGGTGGGGATCTTCAGCCTCCACAACTGCCTTGGTAGGCAAGACTTACTGAGAAGTGTTAGTGTGCTCATTAGGCCTGGCTCCCCTGAGCAAGCCTTGTTTCTTCTAATAAATAATTAACCTCACATACTCCATGTGATTTATTGCTGGCTGGTTCCCTGACAAAAGCTGCAAATGAGTCATTTGTGACCTGTCCCCCCCCCCCATATTTTGTGTATTGTATTTATATCCCACCTTCACCCCCTTCTGTAGAATGCAAGGTAGCATCTATAGAGTTTGTAAGCAGTCTCATCCATACCCTGACCCAGGGCCGGATTTAGATTTGATGAGGCCCTAAGCTACTGAAGGTAATGGGGCCCTTTATATGTCCAGCTGTCAACAACAAATTGTTGCTGTTTTTTGTGTTGAATATATGTTATATGGTAATTTATGGACCTAATAGGTATCTAAAGCCATTTGCACATAACAAAATACGTAATTTATCAAAGTAATTGTTGAACTGAAATACAATTAAGAAGAGGTATATTAATAGTGAAATACAATCAAAGGTAAAGGGACCCCTGACCGTTAGGTCCAGTCGCGGATGACTCTGGTCACCGACTAGCCGAGGGAGCCGGCGTACAGCTTCCGGGTCATGTGGCCAGCATGACTAAGCTGCTTCTGGCAAACCAGAGCAGTGCACGGAAATGCTGTTTACCTTCCCGCCGGAGTGCTACCTATTTATCTATTTGCACTTTGACGTGCTTTCAAACTGCTAGGTTGGCAGGAGCAGGGACCGAGCAACGGGAGCTCACCCCATCGCGGGGATTCGAACCTTCTGATCGGCAAGCCCTGGGCTCTGTGGTTTAGACCACAGTGCCACCCGCGTCCCTGAAATACAATTAAGAAGAAGTATATTTGGGGAGGGGGCAAGAGAGTGGGGCCCTAAGCTATAGCATGTTTAGCTTATACATAAATCCGACACTGCCCTGACCAGACCCAGATCTTCTTAACTTCATCTAGGTTGTTGCATCATGTGCCTTCAGCATATTGTCTACCTTGACTGTCAGCAGATCTTTAGGATTTCAGGCAGGGGTCTCTTCCAGCCCCACCTAGAGGTACCAGGGATGAAACCTGTTATGTACTGAGTCAAATAGGATCCAAACTGCAGCAGTCTGATTGGTCCTAGAACAATAGGATCCAAAAGGCAGCAGCCTGATTGGTCCTAGAACAATAGGATCCAAAAGGCAGCAGCCTGATTGGTCCTAGAACAATAGGATTCAAAATGCAGCAGTCTGATTGGTCCTAGAACAATGCAGCAGTATGATTGGTTGGCAGGAACCACCCAATCATGCTCCAGATAGAAGTGAATCCACAACCTGATTGGCTTACAGTAGAATTCCGGAACTAGCCAATCATGTGCAGCCCATTGTGTAAATAATGTATATAAAGCAGATACTTTGAGGGGACATTCATTCATTCCTCCTCACCACTATGAGCTGAATAAAGAGCATGAAATCACTTTGCGACTCTGAGTATATTTCAAAACCTGAGACCTTCTTCCAGCAAAGTGGCCACTCTACCATGAGCTGTTGCTCTTCTACCTCTGAGAGTAAGAAAGGGACGGGTTCCAAGCCACAAGGAACGGCCTTCAGGAAGTGTTTAGCCGTACCACCTAGCAGTTCGAAAGTTATACAGTAATTTTGGATTTGATACCTGCCTAAAGCAGCTTCTTCTCTGTACAGAAGCAACATGAGTACATGTTCCATTATTGGCTGGGTCATTACTCCGAGCTGGCTGGTTCAAATCCTGGCTGTTCCAACTTCTCTCAAAAGAATCCTGTCTATTGGTTCCCATTATGAATGTCACTTTCTAACACAGCTCCTCTTCTGGAATCCATATTCTGTGATGCTAGTTGAACCCAGATGAGTTGACAGTTGACAGTGATTTCATTGTTGTAAACAACTCAGAAGTCATTTTGGCATATGAGGGGTGTGTGTGTGTTTCTTCCCTACACCTCCCTGTCCCAATTTTGAGCAATACAGTATATCTCAAGGCAATGAGAGTTTCTGTATGAATAGCATTCTGTATGAATAGTGCTTGATACTTAAGAAAATCAACAATCCAGCGAAACATCACAAAAATGCATCATCTTTATTTATGCACCCAGCTGACATCATTTGTCATTCTCTAGGTTCTCTTGCATCAACATCTGCTACCCAGGCCATCCTTTCCACCTTTTTCTTACTGCAGGAGAATGTAGGAGCAGTCGGGTCCGAGACTTGTATTCACTGGGATTTTTCGACACTTTTACAACAATGCCTTCTATTATAGGGATTCTCTGCATTATTTGTTCACTCTGCTTTGAGAAAATTCTTGCATGCAAAGCTAACAGAGCTTAAGCAATGAGTGGCCAGCAGCACTTACTGGTTTGCCAGCGTGGGTGTCATTCCATCTTACTAGGAGGGGCTAGTCTGGCACAGTGATGATGCATTGCTGGGAGCACTGGATTGGTTCTGCCAGGGCGTCTGCACTGTGATGATCTCCCAGTTGCGTGTATCAACTCTTCCAGTAAGCTGCTGTGACACCCATGTCAGGAGGCCAGGTAAGCATGGCTGCTTCTCAAATTCATGAACTCCAGTCATGAGGAAAGAAAACAGCTTTGTACATGGCATCTGGATCTCAGTGCCCTAGTGAGGGCCATAGCTTAGTGGCAGACCCTCGGCTATGCAAACAGAAGGTCCTAGGTTCATTCCCCAGTATCTCTCAGTAGGGTTGGGGGAGAATGTGGTTTGAAATCCTGGAGAGTCACTGCCAACCAGTGTAGGCAATATTGATCCAGAGGTAACAATGGTTTGGCACAGTTTAAGGCAGCTCCCCATGTTCTTTTGCACTGGCACTCTGTCTGTGCAAAAGAAAATGGAGGCTTTAATTCTGCCTTCTCACCAAACAGATGGTTGAGAGTGTGTTGGGCAAATTCTGTCCTGCATGAGTCTTTTTGGTACAGGGAAATATGTGCACAGCTACAGTCTGTGCCAGTGTTTACTCCTGTTGGACTGAGACAAAGGTGTGTGAAGCAACATCACTTTAAAACACATTATGCTCTGGTTAATTTGTGCCTTTTAAAATACCGTATTTTTTGCACCATAGGACGCACTTTTCCCCTCCTAAATAGCAAGGGAAAATGTGTGTGCGTCCTATGGAGCGAATGCAGGGGGGGAGGCAGGTGGGAAAAGCCCCCAAGAGCCGCACACAAGCTTCGTGTGCTCTTGCGGGCTTTTCCCCAGGAGGGAGAAGGGACTGACTGGCCGCATCAGTCCCTTCTCCCTCCTCGGGGGAAAGCCCCCAAGAGTGGCACCCTCTTTAAAGACTGCGTGGCTCCTGCGGGCTTTTCTACGAGGTGGGGGAATCCCCCCACCTCCCAGAAAAGCCAGGAGAAGCCGTGCAGCCCCTTTAAAGAGCGTGCGGCTTCTGCGGGGGGTGGGGGAAGTTGCAGCAGATTCCCTCCTCCCGGGCTCCCTTTGAAGCAGCAATGTGGGAGGGGAGCAGCTTACACTCGTGTAAGCAGCTCCTCTCCCACTTTCCTGCTTCAAAGCAACTACGGAGGAGGGAAGGAAGGGGACCATGGATCCTCCGCTGCTGACGGCTGCAGCGGATTCCCTCCTCCGTGATTGCTTTGAAGCAGGAAAGTGGGAGGGGAGCAGCTTACACTCGTGTAAGCAGCTCCTCTCCCACTTTCCTGTTTCAAAGTGGAGGGAATCCACTGCCGTTGCGAGCAGAGGATCTATGGCTCCGCTTCCTTCCCTCGAAGCAGGGTGCAGGGGTGCAGGGGGGAAAGACGGCAGGAAATAGATGCCGGGCAGGAAGACACAACCACACTTTGACCACTGAAAGTCCACCCCAGCCTCCCCAGATTTCCACTGAGACGGCCAGGCTAATCTCGATGGCCATCAGTCTGGCTCAGCATTATTAACTGGACTTAGATAAGCCATGGTTCCCCTTCCTACCCTCCTCTGAGGCTCGATTTAAAGCAGCAAAGCGGACAGGAGCCGCCCGCTTTGCTGCTTTAAATAGTTTAGTGCAACATTTTATTCAGAATATTTTTTCCCGTATTTTCCTCCTCTAAAAACTAGGTGCGCCCTATGGTCAGGTGCGCCCTATGGAGCGAAAAATACGGTATCTGTGCAACTCATTTTAAAACTGAAAAATAATTATACCTTCAAAATTTCTCCTTGACTTGCAATCTTTCTAGTCAAATGCAACTCATCAACCATGTATGTATGGTGGCCTGCCAGGACCATAGCAGCCCTGTTTGTTTGCAGCCCCAGACTGGTTTTGAAAATTGCAACTTTCTCAAGTCCCTTCTGGGAGTGCATACATGGCAGGTAAGTTGCATTCAGTTTAGTAGATTGAAAGTTTTGAAGGCTGCTTTGGGTGAAAATTGAAGGGACCAGTTGCTTTGCATTACACACTTTATTGTTCTAATTTTAGCCATAATAATTTAGCAGGTTTTTTTAAAAGACTGTTTTTGGAAAACATATTAGGATGTTAGCAACTCAGGCTATTAGAAGCATACTTCATGGTCATAGTCCTCAGAATAGTCAACCTATTTTCAGATTATGAGTCTGAGCATCACAGCTCTTGAATAGGTCAATAGGTTTTTTTTACAGACACTCAAAAATCACTGTCTCAACACAGACTTGCCCTCCACAGTTTCAATGGCAGATTTCTGGAAGGAAGATTATTTGCGCCAAATAGAATACATGTAGGTTCAAGCTCACCACAGAAAATGATAGATCTGGGAACAATTTTACTGAGCATGAGTGTGGCTAACCTCTCTTGGAATAACTTGCACCTTTTCCTCTGATGTTTCTGCCCATTTCTGAACAGTAAGGGGGAGGTGAAGAAAGAACATGGGAAGTACTCAGCTATTATATATGTTGCATTCAGAGATATTGACCTCTATGCATTATGTCTGTTTCTGAGGGTCAAACTAGACATGACATTGGCAGCTTCATTCTGCCCTGTTGATTCAGGAGCATAGGAACCTGTAAATGCACAGGGACTGAGGATCCCCTCAAAGGACCTTCCACAGAGAGACCCACTAAAGTGCCTGTCAGGAGCGGGTCAGCAATAAATCACACAGAGTAAGTGAAGTTAACTCTTTATTAGAACAAACAAGGGCTGCTTAGTAGTGTCAGGCCTAATGAGCAACTCTTCTTGGTAACCAGTACACCACACTGGCTCCCTCTTGAACCTTCCAGGTGCTGGAAAAAACACAGGTCTCTGGCTTCTTGTACCTGAACCTTGTTTCACTTTCATACTGTGTTGACTGTTGACCTTGCTGTGTTGATTGTTGCTTGACCTTGCCTCTGGGTTACCTCTTGGACTGATACCCTCTGTTGGACCTTGGCTTATTTGGTCACTGCTGGGCCCCCATATAATCGTTTCTTGGTGAGTTTTTTGGGCAGGAGACTTGGACCTTCCTGAACTGGGATCCTATTACCTAAGGGCACCTGCTGGAGCATGATAGGAGACTGTAATTAGCTGGAAATATCTCCTGTAGGAGTTCCATTGGGAAAGAATAGGAGCTGTGCCAAGGCATAGTGCTTTCAGTGGAACTGGTGCAGGAGATCTTCCCATTGGTTTGTGCCTTAAAACACAATAGCAGTTATTGTACATGCTTCTTATCAGTTTGTACAACAGGGTTCGTTGAGCCTCCTTTCCTCTCTCCAATAGTCTGGGCCAAACTACTTTTCAAAGTTTTAAAAATGCATTGGGACAAAGTTCTGGAGGAAATAAGTCATGCTAAACACATGCTATCGCTTGTGGACATGTGCCCACCTGAAACTCAACAATGCCACACTGAATAAGGAGTCAGTGTATAGAGACACACAAATCACTCCCCTCCCTTAATCAATAACCTACCTTTGCATATTCTCTTGGCATTCTGCTTAATATTTTCATATGAAAATTCACACGGAACACTTAATAAAAAAAGCATGTAATTCCCTAATGAATATGCTAATTGAATTTGCCATATAAAAGAATAAAACACATAATAAGTATATGTTTCAAATTAAGTGCACTTATGTGCACTGGGAAAAGTATTGCGAAATGTACAATATCATACACATTTGTTATAACTTTGCATCGTTTCTTTAAAAACAGCTCTCCAAGTTATTGATGGCTTGGCAGCTGTGAGGATGACGTCAGCCCTTCCATTGTGAAGCCTCTGCTTTCTTTTAGATAGTCTTATGGCATTTCATCAAGTTTCAGTGATTCAGCTGAATTAAAAACCAACTGGCTTTGAGTCAAAATTCCCTTAACTGCTAAACCAAACATATTCCTGACCACATAGCCAATGCTAGATGCCCTGTCTCATAGCAGCACTGAAGCTCTATATCCTATTGTAGGCAATTGTTATTTTTCAGAATCTGAACTGAATGACCTAGAGAAAGTAATGGAACAATTGGAACTAAGGGTTGTTAGCCAAAGTCTGTCAATATATTTCCTTACTTGTCATGGTCATTCATTAATAAAACATGAGATATTCACCACCTTGGCAAGACAGACATTCTTTTTATCATCTTGGAGAGAAAAAGGCAGGGTTGGTTTTTTTAAGGTGTTGCTAGGTAGAGAGATGTCAATGTAAAGCTCTTTCACCATTGCTCAAAATCCTATGCATTCTGCAAATGGATAAACTGAAATACAGTGGCCTGCTTGCCTACTGGTTGTAGTTGGGTTATGGTTGTGCTTGCTTGAAGGCATTGACCCAGAGCATAGAAATTAAGAGGCACTTAGTCTGAGCCAATTTAATCAAAATCTGATATTTTTAAGGACATTACTTGGTACCTTCTACTAATAACTGCCGAAACAAATAGCTGCATGGAGCAGCCATACTTCGGTATGAATCTGACAACCACCCAGCACTCATTTAATTCATAATAATTTATTATATGCACAGAAACAGTGTTAAAGGTACATGTGCAATATTAAAAGCTCCCTGATTAAAACTAACAATAGTGAGCTTTAACTATCCATAGTTTCATAGACTCAATGCATAGCTTGGCTTTCAGTTTGACTGAGCAGCTGATGGCAGGGTGTGTGAGCTGATTTATTTGATCCATGAAGGCGTTTGTGAGTGCTATGAACCTTACCACTAAATGCATAGAGTTCTCTCCTGATCGCAGTGGGATTCTGTGACTTGTGAATTATACCGTGTGCCACTGGTGTGCCACATTCCAGTCTTGGTGGTGTGCTGTCACTTTCAACAACCTCCATTGCCATCCATGATTGCCTTTCTACTGGTATTCCTTTCTATCAGAGTGTGGACTGTGCAGTCTAGCAAAGTTTTCTACATTGTTCTACAAAATTGTATGTCACAATTTTGTGGATACCTGCACAATATCTGTGCTCTGTTGAATTGGTGCCATAATTTATGATGGAATTGCCCGTATCATTTTTAAGTAATACTTTATGGTGTGTGGATATTTGGTTTATAATAAATCACCTTTGAATTCCAGTGACATTATATATTGCGTCTGCAAGGAACACCAGAAGAATTTGTCTTTATTATGGGACAGTTAACTCCTAGGGGCCCCATTTTTCACCAGGGCTAAAAAGATTCTTTTGACTTATTACACAGCCAAATTGATTTGTGCCATTCATACTTCTTTTCACCACTGGGAAAAAATGAATTTGCATAAAGAGAACAAACACTCATTGTAAGTAAATGGTGTGTACTGTTTTTGTGGGTCCATAGATGTGTGGGTGTGCTTTCTCTAAAGGAATAAAAATGGCTTTGCCCTTTATGTTCATGCACAGCTAACACCTGACATTATTTGAAACTTAAAAAAAAAAGTGTGTTAACAAATCCCATCATTTTGATATGATCTTTTCCTGCTGCTGACTTGGTGAATTTGAAACCTTAGAAAGATAATGGCTGCAACATATATACAGGCCATTTGGTCTCAAACTCCCAGGAATATTATCCATGTATCCAGATACTTGGATATGAAGTCCTACTGGAAAGAAGCAGCTTTCAATAAAATGCAGTTTGGTTCAACCCTAAAATTGGCAATCAGATAGATTACGCCTCTACAGCTTGTGATCCACCATGTGGAATGCAGCCATTAATGTTGGTCTGCCAGATAACCAATGAACCTACTGTTTTTGTTTCCTTTCTGCAATTGAAAAATGAAGACACATAGCCCAAGTAGAAGAACAGATCCTGAATAGAAAAAAAGAAAAAAGAAGTAGGTTTTATATCAATAAAATATAAATATCCCTCATTAGTTTCCCTTGCCCATTGTCCTATAATAACCAATTTAATTCCCATATTTTCCATCTTAACCAGCCATTTCCTTCAAAATATTGTATTTAGATACTTTACTGAAAATTAAAATTAATTTAATTAGCCATATTTTCTTTTTCCATTAGTTCACATACTGTAGTTCTTTGTTTTACAAAATATAAGACTGGAGGGGAGGACCTGTAGTTTAGTTGTATGGCTAGAGCACATGCTCTGCATGCAAATGCTCCCATGTTAAGAGTCTTAGGGAGCAGAGAAGACCCCTGCCTGGAACCTTGGAGAACCATTTCCAGTCACAGTAGACAGGGGTGGGTTAGATGAACCAAGTCTTGATTCTGTATGAGGCAGTTCAATTTACTCATATATTTACAATATATATTTTACTGAACAAGTGCTGCACCTGAATCTGGAAGCTAGACAAGAACCTTTTTGGATCTTTTAACAAAGGCAGGATAGCAACATGAAACCCCTAAGTCTTGTGCCACCTAGTGACTAAGCTGTATAATGACACCATCCACGCAAACTTGAGGCGGGGGTTTTTTGCCTTTGAAAAGAATGATTTCCTTTTTCTCTTACATTTGTTTCAGGATGTTACAAAGCATTGAAATGAAATCTACTTTTTTTCCAAATCCTTTGTTTGGGGGGAAAAAGAGAGCATTGGGAAGAAAAATTTTAAGCTTTGGCAACATATTGTGTTATAACTAGAATTACCATTGGTCTCTTTAATTGGTCTCTTTAAAAAAGAAAGGGAATTGGGTAAGTTAGAGCTCATGGCAAAACCTGGTTATTTTATGCTTCAGATGTCATTAGAAGACAGTATATTGGATCTTAACATTTTGCCTGGTTTACGGAAGGAAGGTTGTGCTCGCAGAAAGAGGCCTGCTCCTAGAAGGAAACATTCCGTGAGTGGAACTCTTGAATGGCTGCTCCTTCTGTGAAAGGAGCAAAGAGGACCTAAGACCAAGATCTGGAGCTTGCCCAGTCCAGCCTGCTACTGTTTCTTTACTTCCTTGTAAAGCCTTTCATCTTGAACCAAAACATCTTTGTATAAAGCTGATACAATCAGCATGTAGATGACTGGTATCTGAAGTTAATAATTCAACTGATATGTTAAGATGGTTGAAGAACATTGCTTGGTTTAAAAAATATATATTTATCATATATATATATGGGCATTGTTGGGGTGACAGTAATAAATAAGAGTCTAGATAACTAGATTTTCATCAGTTCCTTCAAAATCAGTATTCCATTAATTTTTCAAAGGTCAAGGTCACAGCCATTCCTCAAGCATTCTTATTTTAATCGAGTAACTGAAAGTGTCTGAGTTCTGCAGAAAATTCATTATCGCCATAAAGCCGCAAAAGGTCACAAAATGTCTTTCTTCACTGAAGTAGCAAAAATTTTTTATTTCTCCAATAATTCATTATCACAGTGGAGCCTGAAGGAGCCCTTGACATTTCAGCATCCTCCTCCTTCAGGGGAAATAATTGTTTTCATATATCATGATTTAGAAAACGACAGAAAAATTAGTGAAAAACAAACACAAACCTTTCTGGTCTGGGAACCATCTGTATTACTCTTTGTTCCTAAAGCTTCCCTTCCCTCCTCCCACCCCGTGCTGTCACTGAAGCTCTCTACATCTGCCCTGTGCAAAATGGTGAACGCCAGATCTATAGTACTGTAAAAAAAGTAAGAAAATACGAAGAGCCCTGCTGGTTCAGGCCAAAGGTCCGACGTCCTGTTCTCACAGTGGCCAACCAGAGGCCTGTGGGGAAGTCTGCCAGCAGGGCATGAGCACAACAACACTCTCCCCACCTGCAATTCCCAGCAGGTGGTATTTGTTATGTACTGAAGTACTCACCCTGGGTCAGCAGGGGGATGCTGTAGATAGTTTTCACTCAGGTCCACATATGCAAATTAGCGATTGAAAGTGACGTTCAGTGATTGGATAGTTACAGAAAATGGTTACTGTTGCGTTCTAGTGGAGCTCTATATAAGCAGGCTGGCTGAACCCTTCAGTTCAGTTCTTTTCTGGCCTGTGAATAAACAAGAGCTGTTTGAAGAATCACTGTGTCGTCAGATATGTTCACTCTCAACTTAACAGTATTCAGAGGCACATTGCCTCTAACAGTGGAGGCAAGATGTGCATATCTTTCAGTGCACATTCAGCCCTTGCAGTTTGTGCTATACTTTGCCACGCTGCCATAATAATAATAATAATAATAATAATAATAATAATAATAATAATAATAATTTATTTATATCCCACCCATCTAGCTGGGTTTCCCCAGCCACCCTGGGTGGCTCCCAACAGAACATTAAAAACATGATAAAACATCAAACATTAAAAACTTCCCTAAATAGGGGTGCCTTCAGTGTCTGGTCTGAATGATGGGAGTGGAGACGCTCCTTCAGGTATAATGGGCCAAGGCTTGTGATTGGCCACTGTGAGAATAGGATGCTGGACTACATGGGCCTGATCCAGCAAGCTTTTCTTATGTTCTTGCATTTAGGGAGGCTTTTTGCCTTCAGAGGCTGGTTTCTACTGCTTAGGCCTTAACTGGGACCTGCCTCTATATTATGTTTTCATAGCTGCTTCTTTTAATTGCTTTTATTTGATGGCTTGCTATTTTGGTTCCTTTATCTTACTTTTTGTTTTCATTGTATCATATTCTTTCTCTCACTAGCCACTTTGAATTGTATAAGGAAAAGTGGGATATAAGTATTTTAATCTAATAAAAATGGAATAAATAAAAAAATGGGATCATCTCCCCTTTTTTGCAGGGGTTGTGCTGACTGTTCCTTAGGTTTTCTTAGGTTGATAATGCTTCCTAGCAATTCTTGTTGAGCAGGAATTAGACTGACAAAATCTGTAATATCTCACGCTTGGGCGTCTGTGATTCTCTCTGCCTGGAAAATTTGAACTGTGGGAGGCAGGAGGCAGAATGGTATCATGTTGCTGACATGTGGACACAAAATGCATGCTGATGAAAACAATGGGTTGCATGTAACTTGTTCCATCAGCACAAATATTTATGCTTCTGCAGTGAAACTTCCCCCCTCTTCTTCCATATGACCCCCTAAATCTGTTCTGGGCCTTCCCCCGATGCTCCAGAACAGATTTAGGGAAGGTACTGTGCACATGTGGGGAAAGTTGGGGGGTGAGTTCCTTTGTGAAAGCAAAAACCCTTGTGCGGTTGGGACGTGTTAGCTGGATTCTGCCTGAAATGGCCCTGTACTGGTCCTGCTGCTTTCTCCATTGTGGACTGGGTTCATTACAAAGACAGTGTGGTGAGCAGTCAGTGCCCTGGCAAGAGTGACGGCAGTGTTGTGTTTCCCAGACTGGTTAATTTTTGCTTCTAAAAGTTTTGTTAGCTCTCACTTCAGAGACTGAACCTCAGTGCTACTGACGAGTATAGAAATCAACATTCAAAAGCTGTTTGAAAAGGGCACCTGATACAGTCCTAATTAACAAAACTACGCCACGTCCAAATTCATGTAAGCATCCCCATGTCAACATTTTCCTGTACTTGGAAAGCTAACATTTCAAGGTGAGATAAATAAAACATTTTTTTAAATGTCCAGTAGCACCTTAGAGACCAACTAAGTTTGTTCTGGGTGTAAGCTTTCGTGTGCGTGCACATGAAAGCTTATACCCAGAACAAACTTAGTGCTACTGGACATTTTTTTAATTTTTAAATTTATTTCGACTGCATCAGACCAAAACAGCTACCTGCCTGAATCTAGTATCTCAAGGTGAGGTTAAGCTAGAAGCTTTATCCCTGATGTGGTCATATTATGATTGCAGGTAAATTCTGAGAGGACACCACATTTTAAAGTTGAGTGATCCATTAGCACATCCTCCTGTAGGATTGCACCACTCCAAAGCTCTGGAGTGGTACAGTCCCACAGGTGGACAGTGTTGCATCAGAAACAGCATGTCTGGGTAGACTCTTCGTCTACTTCAAGTTTTTAAAACTTCTTTTAAGAAATGTATTTGACATACGAGAAGGAGGAATAAAGGATGAATATTCCATCTTTTTGTACAGATGTAACTGGAACAGGAAAACCATTGTTGGCAGAGCACTACTGAAATCTTGAACTAATGAGTGGAAACATTCTGGAAGCAATTATTTTACAAGCACAAAGTTTTTTGTTTTTATAAAAAAAAACCTTTCCTTTTAGTTTTTAAATGTTTCAGCAGAACTGCAATTCTGTTGGAGATGTCTGTGACAGCAAACACAACGTGGAACCCAGATAGTCATGGGACCAAGAGTCTTAAAGCATTCTTTGGGGGCATTTCTCCTTGGCCACTGGTATGCGAGAAGAGAAGGAAGTATGATGCAGAGATCTTAAACAGCTTCATTCATTCATTTAAATATCCATTAGTCTTTTGGCTATTTCGGCAGACATAAGAAACGTGATGCAAGCCCTTGAAGTCAGCTTTCTAGGAGCAATAGCAGCACAGTTTATTCATGAATTAGATTCCAGAGGGAGCCCCCTTGCCGTGCCCCCCCCACCCCCAACCAGTGGACACTAGTCTATGAGGCCAAATGGGGTACTGCAGCTCCCCCCAAACCAGTGGAGGCTCATCTGTAAAGGCAAATGGGGCACTGTACCACCAACCTGAGTCTGTCCTTGGCCAGCTCCCCCACCTGCCTTCTTACATTCAGTCCTGGGGGTGGTAATGGTGGCCACCTTCCTGCTCCTTAATCTTTGTGTTTTCCTCAGCATGGAGGAGGGAACCAGGAAGAGCCTGCCATTGGCTCTGGCTCCACCCGCTGCCAGCCTCTCTGCCTTCCCCACAATGGCCACTAGCTGACACTGCCCCGACCTCTGTTTCCAAGTGTAGTTTTAAAATGTAAATGAGGGAATTGTATTTTGTATATGAATATGACTTAAGACACATCATATGTTGAGAACTGGCCGTCTATTAAGTTTATATGTTCTTGTAGAATTAGATAGGTTCATGGTAAAGGTAAAGGGACCCCTGACCATTAGGTCCAGTCGTGGCCGACTCTGGGGTTGCGGCGCTCATCTCGCTTTATTAGCCAAGGGAGCCGGTGTACAGCTTCCGGGTCATGTGGCCAGCATGACTAAGCCGCTTCTGGTGAACCAGAGCAGCGCACGGAAACGCCGTTTACCTTCCCTCCGGAGTAGTACCTATTTATCTACTTACACTTTGACGTGCTTTTGAACTGCTAGGTTGGCAGGAGCAGGGACCGAGCAATGGGAGCTCACCCCGTTGTGGGGATTCGAACCGCCAACCTTCTGATCGGCAAGTCCTAGGCTCTGTGGTTTAACCCACAACGCCACCCATGTCCCCATGGTTCATGGAGGTTAAGGCTTATCAATAGCTACTAGCCCTCAGATGAATAGTTCCTCCTTGCTGGAAAGTTTCAGAAGGGGCTGTGTGTACCTCACTCACTTGGCATTTAGCTTGACTGTAATGAGGAAAAAGAGCCTCTAATGTGTAGCTAATTATAATTTATTCAGCCCATGTACTTGGCTCTCCTTTCTTGTCCTTGCATTGTTGCCTTCTCTCCTTCGGTTTGGCAGTTCTGTCAGATCCCATTTTTTCCATGCTTTTGTCAAGAGCTGTTGGGATCTGTGTGTGGCTGCCCCGTGTGGTGACCCACTGAACTGCAGGTGGCAGCCTAGGTACTGAAGAGCCTTGAGGACTGACTCTGCCCACCCAGACTTTCCACTAAATATTTCTGGGTAGGAAGAAGCATAAAGGGCATCCTCCTCCACCTGATCCTTGCTTGAGCAGCAAGGTCTTCCTGAGTACTGCCCCATCCCTGTCTCCTAGTTTGCCCTTTGCTCCTGACTTTTGGCTTGCTCCACAATTCCTTGCGCCCCTCAGATCTTTTCTGTAGCCCAACCCCAACAGATTGGGACTGTTGTGTTGTTTCTGGTAGATCTTTTGTTTCAGTTTTGATTTTTATGTGTGATGCCTTGAGCTATGGAAAGGTGGCTAAGAAATCTAGAGGCAGCCCACCAGCTATGTGAGTCAACGGAGGAAGAGCTTGTTAGGTTTGCTGTCTTAAACTTCAAAGAAATGGGAGAGGAGCTGGCACCTGGCAAGCTACAATACATGGTTGGCAATATATGTATTTTTTAAATTTTTGACATGATAGGTCGCAAAATGTGGTAGACCTGGTGAATGGCCTACACTGAGGTGACTGTTGGCTCTTTTGAAGTGGTAGTGGGGTCCTCTACAACTTGTGGTTAGAGATACAGGAGAAGGTGTTGATACTAGAAGCCACCATTTTGAACCAGGAGTGCACACTTGGCTTAGCTAAAAATGAGCAACAGCCGGGGGGGGGGGGGGACTGTCATAAAGTGTGGCAACAAACTGGATAAGGAACCACGAGGATCTACTGCAAGAGATCTGTGTCGAAGTGAAAGTGAAAGGCCACTTTGTGGGATGAACTTCAAGACGTAAGATTAGTTTAACAAGGTCTACTTCTCATTTTGCTGTTTTTAGAAGAAAATTCTGATAAGGATGGCAAGTATAAAACACGCTGAGCTGTACAGACTTAGTGTCACCACCAAAACATAGGACTTTTCCTACGAAATCCCAATGTTCTTTCCTTATCTGTAAAAAGCTTGTGCGTCAAACTAACAAGGTTTCTGTGACCCAGTCAAAACAACGAGCCATGCAATAAACATTCATTTATAGCTTGCTTCTAGCAAGTTGCTTGTAAGGCATTGTGAAGACCATGAAACCAAGAAGCTCCTCTTGTCTCTCCTTGGGTTATAGGTAGGTATACCTATGAGGCTTTGTAAGAAGAACTGTGGGCGTAGAGTGCATGCTTAATATGCAGAAATTCCTTGGTTCTGCTGCCAAGACCTCCAGTTGAAATGGGGGACGGGACCTCTAGTCCTCTGGATGCTGCCAGATAGCTCCCATCACTCTTGACTCAGTAGCCATGATGATTGGGGAGGTTTGCGAAAGTTGAAGTCCCAACAATATCTGAAGGTCCATTAGTTTTTCACCACTGAGGATTGCAGTTGGCAGGGATGTGAGGGGACCTGCTTAAAACTGTAGAGATGTATTACCAATCAGAACAGATAATACTGGGCCAGGTGGAGCACAATTCTGATGCAAGGCCACTTCATTTGAACTGTAGCATTTGAACTGCATCCCCAATAGATTTGGTAAAGTAGCCCACATAGAATGTGGGAGCTGTGGCCCTCCAGATGCTGTTGGACTTCAACTCCCATCAGCCCCAGCCAGAATGGTTAATGGTTAGGGGATGGTGGGAACTGTAGTTCAGCAACACCTGCAGAGTCTTCTCAGACATAAAGAAAGGCTGCGTATCTCAAAGGGACTGCTTTCCTTCCATGGAATATGCAGTGTTGGAGGCTGTGTGGGGTTGAGAGAGATCCTTCATGAAATGTTTTACTTTTTATATGTTAGCAGGCTGCCAGTGTGGTGTAGTGGTTAAGAGCAGTGGACTCATAATCCGGTGAACCAGGTTCGATTCCCTGCTCCTCCACATGCAACTGCTGGGTGACCTTAGGCTAGTCACACTTCTCTCTGAAGTCTCTCAGCCTCACTCATCTCACAGAGTGTTTGTTGCGGGGGAGGAAGGGAAAATGAGATTGTTAGCTGCTTTGAGACTCCTTAAAGGTAAAGGGTAAAGAGACCCCTGACCATTAGGTCCAGTTGTGGCCGACTCTGGGGTTGCGTCGCTCATCTCGCTTTATTGGCTGAGGGAGCCGGCATACAGCTTCCGGGTCATGTGGCCAGCATGACTAAGCCGCTTCTGGCAAACCAGAGCAGTGCACGGAAACGCTGTTTACCTTCCTGCTGGAATGGTACCTATTTATCTACTTGCACTTTGACGTGCTTTCGAACTGCTAGGTTGGCAGGAGCTCACCCCATCGCGGGGATTCAAACTGCCAACCTTCTGATCAGCAAATCCTAGGCTCTGTGGTTTAACCCACAGCGCCACCCATGTCCCTTGAGACTCCTTAGGGTAGTGATAAAGCGGGATATCAAATCCAAACTCTTCTTTTTCTTCTCTTGGAAAATAAACCAGTCCAAGCTAGCTGTGCCTCTTCCTCACTGCTTGTACGTGCAAGGCTTTTTGTTTACATTATCTGCAGCTTAAATGAGCACCATATTTGAATGTTTTTAATTAACTAGTGGAACAATGTATTTAAATTTTTTTTATCCTGTTCATACCTCTTGCTTTTGGTCATATTTCCATACACAAAGGAACAAAATGTATACTTTGAGCTTTTAAAAAAAGTTTATTAAGGCAAGGGAGAATAAATACAAGCCTGTGTCTTGAGAGTCTGGTATAGGCATGCCCTCCTTAAAGGTCTGCAGCACCTCTTAAAGTATTGTAACTTCTCCTTTTTTCTGGTCCAAATCCATTTTCTTTCATATGGGTTATAACAAATGTAAACAGTTACGTTTTCTGTTCACTATACTCAGAATCTGCATAACAAATCCCTATTTTTAATAACCTTGGGTGGCTAAAGCCTTAGAGTGCCTTTGTATATATCATGCATATATTGAGGCCTGCATTTATTTCCATGAACTTTGCAGTTTCTTATGAGTTTCTGAAGAAATCTTCCATACACTCTGAGAGCTCTTAAACTTTTGTTGTGCCCTCAGCAATGCCCATGTGATTCTACATGTAACATGCATGAAGAAGCAGGCTTCCACACATGCATCATTTACTGGCTTTGGAACTAGTCAGATAAGAGTTCTCTCGTGGGATTTTACTTTATTCTTAGGGTATTTGGCTCCAGGCCTAGAGTAGAGGTATCTTACAGCTGCCTATCCACTTTACCTTCTCTGGTTCCCAGTGGAGGTTCTTCTACTCAGCCCTAGTTGGTCAAGACAAGTCAACAGGGTTGCAATTTAACAACAATTCATTGAAAGCACACACATAGCTTCATTCAAGCAAATAAGCAGAATTCAAAATTGTACAGTAGTTTGCTGCACTTCCAAAAGCACAGCATTCCACTGACAGAGGTGAGTGGAATGTCATCTGTCACCCTGTCGTAATGGATAGTCTAACAGAAGGTGTAAACCAACAGAGTCCAGGTCCAGAAGCCACCCAAAAGTTGCTTTCCCAATGCAGCTTATACAGTTCTTAGCTTTCCAAACATGGTAACGATGGCAACCTTGACCGCCACCCCAAGTATCTTGCATATATACTTGTGTGTTCTAGATAGTCCCTAGATGTTTGTGTGTTTCATAGACCATAGAATTGTAGAGTTGGAAGGGACTTTGAATGTCATCTTGGCTAACCCTCTGCAATGAAGGAATCTCAACACACAGTCCTCCAACCAATCTGAAACCTGCTTAGCTTTGCAAATGTGCTAGCAGTTTTATTGCTGCACCACTATTAAGGTTTGTACCTTCACATTCTCTTTCATCCTTCACTTCCGCCTAACTGCAAGCTTGCTTTATTTCCTTTTATGATCCCCTATTATGATATGTTTAGACCATTCTATACAATATGTGCCCAAGCTTCAGCTCATGACAATATATGAATTTGAGCTTGCAACATAATGCTAGTGATAATACAGTTGTACCTCAGCTCCTGAATACCTTGGGAGTCAAACGTTTTGGCTCCTGAATGATCGAAAACCAGAGGTGAGTGTTCTGGTTTTTGAACATTCTTTGACAGGGCTTCCGATTGGCTGCAAGAGCTTCCTACAGCCAATCAGAAGCTGTGATTTGGAAGTTGAACGGACTTCCGGAACGGATTCTGTTCAACTTCCAAGGTATGACTGTAATAGGATTTTTAAACTATTGGACAGAATGGTTTCCCATATGAGAAGGGTTGAGATGATTAAGCTAAGATCTTGAATAGGTAGCAGTCTTCACTGGTGTGCAAATAAGAGATGTACTGTTGCTTTTATCAGGGAAGTATTACCGGTATGTTTTCTTTTCAATAGAATCTTAACCTCCACTCAGCATAGGATGCATTGCCAGTTTCCCATCTGTGGGAGCACACACAAGTCACAACAATACACACTAAGTTGTTCACTTGTTACTGTATCCAGTCCCAAATCGCACATTCCTTTCTTTAAGAGGCATTTTGAAATGTCTCTGGGTGTAGTGTGCAGGTTGCTTAGGGTGTTGTGACTTAGCCAGATCTGTTCCATAGCTGTGACTGCAGAAAAGCAAAGGTTGCTGATGAATAACCCTACTTGGTTGGTTGTAATACATTAGCAGTCACAGTGCATGCCATCTCCCAAAGACTTTCTTTTTTGCTCATGGTCAGCGAAGGGTGGCAGTCAAAAAATGTTGCCTATGGAAACTGAGCTCGTATGACAAGCATTGTGGAATAAATGATTGGGCATGAGTCTGCTTCCAAATTAAGTATTACGTTTACATGGTTTCAGTCTCCTCCACCAGGCCCCAAAATGTACCGTCCGCACCACAAATACACTGGAATACAGTATGCTTTAACTTTTGTGGTTGGGCTTTCACTAAATACCGTGTTATACCAAAGCTATGTATGCTTTGATCACTTGCCATACAGGGGGGGGGGGGGGACTTTTTCAGCATGGTTCTCTCTCTCATCATTTTAATCACAGACTAAAGAGTGGATGTATCTGGTTAGTTTTCCTGGACCTTTTTAAAAATGCATCTACTGCCTATTTATATCTCATCTCTTTGTGGTTCTGCCAATGACGCTGGTTACTGGAGCTTTTATTTAAGGAGTGAGGGAATGAGCATGAGGAATATAAATAATGGGCCTTCTATAAAACTGTGTTACCTATGCAGTTGTATAAAACTTAATTCACTGTTACATTTTTACTTCTCTGCAATTTAACTTTTGAATCATCAAAGATTAGAACATAAACTCAGAAGACTTCTTTAAAAATAATAATATTGGAGATACTTGGTTATGCATGATGGCCTGGTCTGCATGTCATACGAAACCAAACCATGGCTTAGCATGAATGCATGTGCACACAGGCTACCGAAGAGGAGTTCATAGCCACTTCACTCCTCCTGGGTTGTTTTTCTGCCCCACTGCACTGAACTAAGCTTTAGCTTGGCATAATATGTCATCTCAATCTAGGCTTCTGGTTTTATGGTTCTGCAAGAGCTAAATTATGAGCCTGGATTTATACAACATGTTAAACCAAACCATGGCTTAGCTCACTGTGGCACATCAACAAAATACAGTGGTGCCTCGCAAGACGAAATTAATTCGTTCTGCGAGTTGCTTCGTCTTGCGATTTTTTTGTCTTGCGGAGCACAGATTCCCCAGGTATTAACGGCTTTAAGAAAAAGGAAGCAAAGTCGCAAGACATTTTCGTCTTGCGAAGCAAGCCCATAGGGAAATTCGTCTTGCGAAGCACCTCAAAAAACGGAAAAGCCTTTCGTCTAGCGAGTTTTTCGTCTTGCGAGGCATTCGTCTTGCGGGGCACCACTGTAACTGGAGATAAATGACGCTGCCATGATCTGTTTGCCATTTATGTTTGTTAATTTATGCTGTGTTTGTGATGTCCTATTATGTTCCATAATGCTATTACAGTCATACCTCGGGTTACAGATGCTTCAGGTTGTGGTTTTTTGGGTTGCGGACCGCCAAAACCCGGAAGTACCAGAACTGATTACTTCCAGGTTCGGTGGTCGCACATGCGCAGAAGCGCTAAATCGTGTTTTGCGCAAGCGCAGAAGCGCTGAATCACAACCCGCGCGTGTGCAGACGCACTACTGCAGTTTGCGGACGCTGCGGGTTGGGAACGTGCATCCTGCACAGATCACATTCGCAACCCGAGTGTCCACTGTATTATATGTTGCTTGTAAACTGCTTTGGGATTAATAGAATCATAGAATTGTAGAGTTGGAGGGGACCCCAACTTCCTGCAATGCAGGACTCTCATCCAAAGCATCCATGACATATGTCCACCCAACCTCTGCTTTAAAAACTCCAAGAAAGGAGAGTTCACAACCTCCTAAGGGAGTCTGTTCCACTGTCAAACAGCTCTTACTGTCAGAAGGTTCTTCTGATGTTTGGTCACAATCTCTTTTCTTGTAACTTGAATCCATTGCTTCAGGTCCTGCCCTCTGGAGCAGGAGAAAACCAGTTTGCTCCATCTTCCATGTGACAGCCCTTGGGATATTTGAAGGTGGCTATCATATCTCCCTCTCAGTCTCTTCTTTCCCAGGCTAAACATTCCCAACTCTCTCAACCGCTCTTCCTAAGGCTTGACTTCCAGACCCTTTATAATTTTGGTTGATTCATTTATAATAAAAAAAAAACCCAAACTCCTCTCCTAGAACCTGTACACTCTCATGTTTGCACTGTCATGCTTTTGACATATTATTAGCAAAAGGCACGGCAATATATAATCATTAATATAAACACAGTAACTCTACACAGGAGCTTATGATGAACATTCATGAAGAAATTGAAATTTAGGGGGAAAAGACAGTTAAAATGGGTCAAAGACAGAGATCTATAAAAGTATGCCTGGTTGGTGGGAGAGGAGCCGTTACAGATACGTTTTCCCTCTTCCTCATAATACTAAAATCTAGAGTCACCCAATGGAGATGAATGTTGAGTGATTCCAAACCAACCAAAAGAAGTACTTTTTCACACTTCCTACAATAAATTGATGGAACTTGCTGCTACATGATCTGATGATGACTATGGACTTAGATGGATTTTGAATGAAATTAGATTTATGGAAACAGGTCTATCATTGGGAATTCTTCATGGCAAGTAGGAAATGTCTCTCTCCACTTTTTAAAAGGAATGCCCTGTGGCCTCTTAGAGGGCAGGGGACTTTCAGGAAGGAGGAAGGGAGTTTTTGAAGTATGTAGAAACCCCTAGCTATTTTGAGGTGGCCCCTTTTGCTTCCAAACTGACCAGCACTCAACCACCTGGGATCACTATTAGAGGGAATTATGGCTACATGAAAGCTGCAGGTTTAGAGGCAGCATATCTCTGACGACAATGAATGGGAAAAGGAGCAGACTGGGAGGAGAAGGTGTCAGAAGCTGAAGAGGTAACAGGAAGAGGCTGCGGCCAAGAACAGTTCAGACTCAGAGGCAGAAGCAGAAGCAGAAGCAGGGACTGGAGAGGCGTGGGGCCAGGAGACAGAGAGGCAGTCTTCCCCTCCTGCTGCAACCAGCTCCCCTCCCCCTTGAATCTCCTAGAACACGCAGATAACCAAAATGAGCAGAGCAGAGTGTGCAGATTCAGTTTGCAACTGCTTGGGAAAGACCCCGGAGAGGAGGATTCCTGATGGGCACTGTGGAGGTGGAGACCTTCAGTTGTCACAACTGCTTCATTGGGGGCAAGACTTCCTGGAAAGAGTTGCTGAGACCAGGGGCGCCGACTTATAAAAAATATTGGGGGGGCGGGGGCCCATACCGACTTATAAAAAATATTGGGGGGGCCCAAGACCTCCAAACCGCTGCTGCTGGGGGAACGAAAGGGGCGAGCCCCGGGCTGCCCCGACCTTAAGTGAACCTGTGAGGGCCCGCCCTTTGCGGCAGCCGATTGGCTGCCGCCGTGGGCGGTGAATATTAATGAGCTAGGGGGAATCCCCGCTTCTCGCGGGGCTGACGCCAGCCCCGCGAGATTGTTGATGGGTCGAGAGCCCGCAACCCCACCCCCTCTCTAGATCGGGAGTGGCTTTGTTTTAACTCATTACTGAATGTATTATAAAAGGTAACTATCGTCAAACAAGGAAAATAAAAAATACCAACATAATTTTGTGATTTTACAAAGCATAATATAACTAATAATTTTCTTAAATTATTGGGGGGGCAGAGCCCCCCCAAACGAATTTTTGAGGGGGCTCGGGCCCCCTCAGGCCCCATGGAGTCGGCGCCTATGGCTGAGACCACTAGGACTGAGCCGTGGTTTGTTTCCTTGAATAAAGAGATAATTTCATTGGCCTCGGGTGGCTTATTGTTTTATTGCTGACCTATGCCTGACTCCAGCTCTGACACAGCTGAGCTCTTCTTAAGAAATTATGGGAGAGTCAAGGCAGGGTAACAAATGTACAGGCAACAACCAATTGATGCGTGACCTCATGCATCGTGGTGACCTGGAAGTGACCAGAAAAGGGGGTGGAGTTGGCTTAGACATGCTCTGCTGTCACATGTGAGGACCCGGAAAACAGCCCTCACACAAATTGGGGGTTGCCTGTAATTACCTTTACTTAGACTTTGGGGGTGAAAAGTTAGGCTGAAAGCATTAGGATTTTTAATTCAGTTGTTTAGATAAATAGGCTGAAACTCTGGTTTATATGTATTTCTCTCTCTGCCTTATACTTCCACACAAAACAGATACTGTCTGTTCTGAAACCTTTTACATATAAATTATCGTTGCAATATATTGCCCGTGATGTTTGCTTTTATAAATTGAAAATCAAAAGTTTGGATCAATTTGGAACGAGTCATATGGAATGTACACACAAAATGATGAAAGATTTGAATTTTCCAGCCTAGATAATAAATACCATGTGCAGTCCTTTACCTCAACGATTTTCTAATTCAGTGTGTGTCTGGCAGACTTTTCCTTTCATTCTTGTTCCATGTTGAAAGTAGAGCAAGAAAACTGTTAAAAGTGTAATTAAATTTACAGAGATCAAGGAAAAACATAAACCAGCACAGTTTAACCCCTGGAAGTTTAGAGTGGGCTGGACTGACTTTATTTTACACTTATAAACAGTGTGGGAAAGTGGCTGTTCTAAAAGAGCATATCAAATCTCATGGAAATGTTTCATCATCAGTGCTTCTTAAAAAGGAGCTTGCCTTCATAAATGACTTCACTCACCACCTAATAAAACGCTGCACATATCATTAAAGGTGTGGATAAATTCCCTATTGTCAGACAGAAAGAGGAAACCAAAACTCACCCTGTGTAGCCTCAGGCAAACAACCCATTCTCTTTGTCAGTCCTCCAACTGCAGTATAGGATGATAATAACAATGACCTATGATGCACTGCTGTTGTAGGGCTTACTGAGAGAATCTGTGTGGAGGTGTTTTGGGTGAGCTACAGCATTTTCAAGTGCACTTATATAACTTTCAAGCCTGACACAGCTTAGGACCAGAATACCTGAAGGACTATTTCCTCCTAGATGCTGCTGCCTGGACTCAAAAGTTATTAAGAGAGACACTTTTATGCATTCTTCACCCTACACCTAAGGTATAGTAGGTAGGGACATGGGAGAGCGTTTTCTTCCACTCTCTGAAGCATCATATCATGGGAGACCCATACTTCCTCCCTGTTTGATGGTATATAACATTTTTATTTAGGCTGGTCTTTGTCCCAGAAGCGGAATATTTGTTTTCTGGTGATTTACAGTGGTACCTCGCGTTACATACGCTTCAGGTTACAGACTCCACTAACCCAGAAATATTACCTCAGGTTAAGAACTTTGCTTCAGGATGAGAACAGAAATCGTGCTCCGGCAGCGCAGCGGCAGCAGGAGGCCCCATTAGCTAAAGTGGTGCTTCAGGTTAAGAACAGTTTCAGGTTAAGAACGGACCTCTGGAACGAATTATGTACTTAACCCGAGGCACCACTGTACTTCATTTTTATAGGTTGACTTATTTGTGGTGCTTTTTATCTGCATCTTTTATTGTAATAGTGTGTAGGCATTATTATTTTTTATTATTTTTACTTTTGCTTCATAAGACACTTTGAGTGGTTCAGTTTGTGAACTGGAAAGAGAGGACAGAAACATTCCTAAAATAATAATAACATAATGATAAAACAATTGTAGTAATAAAAATTAAAAACAGTAGCAAACTCAATGTGCTCAAAGAATATGGAAAGAATATGGTTACTCAGCAATGTATAAACTGTGGCTGGTGTGTGCCTTTTTCTAGCAAATTCTTAGGACTGTGGCTAGCCCAGGTTGCATCCATCTCATTAGGCTGGAGCCTTGGGAACACATGTTCATTATAATATTTACATTATTGGCAGGGCCAAATTAAAGGCTGCACTGTGTTCTCAGGCCTCACACGTCGCTGACAATCAGGCATGCTTTCTGTTCTGCTGGAATAAAGGCAAAGATGAGTCTGCCTACACAGACAAGGCTTTTCTGAATCCTCCTACTCCATCCTAAAGAGGGGGCCTTCTCTGCTGCTGTCATCTATCTACACGCCCTTCACTTATGCATGTACCCTACACAGACAGATTGCTTCCTATAAAGTAATTTTAATTTAGAACTGATATTTTTATTATATTGGAAGCACTCAAAATTTTGCCTTCACACAATAACACTGTAAAAGAAGAAACCAAAATCTAAACATGTAAATATATACAAATGGCCTTTAAATAATCAACACAGATGCAATACTTTAAAATTACATGATTTCATGACAGATCTATTGTCTGTCAAGTCAAATGCTCAATCAGCCACCACTCTTGCCAGAAATGCCTTATGCTTTGGGGATACTTTTCACCTTTTTATGTTGTATTTAAGCACCTCACAGACATTCATATTTGTTTCACCCGTGCTTTATTTTTAAAAACCTGGCAGGTTTTTTAAACAGATTTGGGCATTGTGAGGGAAGTGTCTTGGTGGTATCCAGTTCTTTTTTCCAGGAAGGGGGAGGTGGTAGTACGCAGAGGTACGCATACTCCTAAAAGTACAAAGATTCATTATACTTTTGTACATTTACTGTATTTATTTTTCGTGATCTGAACTATAAAATGGTGGTTTTCTTGAGTCAAAATGAGAGTACCCCTAAACATTTTGTTTTTTTAAGAAAAAAAGCACTGGTGGTATCTTTGGAAGCAGCATAGCTAGCCACCCGGGTGCCAAGGGTGACGTGTGCCCTTTTACCCAGGGGTGGGGCAAGCCAGGGCAGGGGACACTGAGCAGAGCCTCCATGGAGTCCGCCCACCACCTCCCCCTCAGCTGTAGGGTGGTGGCAGGTGGATGCAAACCCCACCTAGCCGTTTGGGGCAGCATGGAGCCTTCAGGCTCCCGAGCCACCATGCCACTCCTAGGAGAGATGTGTGGCTCGGGTGCACTGCCGGCCCGTGGTAAGTGCCGCCGCCCCCCACAGTGTGGCGCCCAGTATGCCCCCAGCTACACCTACTATCTGCAAACTTACAGAACTGTTATTTTCACATGTTGACCATGGGGAAAGAAGGCTATATTTGTATGGAATGTTATTGTTACACTTCCTAGCTATCTCCACAGCTCTAACAAATGATTCCTCTGTCTTCACCATAAGTGTTTTATAATTATAAGTATTTCTTTAAAATGCATAATAAGTTTCAGTGCACTCTGGCACTCGTTACGGTCCTCCATTGCGCCAGAAGTGGTTTAGTCATGCTGGCCACATGACCCAGAAAGCTGTCTGTGGACAAATGCCAGCTGCCTCGGCCTGAAAGCGAGATGAGCGCCACAACCCTATAGTCGCCTTTGACTGGACTTAACCTTCCAGGGGTCCTTTACCTTTTTACCTATTCAGCACACAAACAATATAATTTCACAATGGATATAATACTCATGTCCTATTTGATCTTAGGTGAAGGTATCAGCAACAGAACTTCATCACAGAGTAATTATTTTTCCTGGGAAGATTCAATTTTCAATACCTCCATACATGCTGCAATTCGACATGGAAAATGGAAACTACTAACAGGCAATCCAGGTAACTTGTTATGGGATTCCTCCCTTTTGCATGTTCCAGATAATGGCACTTCCTGGTATCTGCTGTATTAAATTTGTGAATACTGGTTTTGGTAGCAATTGATGCTCCAGAGGTGTAAGAAAGAACTGACTAATAATGATCATAAGAACTCCCTCCTCTTCAGCCTTAAAGTAAGGTTGGTTGGTTGGTTGGTTGGTTGGTTGGTTAAATGTGTATGGCCACGCAACAATAGACATTTCCTCCTGGGCAGCTTACAGAGGTGGGGAAGATGACCAGTTTAGGCTGTTCTGCCTGAAAAAGTAACTTATGTGTTTAAAGTGTGCTAAGATTCCCACATGCACTATCTGTTTTGACATAGTATGAAGCATTGGATTCAGATTTGTCACTTGAAGCAGCAAGAGGCACACCTGCTAGAAAGCTCACTCAATGGCAGGCATCCCAGCTTTCCAGTTGAGGCATCCAGCTGGCACTATAATTTCCTATATGTCAATCAGTGTTCTTGCAGATTAATCTCTTATCTTGTTTCTAGGATGGCACTGTTTGTCCGCTTGTGTGTGTCTTGTTGCTCAAAGTTCACCCGCTGATCATTGAATGTTCGTTATAAAAAAATATGTAAAGGTGAAAAAGGTGCAATAAGAGAAAGGAGTTGAGGGCAGTGGTGTCAAAACCAAGAAAAGAACAACAAACCTCAGCCAAATAGCTCTACTGCAGACTGAGCTTCATACCGTTTATATTAGGAACTCTTCTTCCTACTAACATCTAATTCATCTTCTGGGTATTCTGTTGGTCAGCTGGCAAATCTCTATAGGAAAAAAACAAATTCCACGTCGCAAGTTCAATTCCACTTCTCTGAAATTGAACAAGTCAGATCTGTGAACAAGCTGGAAACAAATTAAGAGGCTAATGCTGCCCCAACTAACCTCTAATCTGCTCTGTTCCTGTTTATAGGTTGCTCCCACTGGTTTCCACCACCATCTTTATTTGATGAGTCAGAGGCTCTGTCTTCAGACCCTCCAACAAAGAAACTTTGGCTCTATGATATTGTTAATGATCCCGAGGAACGAAGTGACTTGTCAGAAGAATATCCTGACATTGTGAGAAAGCTCCTTTTGCGTCTCCAGCACTATAACAATAACTCTGTTCCCGTGTTCTACCCAGAAAATGACCCTCATTGTGACCCAGGAACAAAGAAAGCCTGGGGGCCTTGGATGTAGGAAACTGCTCAGCAGCCCGAGAAAGGTATATCCAGGGTAGTCATAGAGCTGATTCCCACATTATATTTGTGTACATAAAAATGTGTGCATCCTTGTGTACACCACGGCAAAGTGTACAAAAATGTTCCATGGGAATCAGCCCATAGACTCAGGGACACAGACACTTCTGACTCGTTTATTTTACCTCTTCAGCTTTCACTTCAGTCCATTGGATCCAGTTCTTCTTACTCAAAAGCTGTTTGAAGGATCCAGTTTCACCATTGGTTGTGCTTGAAGTTCTATAGAATCATAAATCTGCCATTTGGATGTTGGTGGGTTTTTTGCCGTCCATGACATGTCTCTGAAGCAGAGGGTAAAATGATGCCGCCTTCCCAAAGTTCCTGGCCAGCTGGGAAACATTATTTCAGTTGGAAAGCTCTGAGTCATGGCGGGGCGGGGGCAGGGCCTTCTAAATTCTTTCACATCTGAAGTCAAAGGCTTGATTTCATACTTGCCGGGAGCCAGCTTTTATCGGAGGCTGACAGAGTTGTAAAGAAAAGGAGAAAGAAGCCAATTGTAGAGTTCCCTTTCTCTCTCCCCACCTTTACCTCGCGAGTCACTCTAACAGGAGCATCCTAGAATCTCCATGAACAGAACCTCTTAGCAGCTACACGCCAAGGTCCTAGCGATAGCCAAACACGTCAGCTCTACACCCAAAATGTCTTATTTCCACAATATGAAAAATGTGATCAATATGAATACTGTGTCCACAGTGGTGGACAGGATGGTGGCTTGGAGATGTATACCTGACCTCCTAGCAGGTGAGTTGCTGCTGCTTACCAGGAGGGAGAAGGGCAAGAGGGTGGCACTGTGGAGGGTGGCACAGTGCATATGACACTGGCAGGAGCACCGGATTGACTCTGCTGGCACCTTTGAGAGCCAGTGTGTTGTAGTGGTTAAGAGCGGTAGACGCGTAATCTGGGGAACCAGGTTTGCGTCTCCGCTCCTCCACATGCAGCTGCTGGGTGACCTTGGGCTAGTCACACTTCCTTGAAGTCTCTCAGCCCCACTCACCTCACAGAGTGTTTGTTGTGGGGGAGAAAGGGAAAGGAGAATGTTAGCCACTTTGAGACTCCTTCGGGTAGTGATAAAGCGGGATATCAAATCCAAACTCCTCCTCCTCCTCCTCCTCCTCCTCCTCCTCCTCCTCCTCCTCCTCCTCTTCTTCTTCTTCTTCTTCTTCTTCTTCTTTGCACTGCACCAACCTTGCCACCACTGTGAACCTCCCAGTAAGCATCAGCGGCTCACCTGCCAGGAGGTGAGGTAGCTGCCTCCACCCCACCATTCCATCTGCTGCCGCCCTATTATACATATTTACTCAGAACTCTTTGGACTTTTTTTTTTTTTTTTTACACAAAGTCCCCTCACTAAAGGCTCCTGATTAAACTTAGTAGTTATGGGATGAGAAGAAAGGTTCTCTTATGGCTCAGTAACCAAATAACAGAAAACTGGGAGCAATAATAAATAGACAATTGTCACAGTGGAAGTGGGATTCCTCAAAGATCTGGGATGATACCAGTGTCTTTAATATGTCTGTAAATTATGTGGAGGTAGGTGTGAGCAGAGAGGCAGCCAAGTTTGCTGATGACACTGTTTTGTTGAGGGTAGTAAAACCAAAAAGGGACTGTGAAGAGTTTCGGTGTGAACTCCACAAAGTGGGTGAAAACGTAATAGCGGTTTATAGAATTCTGCACAAGGTGGAAAAAGTAGGGGGAAATGTTTTGGGAGTATCTTAATCTGTGTCACGTGTTCTTTTTAAATAAAGGGATGGTCAGATGCCATCACAGGATGGTGGTCAGAGTCTCAGTTGGTCATTTTATTAGAGGGCTCTAATAAGTTTGAGCAAGTTGAATTTACTAAGCAAGTTTCAAAACGTCTAAATATTGTAATTTCCTTTAGACAATCTTCTTGCTTTCTGGGTTTCCCCCCTCTTTTGAAGATCTCATGCATTTTACATTCTGAAACTTTTCATTTGCGACCAGTGGACCACAAATAAATTATATTTGTCCGACTGTTTGTTCCTGGGCCCAATTCACAGCGCTTGCTCTGACATTACCAGAGCAAGGTAAAGTGAGGGGGAGAATGGGCTGAGGAGATTCCATGGCGGAGAAGCTACCACCTCGTAGGATCCACCACTCAACTCTAGCCAGGATGGAAAGTGCTGTGGTGGCCCTTTTCTATGTTATTCCCTCGCACCAAATATATTCTTCAGAAAATGGGTGTAAAGGGGTGGGGGTGGGGGGCTTGATGCCATTTTTGCTTCAACGTATACTGTTTAGGTTGACAAATTGTTCAACTTTACCAAGGACAATCCTCTATTGGACGAGCTGCATGTTCCAAGTCCAGTTTAAAGTTTAAAGATAAAAGTTTAAAGATAAAAGAACCATAAAAAGCCCCCTTCAAGGCAAGGGCCTTGAAGTTGCTCATCAACAGTTTGCATTTGACAGCAGGCTGCAGGTCACCCGCTCTGATAAATATATATATATTTCTGTTAAAATTGTAGTAATTTTAAGGGTGCAAATTATATGCAAACTTGTGTCTTCTTTTATTTTATTTTGGCAATGTGTAAGCAGTCACCCTGGAAGAGCTAACCACTGGATTCATAAGAAACGAATTTGAAGAAGAGGTGTTTTGTTTTGGTAAGTGCCAAATTGATGATGCTAAACACATAAACATACACAGGATTTCAGTTCTATTAAATTGTGTATCGCATATCTAAACACAACCTATACTGTACATTAAGTAAAAGATTTATTGCATTAGGTTTTCCAAGCTATAAATAAATTGTGAGATCACATGGAGGTACTGGGCTTCATCTTCTCTCATCCTTCATCACTAAGGCTGCAATCCCATGCATGCTTACTCAGCAGGTAGGTTCCACTGGAATTTACTCCTGTGTGATCACAAATCTTGACCTATGTGTATTACATATGCACCAGGTTTGCTAATTATATTGGTCACCCCATAGATGAATTTCTGCTTCAGGGCAGGAATTGTGTTTGGGAACATTGGAAGAGCTGATACTAAACCTCTTGCTTGTGTAACAACAACAACAACAACAACAACAACAACAACAACAACAACAACAACAACAACAACAACAACAACAACTTATTATTTATACCCCGCCTATCTGGCTGGGTTTCCCCAGCCACTCTGGGCAGCTTCCAACAAAATATTAAAATGCATAAATACATTAGTCCAAACATTAAAAGCTTCCCTAAACAGGGCTGTCTTCAGATGTCTTCTAAAAGCCTGGTAGTTATTGTTCTCTTTGACATCTGGTGGGAGGCACCCACAGGGCGGGTGCCACTACCGAGAAGGCCCTCTGCCTGGTTCCCTGTAACTTGGCTTCTCGCAGTGAGGGACCTGCCAGAAGGCCCTCAGCGCTGGACCTCAGTGTCTGGGTTGAGCGATGGGGTTTGAGACGCTCCTTCAGGTATACTGGACCAAGGCCGTTTAGGGCTTTAAAGGCCAGCACCAACACTTTGAATTGTGCTTGGAAACATACTAGGAGCCAATATAGGTCTTTTGAGACCAGTGTTATGTGGTCTCAGCAGTCTAGCTGCCACATTCTGGATTAGTTGTAGTTTTTGGGTCACCTTCAAAGGTAGCCCCACATAGAGAGATAACCAGAGCATGCACCACTCTGGTGAGACAGTCCGCAGGCAGGTAGGGTCTCAGCCTGCATACCAGATGGAGCTGGTAGACAGTTGCCCTGGACACAGAATTGACCTGCACCTCCATGGACAGCTGTGAGTCCAAAATGACTCCCAGGCTGCGCACTTGGTCCTTCAGGGGCACAGTTACCTGCACAGTTACCCCATACAGGACCATGGAGTCTTCCACACCCACCTGCCTCCTGTCCCCCCAAAACAGTACTTCTGTCTTGTCAGGATTCAACCTCAATCTGTTAGCCCCATCCATCCTCCAACTGCCTCCAGACACTCACACAGGCTGAACATCTGCTGCAATCATTAAAAAGATAACCCTCCCAGCTGCTAGTTACCCTTCGTTCTGTCTGGGCTCTGTGATAAAGAAAGCTGCTGTGTTTTGTCTGAAGAGCTATAGTTAAAATAAGTACAGTCAAAGAGAAATTCTAGATTTAGATGTACAGAACATACTCTTCAGAAACCACAACAAGCTATACTAGCAAAGCCACAGCTTACTATGGACAAACCCTGGCATCCAAGGCAATGAAGAAAATATAGGTTTGATTGCATAGTTCCTTTCATTCTTAAAATATCTGAGGGCTCTTTATAAAGTTATGAGCTATACTACAGTCTGCTGCACAATACACTAAATCGACATGTTGGAGCTGGGCACATATTTCATCTTTGGCATACCTTGTTTTATTTTATGTGTTCAGATTTAGCAAACAGCTCTGAGAATCAGCATAACTACAGGGACTTTTTATCTTTTTTAAAACAGATAATATTCTATGGAAAACTTAAAGCTCTGCCAATCAAACGGAACATATAAACAGAATGGGTTAGTACTAGATGACTGTGATTCTGTTATTTATACAGCACTTCAGGGGGGTAGGAGGACTAAGAATGTCACATACATATTTTTTTAAAAAAAAATCAAAATTTAGTAAAGAAAGCCTTCAGAATGTCAGCAGATTCCCTTTCTTCAGTGTTCAACTGGTGAGTGCTTATTTCTTGAAGGAGTTCAAAGCCCAGTTTATCAGCAGACATCATAGATTGGTAGGTTTCTTTACAAGACACACACACCCCTCTGGCCTGCCACCAAGGCCTATCTTACATAGCAGCAGTCAGTTATTTACTGTCCTTCCACTCTCCCCCTGTCTCTTGTGGTGAGAGGCTTCTAATCTAGTTATCCCTGTTCCACTTGCACACGTTCCCCCATATCTTTTGTCCCAATTCTCCTCAAACAAGCTCCCTTACTCTCACTCTCCTGTCTGCTTCCTCCACCCTTGACACACTGCTTGTGGTGTTCCAAACCATCCGACATCCCTTGGCTTTCAGCCTACTTAGTGATGGGACACTGAGGGGCTACAAAAGTCTTCACCCTGGTGTTTTGCTTCTGGCCCAGTCTTTGCCTGTTCCAGCTGAGCCATAAAGAGAGCATCATGGCAGCCAGCCATGCTCGTCTCCTAACCCACCCACCCCATAATAAGATGGATGTGGGGGGCTGCAGCTCCTGGGCTCCCCTGCTGCCTTTCTGACTTTTCCCACAATGGCTTCCTTTGATTTGACATTGTTAAATCCTTGCCAACTAACAAGTATACAGTGGTACCTTGGTTTACAAACTCAATACGTTCTGGAAGTCCGTTCTTAAACTGAAACCCTTCTTAAACCAAGGCGCACTTTCCCTAATGAGGCCTCCTGCCGTCAGTGCCCTTCCACCATTCGGATTCCGTTCTTAGACCGAGGTAAAGTTCGCAAACCGGGACATTACTTCCAGTTTTGCGGAGTTCGTAAATTGAATTGTACATAAACAAGACTGTTCTTAAACGGAGGTACCATTGTATTCTTCTAGGTACAAAACTGCACACTTAATCTGGTATAATACACATAATTCATCCTATTCCCCTAGGCTTGCTTTTTCAACTAAACTTTTAAATCCTGTGTACACTCACTTGTGAGTAAACCATATGAAACTCGCTGGACTTGCTTTTGTGTAAATATGCATAGGATTGCACTGCAAATATTTACAAGTTCACAATGTTCTGATTCCTCTTACAATTATTTTACTTAGCTGTGATTCCCCCTCCCCCTTTGACAGGGTGGATATTTTGCGTGTAGGAATTGATTACTCAGTCCATATGGTTCTAATCCTTGTCAGTTTCAAATGTTCTCCTGCAGGTATAGGGCGGTATATAAATTCTAACAACAACTCTGTTTTCTCCCAATTCTGCAGTTTTTTACAAGCATAGAAGCCCCCATAGATGTACCATTCCCTGTTGATCTGTTTGCTTTGTAACACAAAACCCCCAATAAAAACTAATTCTTAAAAAAATGCATAGAACCCCCACAATTAAGTTATATAAACATTTCCTTGAAGTTCGCATTTTGTACATAATATTTCCCTAAAATACACATTTTTCTATGCCTTTCAATACATTTCCCTTATGAAACACACACAAGGAAGTTTGCAATCCGTTCCATAGTTGACCTGCATATACTTCTTTCTTCTCTGGCAGTCACTCGTAGCCGAGTAAGATTGTCTTCCATAAACACAGTTTTAACAATGAGTCTGTAAGTCACTGTGGAGGCCAATTCTGGATCCACACGTCCTTCCACAGTGGGGACATTGGTTTCCGGACGGGAGTTGATCACGGTGTGGATTTGCCAAGCATGCCTTCCTCTTAGCACGTTTCTCCCTTGCGTCCTGAGTTCAAGTGTTTTCAAAGCCCATGATACCTTTGGTAAAGGCTGTTCTCCAACTGGAGCGCTCGCAGGCCAGTGTTTCCCAGTTATCAGTGTTTATACTATTTTTTTTAGATTTGCCTTGAGACAGTCTTTAAACCTCTTTTGTTGACCACCAGCATTACACTTTACATTTTTAAGTTCGGAATAGAGTAGTTGCTTTGGAAGATGATGATCCAGCGAGTGGGTGACCTGCATATAATGCTTGGACTGGTGAATCAGATTGGTCCCCTTCAAAATGCAGATGGAACACATTTCTCTCTATTTGGGAG
This sequence comes from Podarcis erhardii, assembly GCF_964252035.2. Classification (NCBI taxonomy): domain Eukaryota; kingdom Metazoa; phylum Chordata; class Lepidosauria; order Squamata; family Lacertidae; genus Podarcis; species Podarcis erhardii. The sequence continues at coordinate 31,899,986 of NC_138501.1, read as the reverse complement.
TCAACTGGTTAATTAAATAGATGATAGCTTTCTTTCATTTATTTTCACTGATACTTTAATCTTATTTATTATTGACTTTGAAACACATTTCAATACAATCCATGTTAAAAACAACTCCCACCAGCGAATGAACTGGCTCAAACTATCCCCTTGGGAGCCTGTCTTTAACCCTCACAACTTCAGACCTGAATGAGAAATTACATTTGACCTCCATCTCTCCCCATCCCACTTCAATCTTGGCTGCCTTCAAAACAATCTTGTAAGGCATCATTTAATCCATTATTCTCAGCATGTGATTACTGGATTCTTTCATCGACTTGACTCCAACTGCACTTGCAGCCCCAGCTCCTATACAAATGGTGTGTTTAGAATTGATACAGTTTTTGACAAGGTACACATTATACTTTTAAAGCACATCCCCTCTCCAAAGATTCCTGGGGACTGTAGTTTGTTAAGGGTACTGGGAATTGTAGCTCTGATTAACTATTTCCCCCTTTGTAAAGATACACTGGATTTGCCTGTTGCATTCCACCCCACAATGGGTGCAATCTCTTTTCTTTGTTCTTAAATGAATGTAAGACCATAACTATAAATCACCCACTGCTTTGGATAACATTTTTCATAGTAAATAGTTCAACCTTTGGCAGTTTCTTTGAATGTTCATTTGTTTTCTTGCTCTCGGTCATTTACTGTTTCCTAAATATTCAGTTTCTCTGTATGCAAAAAGAACAGTTACAGCCCCAATTAAGCCATGGGGCCAGAGTTACCTCTGCATCCAAACATCCTCTCCGGAATTCCTATGAAGCTGCAGTGCACAAACTAATTTCCCCCAAGCACCATTTATTTCCTATAGTGTTCTTTCTTAATCAATGTGTTACAAATGTTTTCTGATCAATGCACTATGTCCATATCTAGCCTCCACTCCCCCCTAAGCAAGTGGCAACCCATTGGAGGAATCTATCAGAACTGCAGGAATGTCCAGTATCCCACTCAGATCAATAGCATCACTTTAACTGTTTTGACACCAGACATTATTTGCGTTACAGCTGCTTACTGCAGCCCGCGGATCAATCAGTCATGCATAATTCAGCATTGCTGAGATCTTCATTGCTTCATTGCTTGAGGATGTTGTAATGACAAAGGAGACGATGCTCAAATGTGCGTGGGAGAAAAACAACTTTGAATTATTAATTCTGCACAAAAGTTTAGATACAGATAGTAAACATTAGAGGAAGTTTTTTGGTACCATTCATTAAAATAAGCATGTGCCACCTGTCTCTTTCTGGTGAAAGACTCCAAAACTGCTCAACTGATTCATAATCACAAGGTGGTCATTCAGAAGCCCACAGGGTACTGCAGGAAACAAAGGGTCCATTTTACACTGTTAATAGAACTTTGAATTTGGAGGCCTTTAATGACTACTTAGGTCAGAGGTGAGAAATGTCTTTCAGTCCCAATGTCACATTCCCTTCTGAGCAACTGACAGCCACATGCCGATGGTAAAAGCAACAAGTGTTAATTTTACATCTGTACTGTAGGCTAATTTCTGCACACACTCTTCTGTCCTCTGGCAAGGGGCAGAAGGGGCTGGCAAGCAAGAATCATGCTCAGAGTTCAAGGACACGTTCCAGCCAGACAAAAACACTTAGGGTATGATATGTATGGCTGGGAAAGAGTTCCAAGGGTCAGATAGGGGGCCTGCAGAGTCATATTCAACCCTTGCACCTGAGGCTTAAGTATTGTTATAGGTTTGGGTGCCAGAGTTTGTAGGTGCAAGACACCCATGTTTCCTAGGTTTAGTAAATGTTAGGGTTTAACCGATACTTGAAGTATTAAGAGAAGGTGCCAGGTGTTTGATTTAGCGGTGTAGAAACACAGGCTAAACTTTTTTTCCTGACCAGGGAATCACTTAGAGATAAGCCATTAAGAAATATAGACAAAGTCATGACCCGTCGAGATTGGCCACCAGCAAAGCAAAGACTGTGGCAGCTGCAAATGGCGGGGGGCGGTAGTTAGTAAGACAGAAGACTAGTAGTTTTGGATTGGAGTTTGCCTGTTGTAAGCGAACAGGGGGGAAATGGTTTGCAAGCTTGAGAGGAGGAACCAGAACACAAGATGGACTGTCTGTTTTAGGCTGCAGAGGCGGCAGTGGGGCAAATCTGGCCTCCCAGGAGCGAGCCACAGTCATCGTTTCTGCAGCAGCAGCACCACCAGCAGCAGGTAATGCATTCCTTAGAGGCCAGATCTTTTGCTGCTGTGGCTTCTGCTGCCTGAGGCAGCTGCCTCACCTCACCTTGCCTAATGGGTGGGCCAGTCCTGGCAGGTAGCAATTTGCCAAAGCAGTTAAAAGGTGACATGATGCATACTTCACACACACTTATAATATCTAAGCACTGTCCACTTTAGCTGGTGGTCTAGTTGCACACACTGAGAGATATGCAACTATATGTCAGGAAAACTTTTCTCTTGCTTTATAGCTGTATCTTCACTGCATATTCAAAGCACCATCCATGCAATTCATTGGGCCCCAACTGAACACTGCAATGTGGACATGTGTCTCCATTCTGATCAGCTGTGCATGAAGAGGCTTCATTCTGCATGAAAATATCTCTTGTGGGATTTGACCAGTTTATATATTTAGGACTGAGTTGATGACTATTATGATGAACTGTTTAGGGGGAGTGTGTTCCATTTATATCAATAGGACATATTTCCAAAGAAACAAGTTTATACTTGTCTGGGGTAAAAATCAGTTTAACAAGCCTTTGGAATACTGCTTGGTAGAAATAAAGATTGACATAGTCCACAACTGCAAATTGACCAGAATGGCTCATACACGCTAAATGAAGAACAGGAATGAAAAGCTCCCATTGTCCCACAGAGTAGCTTAGGGTTTTGTGAATTGTCTCAAATTACATCATTGCCCATCTATGTGGATAAAAGTCTGTTGTTTGAAGGCCAGAGGTTGCACACTAGCAGTTGTTACAGAGCCCATTTTCACAGTGTATAAACAGCTCAAAGCAGCTGTGTGGAAGTGTCAGCCTTTTGCATCCTAAATGGCTGGCAAAGTCAGTAACAGATTCCGCCTTAGAGTGTTCAGGCTGTGTACACACAAACCTGTTAATAGCACAAAAATGTTGTTTTTCTCACTCCAGAATCCCTTGTGCTTGTCTTCAACATCCTGCTTTCAATCTAGATGGATTATAGATCCTGCTGTCCACAAGGATGGGTGTAGTTACTTGATACATATTTGAAAACCCTCCCCTTAATTAGGTTATCTGCACATTTTTCTTCCCTGTACATGGATGGACGATTACATTGGTATATGCCCACCCACAATGTCATTGGGCAGATGTGGACACACTGCTAGGACTACTTAGATCTCTCTTTCCAAATGAACACACTGTGAGGTAATGCAGAATCAATCCACAATGCGCTTTTATTCTTGGAATGAAACCAGTTTCTCAAGAAGCACTTTTCAGGGGCAAAAAATATACAATGGATCTAGATTGTGTATGGACTACCTAGAAAAAACATGTACTCAATCTTCATTGAGTAAATTCTCGTGTGTATGCAGCCTTATTCTAAGCCACAATTTATTGCATAAAGGTGCAACATAGACAGTAGCAGGACATTACAGCTGGAGTTTTTTCCTTGAACTTGACTCAACTTTCTTTCTCCCTCCCCCAGATAAACTCCAAAAACACCTCTAGTGGTGTTTCTAGCATTCTAGCATTTTACAATAAGTTCTCAGAGTCTTCAGAATAACTTCAGAAATTCTGTATTTTTCTTCAGAAAAAGTACTTTCATTCTTTTTTAAAAGGTGAACTGGTTAACCTTAAATAGTTCTGTATTTTATAATTCTTAAGTAAATACATTTACTTTTACATTATCTGATGTATTACCTATTGCTACCTTGCATTTTTATGGCAATTTCATACTATATACAATTCTCTCTCTCTCCTGGTTTCTGAATCTCTTTCTTCTTTCTAATTCTTGAATGCAAGTTTATTTCTCAAATGGCTCTGGAAAGCTTTAAAGTTCTGTTCTTTAATCATCTTCACTAAATTATCTGGATGTGACTGACATCATCAAAGCCACAACATAAAACATGTGTATTCACTAATCACAATTTAGATAGTGGTGAAAATACAGAGCAGATCTTCCTCAAACCTTAACCGGCAGGCAGAATCAAGTGCGAACAGGTAGTCCTTCAAATACCCCGGAAACAAACCACAATGGTGACAGCAACCACTTTGAATTGAACTCATAAACATACCGGGAGTCACTGCAGATTAAATAGCTGCAGAATCACATGCTTTGAACAATGGATCCCTGTCAACAACCTGGCGGCAGCATTCTGAAGCAGCTGTAGTTTTCAGTCTTTAAAGATAGACCCACCTAGAGCATGTAACAATAGTTCAATATAGATATAACCAAAAAAATTTGCTACTGCATGTCCTTTTCTATACATGTTGGGGAAATGCACATGTACATGATGTGCCAGGTCTTTAGCTGAGAGTCATGGTGCATTGTCCAATTACCCATCCAGGGACTTGTTTTTATTATAGAAATAAAAAGTGGGAACTATCTAGGCAGGCTGTCATGTGTTATACTCAGTTTATTTAACTATAAGTGCATTTTAGAACAAGATGCACGTAAAAACATTATTTTGTAGACAATTTTTATCTAGGTACCAGCAGGTTAACATCAACATCAAATACAAAACAGATAATTTCTTTGCACATGGAAGTCACTTCCATGCACCTGAAACATGTAGCTATAGACAAAAGACAATTTGTGTCAATTATCAACTAAATTGCTATTATTTGTTCAATCTGTGGACAGAAATAATGTGTTATTTGCAGGAAGCATTTATAGGTTGGGGTCAATGGGCATTTTTGAAACTTTTAGAAATTGTCATGGGCACCAGCCACAAAACAGCTGCTATGTGGCTGCACATCAGGAATTGACTGCCACATCTAAATGCGCAGAGATAAAGTACGTTTCTGAGCACAATTCAAAGTGTTGGTGTTCACCTTTAAAGCCCTAAACGTCCTTGGTCCTGTATACCTGAAGGAGCGTCTCCACCCCCATCATCCAGGTCGGACACTGAGGTCCAGTGCCGAGGGCCTTCTGGTGGTTCCCTCACCGTGAGAAGCCAAGTTACAGGGAACCAGGCAGAGGGCCTTCTTGGTAGTGGCGCCTGCCCTGTGGAACGCCCTCGCAGCAGATGTCAAGGCAATAAACAACTATCTCCCAGCAGATGTCAAGGCAATAAACAACTATTTTACTTTTAAAAGACAACTGAAGGTGGCCCTGTTTAGGGAAGTTTTTAATGTCTGATACTGTATTGTTTTTAATATTCGGTTGGAAGCCGCCCAGATTGGCTGGGAAAACCCAGCCAGATGGGCGGGGTATAAATTAATAATAATAATAATAGTAATAATAGTAATAATATAAAGCATCACAAAATGGACTGACTGACTTGCCCCTGCATCAGTCCACTTGGCAATGAAGAAAAAGGCACCTACACTGGCTACCACAGAAAAGAACCTTTGCAGTTCTCTGTGCAGAATGGAAGAGAGAATACATTTCCAATCCCAGCTTTCCAATTAAATGTGGGCCTGTTTGAGCAGCTGTTCAACGTAAGAGAGGGTACACCTGTGCCAGTGAGTGGAAAAAATGTAGTTTCTCATGCACTGTAGATTTTTGAGGCAATATTTGCTGACCTCTTTCACGAGGGTGCCATAGGAGGTACTGACACGAATGCTATCGCCGTAGGTGCTAAACCCTTATACAGTATGAGAACAACCAAATGCCAGTGGAAAAGAGGGGGAGGAGGAAAGAGAAGCCTCAATCTAGTCGTGTGCTGACCCTTCCAATGCATTTGTCTGAACGCAGTTGTTCTAATTCTTATAGAGAAGTACAACATAACAGCACAAAATAGTTGAACACACTTGTTTGGATTATGGCATGAAATCAGCAGATATATTGCGGACACTTAAGTTATTACTATGGGGTATTTACAAACTCCTTGCTGTTTTATTATTTTGCATAATACTGCTAGAGCGGTTAGGAATTTAATTTCCTGCTCGCAGATCTTTTTCAGCAAAATACATGTGGATTTTTCAATCTGACATAGTATTCACCCCCTTCACATTTGTTCCTCTGAGAGTATTCTGCTATATTCAGCTGTTGAGGGTGGGTGGGGGGAAAGACATTATGTCAGAATCGGCCCTGAGACAGACCAGAATAATTAGTTTCTATTTGAAACTTAATAATTCTCTGTAGATGAGTGGTGAAGTTAAATTTAATAATACTGGGAAGCATTTGGCAGTGTTACGGTGTATCCCATTGCAGCATCAATGTCTACAACAGAAAAACTGAAGCTAGTCGCAGTAAAATGTTCAGCATGATATATTATCTGGTTGTTTACACTAACCTCATTTCCAAGGGTTTCTTTTAACTCTTATTGGTCCAGTTGTGATGAATAACACAATGCACAATTATTTTGAAGCAGCGTAATAAAATGCATGGATCGAGCAACCGTAGAATCATAGGATTGTAGAGCTGGAAGGGACCATGAGGGTAAATTTAGTCTAACCCCCTGCAATGCAGGACTCTTTTGCCCAATGTGGGGCTTGAACCCACAACCCCAAGATTAAAAGTCTCATGCTCTACCAACTGAGCTATCCAATCCTATGGCTGCTACAGTGGTACCTCGGGTTAAGAACCTAATTTGTTCTGGAGGTCCATTCTTAACCTGAAACTGTTCTTAACCTGAAGCACCACTTTAGCTAATGGGGCCTCCCACTGCCGCCGCATTGCTGCTACGCAATTTCTGTTCTCATCCTGTAGCAAAGTTCTTAACCTGAGGTACTATTTCTGGGTTAGCGGAGTCTGTAACCTGAAGCGTCTGTAACCCGAGGTACTACTGTAATTCCATGAATATTGGCTCCTCTCTGCCACTGCAGTGACAGCCTATGAATCTTCAGGATAGGATTGCACCCATACTTAGAATACGAAGTAGCTTATTTTAGATTAATGGATCCATTTAATACATTTCTCTAACTTTCCCAGAATATGTTTTTAACTGCTTTAAATTAATATTGCTGTTGGTGCTCACAGACAGTGCATTCTGAACTTGTTTTGAAAAATAAGTTAAAAACACTGAACCAATCTGCCCCACCCCAACACCTTCTAGGTAAGCGGCTGCAAAGAAAGTTATCGTGAGGCTCCCCAAAATTGGTGACCCCTTAACTAGAAACTGCATCACACTGTTATATCCCATATGAACACTGCACAGAGCATCCGCAGCTCCCTCTGTAAACACTGGTGTGCTGGCAAAATTCTCAGTTCAAAAATTAAACTGTGCATGCACTGCCTTATTTTGCTAATAGTTGCAGCCATAGATTTTAAAGGGACAGGGAAACCTTAATGACTTTTGAATGGCCACTCAAAACTTCACCAAACCAATGAAAGATTTGGTTTCTAAATAAGTCCAAATAAACTACAGTGGTACCTCAGGTTAAGAACTTAATTCTTTCTGGAGGTCCGTTCTTAACCTGAGGTACCACTTTAGCTTATGGGGGCCTCCCACTACCCCCGCGCCGCCACAGCATGATTTCTGTTCTCATCCTGAGGTAAATTTCTTAACCTGAGGTACTATTTCTGGGTTAGTGGAGTCTGTAACGTGAAGCGTCTGTGACCTGAAGTGTCTGTAACCCAAGGTACCACTGTACATCATTTTTCACCAAAATTGGAAAGAAATACCGGTATATGATACTCCTTTTCAAAACTGAAAAAAGTAAATGTGTCCATTTCCAGCACTTCTTATGTGGCACTGTTACAGGCGATGTTTATTGTTTTAAACCACTTAGAATAATTGTAAACTGCTTAGAATTTTGTGTTTGTGTGTTTTACAATCAAGCAGTATGTAAATTCTTACATAAATAAAATATAGGACCAGTTCTGCCATATTTGTAGGCCTCATTGGGTGGCTTATGTATGCCAAGTTTCAATTTATTTGCTCAACAGGTGTCTTTTTCTTAATAATCCATAAAATACTGAGACTTATCAGGGCACAACAGCAAACCACCAACAGGATCATAGCGCACAATGTATACACACACACACACACACACACTGAACACAGTGCTGTGTTATATTTTTTCCTCTTCCTTTGAAGCGCAATCTCCTGCTTTGCTTGCTGTTTTCCTTTCCCTCTGAGACAGGCGAGGAGGGTGTCCAATAATTCCCTTTCTATCTCAGGGACACGACTGCTGCTCAGCACTGCACTCGGTTTCCGTTTGGTGCTTTTGGCAGCGTCTTCGGCAGGGAGGCACCAAGCTAGTAGTACCATTAACGTCTCTCTCTCACTCACTCACACACATCAAGCAGGGAGGGAGAGCGAGCGAGCGAGCGAGCGCGCCAAAAAGTAGCTGGGCTTGGCGGGAACTCCCTCGCCTCCCGCAGCAGTCTCTTCTCCTGCCCAGTGCTGGGTTTCCCCCGAGGCCATCTTCGCCGCGACCGTTTGCTTCGTCGGCCTTGCTGTCCCCTCTCCGTCCCTCCCTCGTAATGAGCAGCAGAGACGGGGAGTTCCGTATCCCCCGCGGCACGCGGGCCTTTCTTCCTCCCGCCCGCCCCAGCCTTGCTCCATGCATGAACCCTTTATTGTGTCTGCCACGCTCACTCCGCCCCGCCCGCTGCTGGGAGCCGTGGGGCCTCCCTCCTATCAACACACACAGCCGCTGACCTCGTCCCCCGCCTCTTGGGACGCTCTGCCTTGGCTCGCAGCGCGGGGCAGCCTCGCTGCTGACCAAACCCTGCGCTTCGCCGCTCCGAGTCAGGAGCCTGGCGCGGTCTCTCCTCGGATGGGCTGTTCCGCTTTCACGTGGGAAGGCATTTCACACGTGTATTCCCGCAGAGACCTCGATGCCTTACATCTGCCCTCATCCTGCCCCCTGATCTTTTTACACCACCTGACGAAATCTCCCTCAGAAAGATACCTTCCCCGTTACCTCACGCACTCCTATCGTTTTTGCCTCTTTCTGTGTACACCACACACACACATCTGTACAGACAGCAGGCATGTGTATATTTTTCCCCTGAAAGGTTTTCCATCCTCGTTTTCCTTTTTTACAACGTCGTGACAAACAGATGAAAGGAACACTTCCATGTCTCGGGGAGAAGGGAAGCTGCGCGTATCACCCATCAGATTTCAAACTTGCGCCCACTCCCCCCCCCCTCACGAAGCCTCACATTTTACCTCAGGAACCTAGCTCCCTGACCCCACGACAAGAAGTCATGGGGCGCCCCCACCGCTATCCCCTCGGGTCTTCTTCGAGCTTCGCAATTCTTGCCGGCTCTCTTGCTGTGCGCCAAAGTGTGTGACTGTGTGTACATGCATATAATATTCCCACCCAACAGAGGAAAACTACCTTGACACTTGTTCCCCGTGTGCTCCTCCTTTTTGTCCCTCGACCCCATACCCCCCTCCTCGTACGTTGACTTGGGCCCCGCATCCCGCCCTTCCCTCCCAGACCTCCCTCCTTTCCCCTTTGGTGAGGGACAGTCCTCGTCTCGCAATCGCTGGCGGCTTCTCCTCAGGGCGCCCCAATCGCTCTCCAACACTCTCCCTTCCTCCGCCGCCGCCGGCCTCGTCCCCCCTTTTAATCCATCGGCTTTGGGAGGAGAGAGAAGAGGAAGGCAGACGTTGGTGGGGGACGGCCGTGTCGAGTGGGCTGGTCCAGGGCAGGACCGAGCGAGGAGGCAGCCTCGCTCCTCCACACCGCTCCTTCTTCCCTCCCGCGGGAAGCTGCCGAGCAGGCGAGGTCCCTCCGCTCCTCCTGGACTGGCCGCGCTGAGGCCTGCGGAGGGGAGGGAGGACGGAGGGGGACGCCCGCGCTGAGGTGGCCGGAGAGAGGCTGAGGTGGCGGAGACGCCAAGCGCGAGCGCGCCCACGGCCGCTTCTTGCCGGGCACCGGGGATTTACCAGCCGGGGGAAACCCGCGAGGCGGCTGCGGCCAAGTTGCACCCTTGGACGTCGGGTAAGTCCGAGGGGAAGACCGTGAGGGGATTTCCTTTCCATTCATTGGATTTGCGCGGGGAGAGAGAGGGAGAGAGGCTGGCCGGCCAGGGAGGCGCTGGGAATGGTGGCGGCTTTTGCGGAGCAAACTTCCCTCCATGTGCTTATCAACTTTGGATGTGAGGAAAATAAAGGGGCGGGGGGGGGTCACGACGACCGTGTCTCGCCAGTGGGGGGGGGGAGCTCCGCTCTTCCTACGTGCCTGAAAACTGAGTGTGGAAAAGTGTGTCCCTTGGCGTGTTCGCGCGCGCCTTGCTGGCCAGTGGCTCAGGCGAGAACGACCCTCTCCTCTTTAGCGAAACAAAACTGGGGGAGCCCATTCCAGTGATTTCGGTGGGTTTTGCTTTAAAGTAAGTACGCTTCGGCTGGCAGTCTTCAAACTTCCAGCTTCTTCGTTGCAAATCCCAGCAGCCTTCCGGGTTATTTCGGTGTCTGGCCGTGTGGGTGTGGGAGAAAAAAAGGCAGTGAGGATCTGCTGGAGGAGCGTCCTGGAAACAGCTGCAGAGAAAAGCTGGGATCCCACAAACAGGTTTAGCAGCGGGCGATCAAAAGGGTTTCTGTCCTACCACGAGGGGAACGTGCGCGTCTAAACACACACAGCGCCAAATCCACTTTAGCCTCTAGCACTGGAACTGGTCAGATCACTACTGGGGGAGAAGAACCCAGAGAGCACAAAACTTTGCAGATGCTACATCTACGGCCTTGTAGCTGAGCTGCGGAGCCTGGAGCAAACCTCGAGACTGCGCCCTGACTGCACTGGAAGACTCCGGGTTTGTTGCTGCTGCTGCCGCCGAAGCCCCTTTCCCTCCCATCTGTCTCCGCAGCCGACCAAGCAGGCAGATAAATCTGCCAGTCGTTTTATTGCTCTGCCGCCTGCTGTGGCTTTCCAGTGTGGAAAATGAAAGCCGGAGTGAATGCATTGTTCGTTCCAGAGACCCTTAATGGTTGGGTCGCTGGGAGGGAGCCGTTAGCTTTTCTCACATGCACCCCTTGTTGGGAGTGAAGCGCTTTCTGCAATACTGATCACCCTATGTGTGTGCGAGAGAACTCTTGCATTCTTTTCGGCTCTCTTGCCTGCATACATCATAACGGGAGGGGGATTTTTACAAGTAGCTGTGCTTTTCCAAACTGATTCTCTTGTTCCTGTTGCATTTTTATGGGAACTGTTATGATGGCGACCTGCAAAACAAACACAGGTCAGATGGTGGTTCCACTAATTTAACTTGCTTGCATAAAGGTATGGAGCCTCTTGAATTACATTGTTAACATTTGGATTAGTTGCTTCCCATCAATCTCCTGTTTTGTGGTATAGTTATTACTAGTGTAAGGAAAGTGCAGTAACTATTTGCATAGAAGCGTAATAAAATGTGTAATTATTTCAGGAAGAGTGTTGGCTTAGAAACCTGGTTTTAGGAAAGCAGTGTAGTACACAAGACAAATCAGAGAACTGCAAAACGAGCAATACTTTTATCTGTTCCATCTTCTGCAGTTTTATTTTTCTTTTGAATTCTGAGTCAGTGCCTGCTTACTCAAAATAAGTCCTGTCAAATTAAGACTGAAGGATGCAGTCTAGTGCACACTAAGTAAGCAATGCAATGCACTCTTACTTGGGAGTAAGTGCATTGGGTTGCAGGCTTAAGTGTGGGTTGGATTGCAATCCAGTGCCATGTGAAGGATGCAGTCCTTCACCTGCTCATTGGCTCTGCATTCAGCTTTTGTGTACCAAAGCAACATGCATTGAATGGAGTAGACCTGGTTTATTGGGGATTTTATTAAAGTTGTACAGTGGTCTGTTGTTATGTGGAGTTAAAAACAAATAAACAAACATGAAATCTAATCACTTCAAGAAATGTAGTGATGGACAACGCTTATTAGTAACTTTTTATTGCTTAGTATTACTGTGGCTGTTTTTGTTTTGTAGACTTTTTTAACAGGCTAGTAGTGTTGGGAAGGAAAAGGGTAGAATAAATAACATTGTTGCACAGAGAAATTTTAGGAAGAGCTGTTTGACATAGCATACATTTTAATCCCCAGTGGAGGAAATTGGACTAATATCAAGTAAAACATTGGCATTAATGTGTTCTCTTACAAGCATCAACATTGATCTAATGTCATAGCTCTTATACCTACTCAAGACACTTTTCAACTAATGTTTGTGTTTCTCGCTGATTGGGTCAGGAGGAGGAGTAAGCAAATTTACTCCATATCTTTGTATTTGTGTGTAGAATGGACTGTAAACACTACTATTATGTGCTTGTGTATGTTTGCACATCTGCATCAGGGGTAGCCACTGTAGTGTTCTCCAGATGTTGCTAGACTACAGCTCCCATTACCCCTGACCATGTTGGCTGTGGCTGATGAGCATTGTAGTAAGGGCCGGCCCACCCATGAGTCAAGGTGAGGCAACTGCCTCAGATGGCAGGATCTACCAAGGTAACAGTTCCCGGTACAAACACTCTGCCCCATCCCCTTGTTCCTGACATAGATCTTTCCTCATCCCTTCTTCCTTGACACATTTTGCAGTCCACCTCGGGTGTCAGAATGTCTTTGGCTGACCCTGGTTGTAGTCCATCAACATCTGGAGGGCACCATGTTTGCTACCTCTCATTTACATGCACACACTAGTGGGGAAATCCCCTTTTTCAAATGTTGAAGCTGTCTTCTGGACTGAAGAGTTCCACAGGTTGAATACACGTAAAGGAGGACAGAGCTCCAGTATAGCATATGTCCATAAGAGGGGATTTGGTAGGTGTAGCTTGTTTTGCAGAGATGTTAAAAGTTTGATGAAATTTCCTTTGCTATAATGAAAACACAGGTTTTGTTCTGGTTCCCTTATGGCTATGTGCTCCTGTGATTAAAAAAAGGGCCAACAGACAAGCCATCCTGCTTTTTGCCTTATTTTTATTTTGGAATGGAATTCTGTGGTTTGTACCAGACTATGGGAAGTGGTAGCATTCTTGGCTGCTCTTTCTACCTGTGCAGTTCCTCTTTTCAATTTGCATGAAAAAACACCTGATCCTCACAAGGCACACATGCTTTGAGCTTCTCTTCTGCTAGCACCTTGTGAGTCTGCACAGTAAGGCATAAATGTTGTGCACTGATGCCAAAGTATTCATCTACCTACCTACCTACCTACCTACCTACCTACCTACCTACCTACCTAATGTGTCCTTTAAAATAATAAACATTGGGGAAATGTACACATTTTTCTTATTTTGCATAATTCTCCAGCATTTGCCATTTTGCACAATTTGTTTTGATTTTGCTCAATGTGGGTGGTCAATGTAGCGCTCTAAAGTGATATTCACAACTACTGTTTTAAGTCACCCAGCGGTGGAGGAGCCGCCCATAGGGGCGAGAGCGGGGTGCACCGTGGGGCCTCCGGAGTCTGCCTGCCTCCTCCCACTCAGCCGCCCTACAGCTGGAGGGGAGGCAGCGGGTGGACTGTTTGGACAGTGCAGAGGCTGCACACACCCAAACCACCATGTCTCTCCCAGGAGAGATGAGTGGCTCAGGTGCGCTGCAGGCCCTGCATTGAGTGCCGCCCGGCATTTTGTCGCCCCCCTCAGTGGTGACACCCGGGGTGGTCCACACCCACCGCACCCCCTTCTTCCACCCCTGAAGTCACCCTCTCTGGCTTCTGAGATTTCAATAGGCATTTGCCTGCACACTTTTCATTCATGTTTTTATAGTAGCATGAGTTAAAGTAGGGATAATCATTTTCATTTTCTTCCATTTTCTTAGGAGTAATATTGATGGTGGTGGGGCTTCAAACTTGTAGGTAACAGGGATAGATGGGACTGGAAGGAGGTGACTTCTCACCATTTGCTTCAGGCAACAAAATGCCTTTGGCCAGCCTTGGATGGGACCTCAGTGAAAAGTGGATGGGGCACTCCCTATTCTGTATTAGTAAATAGTGCTATTTTTCTAGAAAAAGAGATGCTGGAACCCACCACGAACGTCTCCCTTGTTCTCATATAATGGTAATGGCACCCACCTGAGAGGTGCTGGAACTGTGTTTGGGTAAGTTCTGGCTGAAAAAAAAGCCCTGCTAGTAAGGAACTGTGACATACACACATCCATGAGGATTATGAACCAACTTAATGCAGTGACCCAAGTCACAATTAGGGCATTTGTTTCCCCTGCATATTTCATCTTTGCCTGCCTTCAAGGTGTAATGTCACAATTTTCACTAGGCACAAAAATGCTTCAAGAGCAGAATAGCTTCCCATGAGGATATAATCTTTGTTTGGTAGGAAGTGCCGTGATTTCTAGTAATCCTTTGTCACTGTTGGAGATAAATCCAGAAAAACAGGAAAACTTTATCAAAGTTCAGTTGAAGGGCGACTGTGTGTAGCATTACAAACATTAATTATTAACATTCATAGCATTATTAATATTCATTGATGTGTGAAATTCCAGCTACAACACAGGAGGCAATATGTATACAGAGGAAGATGTATATTTATTGAACACTCCTTTCATATTTACTCATTGCATCATTTCATTTCACAACACAAAATGTCCCAGGAATGAATTACAGGTGTAAGTTACACCTTTAACATTGATGAGCCTCAAATAAGTATAGTTCATTTTAACTTTAATTTTTACTTTCAACAGCAATTATATTGTAACATCTTCACATAAATGGCCCATTCGGAAGTTTACTGCAGTTTATCCCAGTTTTTCATTGTGGCCATAATTAGGACAGGTGTAGTGAAAACCTTTTTCTAGCCTGAAATGTAGCTGAAATGGTTACTTTGTATGTTGATCTGGTGAATATGCCTTAATGTAATCATAGCCATGCCTTCTGTAAATTAACAGAACTGGTTTCATTCAGCCTTAAGTAGACAGCTGTGGGTGACCCATTCCTTAACAGCCGTGCCACTTCTTGCAGTATCACTGAATGCATATGAATTTTCCTTTTGGTTAATTCATTAAGGGGTATGCTAGCATATAAGACTTGGTATGTCATACCTATCTAGAAACAAACCAAGAGGCTTTTGGAAGAGCAAGCAGGGGGAAACAGCCTCTCAGTTTTATGGGGAAGTGAATTGTAAAACACATGCTTTTATTATCTGTGTCTTCCTCCAGTTGCATATGGCCAGAAGGTGGAGATAAGTGTGAGATACTATTGACTCTGTATTTACTTCCTTTTATCCTTTTTGGGTCGCTTGAAGGGTGTACTGCTTTATTCTTGTGCCAAATTCTCATTACTTTCTTGACACAGTTACACAAAATAGAGTGTTTGTAATGAATGGCTGGAACCTGCTTGGTGCTTGCTTTATTGAGACTCGTAGCGATCCTCATAGTCAAAGACTCTAGAACATTTTGAACACAACAGATGCAGAAACCACTGGCAGGGACTGACATTCACATCCAGGTCCTAGGACGTGGTTTGAAGGTACATGGAGCCACTACCTTGCTGAAGCTAAGCAGCTAGGGGTGTAGTCATTGCTTGAGAGGGTGACAATTGGAGAACCACACGTACACCACCTTGCTTCCATGATGGAAGAAAGGCGGAGTGTAAATGTAAATAAATAAAAACAGGTGAAGAGGAATGTCTGCAAACATGAGGTCCAAAAAAGGACATGGAGTTTGGATCAAGGTAGTGGTTAACTTAGAAAGAGATTCATCCGTTGAAGAAACACATGTGAAGATTTATTGGAAACCAAGACAGGACTCAGGAATAAAAGAAATATGGCATGCAAAGAAAAAGCCAGAACTTGAAAAGTCACAATTAAAAAGTGATACCATAGCAATGTACTTGCCTGTGCACTGTTGTACAGATAAGGCAACCATCTAATATACATAAGAAGTGCAGTCAGTCAAGAGTTAATGTTCTTGGTAGCCAATAAAACCTAGTGGCAAGAAACTGAATCTCATTTGTTTCTAGAAGACATGAACATTCTCCATGTAGCTGTAAGTAGCTAATTCACTGGCAAATTGGGAGCTTGCATCTGCACCATGGTATCCCTTGGGAACCAGGTTTTTCAAGCCCTTGAGAATGAAGAAACTAATGCTTGTGGTATGGATATGGTCTAGGTCAGATCCACATAAGACCTGTTGGTGGCATTTAGTGAGAAATTCTGAACCCAGCCAGGGCAATTGGCTCCAGGATAGCGTACATGCCAAATTGCAGCACCTGAACATATCACAGTGTTCTTCTACCCCGGTTCTATGCTCCCCAATTACAGAACAAAATTACTAGCCAAAACCAAGACTGGAGCATGAATAAAAAGCTTGGGATATGGCTACCAGGAGCTCTGTGGAAGTTACACAGGCAATCTGCCAGCCTGACTGAAAGCATTTTTAGACACTATAACATTGTTGAAAGAAGATCCATGACATCTGGATCCACTTCTAGAGCTTTGATCTACATGTTTGGCTCTTGGAAAAAGCTATGTGATGTACTTCCCCATGTTTCATTTTCATGGCACTTAAGATTGTTTCTATACAGAAAACAGATCTAAGCAGCTCCAAGCCTAAGGAACAAGGTAAGAGGAAGCATGGGATGCAGCCATCAGCGAACTGTTGCAGTTGTACAGCCAGTGTTCAGAATGACAGTTTTTTAGGAACTAGCATAGTCTTCATACATAACTGAGAAAATGCAATTCCTTCAAGATAGGTCCAATGACCAAAATTTTGTTATAGTCCCAGCATGAGTTCATTACAAGCGGTGTCTCTACAACCACGAAAGACTGCGCTTGTTACCTCATACTCTGAGATCCTGTTCTCCTGAGGTCTTAGGTATTACAACATCCTACAGAATCTGTGCCAAATATCTAAAGGATCTACTACTCCCTTCCCACTGAAGAGCCTTTATGCTCACGAGATTAAATGCTTTCCCTTCTGCAGTGACCAAAGGTAGATTCTCATATACCTCATATCAAGCCTGTCTGTGTGCCTGCAACCAAGAAGTACCTGATTCAATGGACCACATTCTCTTAGATTGCTCTCTACACAGTAGACCTCACCAACTGATGCTGAGCAAAATGTTGGACCTCTGGCCTAGAACTCTGAGAAGAAGTCAAATGAGGTTTCTCCTGGCAGATCAGGACAAAGATATCACTGCTTTAGAAGCTTCCTTATTAGCCACAATTTTACCCAAAAAGGTTCCCAACAAAGCATCCTTTCAGGGAACTGACAGGGCGAAGCAGAATATCTAAGTGCACACGATCACAGTATGACCTTATGATCCTCAACAGCTTCACTCTTTTTCTTTTAATTATCCCAGTGACCTGAAAAGTTTTATACTGTGATGCCAATAAAGGGATTTGATTTGACAAGTTATACCTGGCCAGAAAACAGTGGTCTTCTAGTTGCTCCATTGTGAAGATGAATCCATCATTGTTACAGCTCTTCTGGAGAGAATAATCTAGCCTGGTTAGCTGGGAACAGTTTAGGCTAGATGGAATTAATTTCAGCCTGAGAATGTGGATGAGGTTTTAGGAGAGGTTCAGCTTACCACCAATATTCTTGAGCCTTTCCTATCTTGGCAACTTTTGTCAAGCTGAAGTGAAATAATTAGGTAAGTCCAGGATGTGACCAATGCCTCTTTAAGAGAGAAAATGGTTCAGGCCATTCTGAAGGAGGCAGCGGTGAGCCCAATCCTGAAGAAACACTTACTTGACTCTGTAGAATGCAACAACCGTTACCTAGTTGCAAATACACCTTTTGGGATGAATACCTTGAGAATTGATTGTCTGTACCCATTTCAGTCTGGCTCCAGGCTAGGGTTTGACACTAAAACAATATTGGATCCGTTGATTGCTTACCTTCTTTAATGAAGAGAGGCAAGAGGAGTGAGACTCAGATTATTTTGATACCATTGATTGTCATGCTCTGTGGGTTATTGAGAATAGGAGACACATTGTTATGGTGGTTTTGCTCATATTGGAGGGCTGGGTCAAGCACTTTTACAGGTGTTGTGCATCATAGGTTGAATTATGTTTCATAAAACCGCAATACAGATACATCATGTGGAATGATCTAGAAACTTTCTGTTACTAAAAAAGTAAATTCTTATATACCGTAATTTCTTCAGAAGAGAATTCTGAGAGCTTTTGTGAGTTCCAAGTTAGAACAAGTGCTAACTTCCTGTTGATCGATGCAAGTTGATGCAATACATTGTGCTGAAGAAATGCCTTTTCTTTTTGTATATCTAAGTTGCAGAAATTGCAAAGATGCCTCTGAAGAGCTAGTGATTTACTCAGAGATATACACACATTTTCGGATTTACTGAGCCCAAAGCCTTCAATTTGTTTTCTTTGTAGTTTTAAGCTCCTGTTAGTCAATGTCTGCTGAAAATTACGTTTTCTTTTTAGAAATCCCAAAGGCAGCCAAATTAGATCATGAAAATAGTATTGTGTTGAGCCATGATCATTGTCATCCTGATCTGATTGCATCTTTGATTTTCTCTCTTATTGAAGGCTTACTACTTACCTAAAACGACCCCCCTCTTACTATTTATTCTGTTTTTCATGAAGAGCATAGCTGAGTTTCAAGGGGGAAGTTAAGAAGGTTGCAAAGCTTCTTTTAACCATTGTTTGTTGAACAAGCCATGGTCAGTCTTTCAGATGAGCAGTCCTGGTTTGCTTGCCCCACACCTACTCTTCCAGGCAAGGGAGACAATGGAATGCTGTTGCATATTATTTGCATGCACGTTCTTCTTTGTAGAGCAGGGGTGGAGGACTGCATTTGTCTGGTTAGTCAGAACAAAACTCCCGCCCACCTCAACACAGGCAACTGTTGACAAGTGGGCAGGTCTGTCACCCAAAGTCATTTGATGCCTGGTGAATCTGGGCCTGCTGGAAAGTGGCAGGGCTTACATTTAATGCTGACTCTAGACATTTGTGAATGCAAGCCCAGCTATGAAACAATAAGCTCCTTTTGGAATCTTGAAAAAGGGCAGAGATAGGCTGGATATAGTATAAGACCATACATTTGCCATGTTCCACTTAATGTTTAGTCATAGTTTGTTGAACAAGCTATGAACAGTTTTGCAGATGAGCAGAGGAACACTGGTAATCTGATTGTGGTTTCCTTTTAGGCTTTTCTAGCATTCCTGTACAGTTATTGCCACACTGTATTACCAGCTCCCTTATTATTGGCAGACTGTACAAATAGTGTGAGGAATTGTCCTCAGAGATTTTCAGTTTCCCTCTGTATCTCCTGCCCAGACACACCCAACAGTGTCTTGAGATCAGAAATTCTTAAACTTTTCCCTCTACTGCAGTGGAATAAAATATTTTTTGTCTGCAGGACTCCTGCCTGAATCTCCTTTTTTTTGTTGTTGTTGTTGAAAAAACAAGTTATTTGCTGACCAAAATGTTGAATTTGTGGAATCAAAGGGATAGCTCTCCCAGTCATTGTTGCACAGCTAAGTGAGGTGTCTTGCACTCACAGGTTAAAATTTCCCAACAGTAAACCAGGGAGAATAACTTAAATATGAAGTAGAAAATGTCAGTAAGCAAGTATAACAATCAGAGTAGCTAGCTGAAAGTAAGTTAGTTATACTTTCAAAATTCCACCCTGCGGAATTTTTCATAAGGTAGCAGAGAGGCTCCTTTAAATGTCTTCTCCCTATAAAACAGCTGTGAAACTAAGTGAGGTAGCTTGAGAAGAAGGCCTTCCCATGGAAGAGTTGGGTGGTGGGGAAAGTCTCTTGTTTTTTGTTACATTTTGAGATTTATATTAGTGAGTTAAAGTTAAATAAGAAAAAGAAAGAGGATACATAAAAACATTTTAAAAAGCAGAGGAAAACAGCACATTTTCCTCTGTTGTGAGTCAGAATGTGAAGAAATTATTCCCATCTATAGAAAAACATCAATTGTTGTTTAGCCATGATTCCATTTTCCAGGTGCTTTTGTCTTATACCTCTGTGCTATAAAATGGCTGGGGTGCTGATACAAACCAAAATTAAACAGGAGTTCTGGGACTGGATATAATGACGTATCACTTATAAAACAAGCTAAGATTTGTAAGCAAGCAACAAACCATAGTTTCAGTTTATGATTAGTTGCCTGAAAATAAACATGATTACAGTGGTGCCTCGCAAGACGAAATTAATCCGTTCTGTGACTGTCTTCGTCTAGCGGTTTTTCGTCTTGCCCATTGACGGATTAGCGGATTAGCGGCTTAGTGGATCAGCTGATAAGCTGCTTAGCGGCATAGAAAAAGGGGGGGAAAGGGGAAAAAACCCGCAGGAACTCGCAAGACATTTTCGTCTTGCGAAGCAAGCCCATAGGGAAATTCGTTTTGCTAAGCGCCTCCAAAACGGAAAACCCTTTCGTCTAGCGGGTCTTGCGAGGCGTTCGTCTTGCGGGGCACCACTGTAGTTGCCTGCAGCAGGTGTGACATTAACATATGAGAGTGCTGGAGGTGAAATAGTTAAACAGGTTACCCAATCAGGACCCAGGGGGGTGGAGTCAGAGGGATTATAAAACCAGCTCTGGGAGGGGCAAAGGGGAGAGTTCATTGAAGAGTTTGGTGGAAGTTGTGTGGTTGGTTGGTTGGTGTGGGAGTGAATTGGGATAGAGTTTTTTGTGGGTAGGTTGGGTTAGTGTAGCGAAATAAGCTGAGTCAGGAACAGTTAGGGGCTAGGAAGACAAGTAAATATCTGAGAGGTGGTTTAGTGAGTGAGAGCAGGTAGCGGAAGTTATAGGTCTGGATAGACCCCCATGAATGTAATTCACTGATACCGTTTATGAAACCACACGCTTGTTAAACTGCATTAAATAAACAGAAGTTTATGTTCCAATTTAACCCTGACTGGACTCAATATTGTACCAGGTAGGGCCTTGGTGGTGGCAGTGAGAAATATGGTGGTGCAGGGATCAATAGACAGTGAAATGTCCAGGGACTCTGTGTGATCGCCACAGAAGGTTCAGATATTCAAAACCGTAACAGGGTTAAATGAACCATGCCCTGAGGGTTGGGTTCACACAGCCATTAATTTGTCCTGATGAAAGACAATGAAAAGTGGATGAGACAATTACTTACTTTTATTTAAGCATGATTCATAAGCAATGTTCTGGGATATCTACAAAATAAATGAAAACAACATTTAAACATTTTGCACTTTTCCCATGGTAGCATATACTAATTCTACATCCAGAATTTTAAACAGTTAATAATTTGCTGTTAATTTCATATAGAATTTCCTGAAGATGGCAGTAGCTCCCTTAAATTATTAAGAAGTTCTTGGACACATATTTTGGCACTGGAAATAGATAAAATATGATTATTCCCTCGGGTTTCTTTATTTTTTGTTGTTAAAAATCCTTATTATAATTTCAGATAACCGAGTTTACAAGTATTTAGGTAACTCCTACTGTATTTTTAATCTACTATACTTTTTTGTTTTTTATTTAATTTGCATGTAAGAATACTTATTTAATTTGCACACGATTCCATCAAAACACTGCAATAGTGTTTACCAAGCAAGTGAAAGATAAACAACTTATATATATATATAGATGTACCCTGTGTGGATATTTTTTATGGGCAATTACAATTTTTCCTTTCACTGCCACCACTGCTTCCCTTTCGCCTGTTAAAAAATCATCCCATTCCACTCTCAACGTACATTGTAAATGTACCAGTTGCTGTAATGTTCTGTGTCTAGAGTTCATTCTTGCTGTGACATGCCTAGTGAAACTGGGTTTTGACTTTTGCCACCAGCTCTTTAGTTTGCTGCGATCCTGTTAAATTGGGCATAAAGCATAATTAATCCAATGGGGAGTGAGTGTTCACTGGAGACAATGGATAAGGAAAGGTATTTGGAAACTAATGATGATGGCTGGATGAATTTGAATGGAACCATTCTGTTGGTGCATGTGTGACGGACAGCTGAGCTAGACTAGAGTCCAGTGATGCAATGCCTCAGAATTCCACCAATGTGCTGGAGCCTCTCTCCCTGATGGGCTACCAAGGCAGCTAGCTAGAGGGTGTGTGGGTGTGGGTGGAGACAGCATTTTGGGAGGGAAAATAAAAAGAAGCAGTTTCTGAGAGAGTATTCAGATGGTTTTAAGGTGGTTTGAGAGAGAGCTGGAGGCAGAGCGCTGAATGAGTTGGTTCTGTGTGTAACATCTACTTTGAGGAAAATATCTGCAGCTAGAGAAAGGAGTCTCTGAGCTTGGATGCAAAGATGGTGTAGTGCCTTGTGAGAGTATTCAAACAGGGGTCAACTGGAGGGCTGAGTTTGAGCAAGGAGAAGCAGAGCTGTGAGGAATCAGTGATCTAGCAAGAGAAGAATCTGAAACCAGTTAAGAGGGGGTGTGGTGATCCCTTGATTCCGTTACACTGCTAGAAGTACCTCAGGGGTGTGACTGTTAGAAGGTGGGGAAACTGCCAGAAAGTACCACCTTGTTTGAGAACCAAAGTATTAGTTATTGAGGTGTTACAGCTTAATACTTAAGTTTAAGAAACTGAAGTAATAACTCAAAATAAGCTAGGCATTACCAACTAGTCCTGTAACATTTAACTGAAGAGTAATAACTAAACAACCAATTGAAGTTTACAAGAAGCTGTGTGTTTACTACGATCTTAGAAGCCTGTAGCAACCACTGGATTTAATACAATTATTAATTAGTTACCTGTTTCCTAAAATATCTCTCTCTTGATACATCATTTGCTTACCAACTTTGTTCTGTCAAATGAATCTTTCGTATTTCCTCAACTTTTGCCTGAGTATCCAAATATCAAAGTTTTATCTCACACAAAACCCCACAAGTTAACCTGTGGGAATTGCCTCAGCATGATTTTGTCAAATCTGTTACAGCTGCTTCTGTAGAATCAATTGCTTTAGGCTGCAATTCTGTTCCCACTTACTTGGAAGTAAGCCTCATTGAACTTGGTGGCAGTTATTTCTGAGGAGACGTGTGTAGATTGTATTGTCAGACACCTTTGGATGTGATTAATCACTATGATATCAAAAGGAGTACTATCCTGTACTTTAAACATTGCTGTTGAACTACAATACACTATTGTACTAGATTTTGTGGTTCATAAACTAGATTTTAACATAGATTGCCCAATATTCTTTAAAATATTTTAGAATGTTAGGCTGCATTTTCCAAGCATGCTGACAGTTTTTGAAAAACAATATTTCTGTGTCTCCGTATAGAATCATAGAATTGTAGTGTTGGAAGGGATCCCTTATGTCATCTAGTCCAACCCTCTGCAATGTAGGATATGTTATATGCAAGTCTAAAATGAATAGATCTGTAAAAAGAGTATGCCTCATAATAGATCATAAAGGAAAATTCTGTGGTTGAAGAATACGGTTCATAAACATTCCAAAACCTCTGCACATATCTGTGGCACTTCTTCTCAGATACCCTTCACTGCTTCATTTTGGATTTTGGATTTGTCTGAATATGACACACTTCTCAGAAATACACAAGTGGCTGTCATCATTCACTAGTTTAGTATAATCCTGAGTTTTCAGAGACTTAGAAAACTGGTCTAGAACTGTAAATATTGACATAATGGTTGACATTCACCAAATGTTGAACATGTCAGACTCTGTAACATATACAAGCCTTCTCTTCAACAGGCTCATCTTTGTGGTTCCAAATAATTTGTTTAACTGATTTCATCCTTGGATTTAATTAGATATCCAGTGTTTATTTCTCTTAGTTCCCAAGTCCAAGCATTTTAATGTAAAAATACCTTTCTGAAAGCATGAATCTACTCAAGGTAACTTCAGGGTAGAAACTTCTAACTTTTCTGTTCTAATGTTTACTGACATCTATGAATACCTGTCATCAATTCAAAATAAAACGAATGTCAGATTTATGCTCCCTCACTCATCCTTTGACCTGGAAATGCATGTCTCTTGGTACAGCTCCTTGACTCAGAGGTCTGTTATCCTAACAGTTTGAAACTTTAGTTGTTCATCTTCACTAAAAAAAACTGAGCTATGTTTCCTCACAAATACCATTTTAAGAAATGCGGGCTCACTGTTCTCTGTGATATTTCAGTTTACCAGTTAAAACATATTATGAGTCAGTAGAAGCAATCTCATTGGGCTCATTAGCTGCTGTGTTTGATGCTCAGCTTTATTGTATGTAATGATGATCTTTCTGAAATGAGGTGTTTTCTTTGTAGAGGGCATTTTAAACATCAAGTTACCCTATTAAACAAGTATACTGTTTCTCCACTCATTGGGAAATCATGAAGAAATATTAGCTCTAAAGGAGCAAAATTTGGAATTACAGTGGTACCTCTGGTTACGAACTTAATTTGTTCCGGAGGTCTGCTCTTAAGCTGAAACCGTTCTTATCCTGAGGCACGCTTTTGCTAATGGGATCTCCGGCGCGCGATTTCCGTTCACATCCTGGGGCAAAGTTCGCAACCAGGAGCAGCTACTTCTGCATTAGCAGAGCTCGTAACCAGAGCGTTCATAACCAGAAGCGTTCATAACCAGAAGCGTTCATAACCAGAGGTACCACTGTACTTGGGTTTTGAAGTGTTACGGCTAAAATCTGGGTGCGAGGCTGCTCTGCCACCCAGCTCATCGGACTAAGTCCGTGGGTCCCTGCGGAGGAAAATGAGCTCAGCCGGAGACAGGAGCAAGCAGCAGAAGATCCAAGTTTATTGCGCAACAGGTTCAAGGCGAGATTGAACAGTGAGAAAGGGGTGACATGAGTTTTTGAAACTCCCTCTATGTCCCAGAATACAGTGCAAAACACGTCATGAATACATTAAAGAGAGGTTTGGTTACACAGATTACATCATGAATATATTAAAGGGAGGTTGGGTTACACAGATTAACATATGGAGGAGGGAGGGGGGAATATGCAGAGTCGGAGATATGCGCAGATAAACACTTCCTGAGTATTGGAGATGAGAAGACAATGGTCCAGTCTGCCACCTGACATTGCCTGGAGGAAAGGCTGATCAGAGCGATTTGACCGGATTAGGGTCTTGACACCTTGAGGGATTATGGAGGACAGGGGAGGGGTGATGGAGTCCTAGAGAAATTGAGCAAATATATTGTAGCGAAGAAGGTGAAGAAGACATGCCCCCCCCCTTCCGTAACAAAGGTACTATTCCATTTTATAATCTGTGGGTGGAAAAAGTATAGGTCTATGGTAGTGGATATGTTTTCCCATTCTAGAAATTAAAAAAAAATATAAATTAGATTTTTATGTTAACGTGGCCAGGCATCAATCACACCAATACAGTGGATTGCATCAGACTGCTATAGGCAAACACTCTTGCTGGCTGGGAAAGTGGACCGGGTAGGGGCCAAGTGTTGCAAATGAGCCCCTCCCTGTGGAGTTCTCTCTAGGTCTACTCCCAACCTAGGCTCTGCTCCGCTTACTGTCTGATAGATCTGAAAGGAGGTGAAAAAGGAAAATAAGCAAATGCAAGTACCAGTTATATGGTCATTATAATGACCAAATGGAATGTCACTGAAGGTGTCAATTCTGGAAAAGTAAGAACCAAACTGCAATTGGCCTCAGCTTGGGTCGTGGTGGGGCATCACAATATGTCTCCTCTCCTCATGGATGCCTTAGATGTGGAGCAACGAGTCTTAGTGACCAAATGGAGACAGTTTGGTGCTACCACCCCACACCTTTCCTCACACCAGTTGTATTATTTCTGCTTTCTTAATACTTCACAAGTTCACCATTTGGTCAGGCATACCTCTTAAAACAAACCCAAAGGAAAAAATAGGTAATGGTGGTTCAGTTCTAAGCTCATATGCAGCCTGCCCTTTGAAGATAATTGCTTGATTACTGTCAGCAGAATCTACATACCTCATTGTTGACAATTTCAATCACCATTTGACCTCTTTAGGAACGTCTAAAAAAATCAAAAATCTGTCTCTCAATGATAATTACATCCTCCCCAGTTGAATTGAAGTTCAGATTTGTGTGTGTGTGTTTTGTGGGGGTGGGGAAGTAGTTGGTGCATTTTGTAGAATATTTCTCAAAGAGAAACTGCCAGTAGGAAGAAGCACCACTGACTTCAAAATGTTTAAAAATTAAGTGCTGGAGTCTGCAAATGTTAATGATTAAACTCCATGCCAGAGAGTTTCCAGTGACTTTTTTCCAGACCGTTTAAATATTTTACCAATTAAGAAGCTATGGAGAGATTTTATCTGGTCCTCATGAGGGAGGGAGCTGTTAAAATGCGGTCATTTGTAGGTTACATATGCTGCGAAGAGCCTGATTTCTTTATTCTAATAACAGGACCTTTTCTGATTCCTACTATGCTTAAAGACATCTGATTTTATTCCTAAATTCTGCTAAAATTATTTTTCTTTGTACTTATTAGCACATTGTATCATTGAATATTTGAAAATGTATAGTCTGCTCTTAAATTTTGATAAATTTTGGTTAAAATTTGCTCTTTTATATCTGTGTAAATTCATCAGGAGTACTTCGTATAAGTTTTGAATTTTAAATGCCTATGAAGTTTCACTCAAGATGCAATGTGATGCTATGTTTGTCACCCCTTTTTATCTAATGTCATCTTGATTAAACCTTTCTTTTTTATGTCAGGTACAGTTTTCAGGAAACTAAAATTATTATGTGGTTTTATTGTTATTTAATTTGGTAAAGAGTGCATATAAATACCTGTATGATCATGGGTGCTGCTTCTGTTCTCTGATCTTAGAACTGCAAATGCTTGCTGATTTCATCCCCTTAATTTCTTCTCTAATGCTCTGCTCTGATATATTGGTGTATTCCTGCCAACCTAAGAGGATATATCATGAATCCATCTTTTTCTTTTGCATATTTCATTCTCTGGTATCTTTCCTTACTCTCAGCTGATTCTGCCTGAGTTTATCTCCAGTATTTGTTCTCTTTAAGTTTAGAGACAGATAATTGAATAGGTTTGTTTGAAGTAGAAGATGCAACATGGATGATTCATGAAACCGATTTGTAAAAAAAAATTGTTACATGGGGGGAAAATACAAGAGAGAGACATTGCACATACCTTGTAAATCAAGAAAATATTTGATTGATTTTTTAATGTATTTTTATTAATCTCAATTGATTGATTGATTGATTGATTGATTGATTGATTGGATTGCAGGATGGCAGTAGAGAGAGAGAAAAGCTTCAAGCTATCTATCCTATTCAAGCAGTGAAACTCTTAACTAGTGGGTTGCTTGGGATACCTAGAAATTTGAGGCAGTTGCATCGGATGAAACATTTTGTTACAGATATGGCTTCCCTTATATTCATGGCTTACGACTTGATCAGTATGTTGGTTGCTTTTTATTGTTGTGGTAGCATTTTTCATCCACCTTTACCTGAGAGACCAATCTTTCTTTTCCACTTCCATCTAATACTCTCAGTTAACTAGAGGCTGTATCTCCTTGTTAACATTTTAGAAGAGATAAAAAGCTAGCAGTCAGGGCAGAAGGTGGAAGATTGTGAAACTATGTCTGTCCTGCGGAATTTGCCTTTCCTTTGATCCACCAAGTCTGGATTTGTCAACTTTCAGTTCCAGGATTCTTAGAGAAGTGTACACGAAGGTCAAGAAAAAATCTTATGCAGTGTTGTGCTGCTGAGCAAAAGTATATGACCTTCTGGCCACCTGGCTGGGCTGTAACTGGAAATCTTATTGTACAATTGAATGGGGGCAGGAAGTCCAGTTTTGGATGGGAGAATCTTAGCCAAATAAGATAGGAAAATCTGCCCAGTGGGTCTTAAGTCTGGTATGCTCCTGCATTGTCTTAAGGCTTAGGTTAGCACATTTTCAACATATTTCTGTTCAACTGTTTAAAGTGGAGAGGTGAAAACTGCAGGATAGATTCCCCTCCCCCCCCCATACACTGAAGTGCAAAGGCAGTAAATGTCATTTTAGGCTTTCTAGATTGTTAAATCACTTTTTACAAAATATTATTTATTACACTAATATTTTGCTGTTGCATGGGGCTCTTAGTGGTCTCCCATGAAATCAATCAGGTTCACACCTGATTAGCTTCAGCTAAACTCCAACTACCAGATGCTCTTAGACCACTCACTGGATCCCAGTTGCTTTAAAAACTGTGAAAGAGCTCTCTACTGGATCATACCAAGAATAACAACTTGTCCACTTTTTTGTTTCTATCAGTGGCTAGCCAGATGTTTCTAGGAAACCCACAAGCCAGGGTGTTACGATTACAAGCTGATCCTGTTGTTTAACCTCACACCCAGCAAGTGGTACTCAAGAGGCATAGTGAATCTGAACATTCATGTGCTGTATAGCCATCAAAACTAATAGGAATTGATAGCCCTGTATTCTTTGTCTAATAGCTTTTTGAAGTCATCGAAGCTTCTGGCCATCGCCATATTTTGTGGAATTAATTCCTAAAGTTAATTCTATATTGTGTGAAGAAGTTTCCTTGCTTCCAGTTGGTGGCTGGGATGAAACAAACCAAGCCAGGGGTTCCAGTTTATTTCATCTTAACAAACGATAACCAGTAAGACTAAAAGAAACTTTGACTGCAGATTGTGGTTTGTTGGGAGCAAAGCAAACCATGATTCCTGTCCCTAACATAATGCTAAGCCAGGGATCATGGCTGGTTGCTTTCCAGTGGTGGCTGAGACCACATCTAGTTCCAGGTCTTTCCTTATTTCCTTTATATCAACTTCCCCCAGTTGTGGGTACGTATGTAGTTAATGATTATAAGTACACTAGTCTTTGCCATTAACTATTTAAACCATGCTGTGTTCACACACCCGTATAAGTTTATACTATAAATATTGTATGATGAAATACTTAAAAAGATATGAGTTAAGAAAATGCATTGATATATTATTATTATTATTATTATTATTATTATTATTAATTATACCTTTATTGTCAATGTACAACCTGTGTACAGTGTGTACAGTGGGAGCCTCTCCTCCCACATACACTCAACATCATTGCATTCTGTGTGCTTGTTGCACAACACACCAACCCAGAAAGTCAGTTGCACTATATTATTTTCCGTTCAGCAGCCTAACAGCCCACAGATAGAAACTGTTTTTAGCCTGTTGGTATGACTGATTATACTTCTATATCTCCTGCCCGAGGGTAGAAGATTAAAGAGGTGCTGGCCGGGATGTGAATTGTCCCTGAGAATTTTTCTCGCTCTCCTAAGGCAACGATCCCTTGCGATGTCGTCTAGCGGGCTCAGGGGACAGCCCATGATATCATGTGCTGTGTTCACCATCCTCTGTAAAGACTTTCTGTCCGTGGCTGTCAAGCCAACGTTCCACACTGTGATACAATATGAGAGGACACTTTCTAATGTGGACCAGTAGAAGGAAGTCATCAATTGTTGTTTAACATTGTTCTTTCACGAGGTGGGAAGGGGAGGAAGAGTTGGGCAGCTGCTTGTAATGGAGGCGTTGTCAGCAGCCAAGTCCTCTGCCTCACTGGGCAGCCCCCGGCCCCTTCTGAACCGCCCCAACCCGCCCATGATGACCATGGTGATGGAGGCGGTGAAGACCCTGGATGAGCACAAGGAGGTCTCTGTCGTGGCCATAAAGCGCTACATCCTGAGCAGCTACCCCGGGGTGGACCCCATCCGCCTGAAGTATGGCCTGAAGATGGCCCTGGCCAGAGGCCTGAAAAGGGGCTGCCTCATCCAGCCACAAAACTCTTCCGCACTGGGGGCCACAGGGAGATTCAATCTGGGCACAGAGGAAGCCAAGGGCCAGGAAAAGCATTCAGATTCAGATGGAAAAACAGGGCCCACACTGAAGAAAGCGGCCAAGAATCCCAAGGCAAAGGTTCCTGTGGAGAAACCGAGGCTGGGAGCAATTGCAGAAGGGGAGAAGGAGGAGGCGGCTTCCAGCAAGAGTACCAAGGCGAAAGCTAGCAAGCATCCAGGCAAACCTCCAGCAAAGCCCAAGGCTAGGAAGTCCCCCCCCCGGGGGGGGGGGAGAAAGAGGCCCAAATCCTCAAGAAACAGAGCTCTTCCAAGGCCTTCCTGGCAAACACACCCGGTGCCCGCCAGAAAGCTGTGTCTAAAGAAAGCAAGACGGGGGCCCGAGGACGAGGAGCCCCCCAGGTAGACGCTAAGGCGCCTGCAGCGGCCAAGAAAACCAAAGAGGCAAAGGGAGAGAAAGCCAAGGGGCACAAAGAGGCACAAACAGAGTTCAGGGGCACATCTTCAGCTAGGCAAAGACCCCCAAGGAGGGAGCAGCCTGGAGAGCTACGAGGATCTAAGAAGCAAGGTGGACAGCCGACTATATCAACACCCAAGCTGACCTCAATTCCACAAAATATGAAACACTGTGCGAGGAAAGAAACTGGTCTATGGCACACGGGAAGAAAAGAATGATGAAGGGCTTGGCAAAAAGAGAAAGGAAACCAAGGAGGAGAGAGATGATCAAGCCTACGTTACGGACACGGGTTTTCACTTCCCTAAAAATACAGTCTTTACAAATCTCGATTTGCTTTTGGCAACAATATCAGGATCTGGCAAATAAGAACAAGGAATTGGAGAAAGAATTCAAAAGCACAAAACACCTGTGTGGCAGGCATTCAACAATGCCCCCCCCACAAGCTTAAAATGCATTTATTTCAGAGGTGGTTTTTCTTTTTTGAGAAGAAAAAAACATTGTTCTTTCACAAGACCCTGAGGAAATGGTGTCTCTGTTGGGCCTTCCTAACCACCTGAGTTATATTGTTTTTCCAAGTGAGGTCTTCACTAAGGTAAACTCCCAGGAATTTAAAGGAAGAGACTGTCTCCACACAACGCCCCCCCCCCCAATATACAACGGGGCTAGTTCCCCTCTTCCTCCGAAAGTCCAACACCATCTCATTTGTCTTGCTAATATTTAGGTGCAAGTTATTCTCTAGGCACCATGTAGATACTTTTTGAACCTCCCCCCTGTACACTGATTCATCTCCACCTGTATTTAGACCCATTGTGGTAGTATCATCTGCAAACTTAATAATTGCAGTGGATGGATCAGATGAAATACAGTCATATATATACCACGAGTACAGGTAGAGACTCAGCACACATCTCTGTGGGGTGCCAGTGCTGAGCTTCAGGGAGGTAGATGTAACAGGCCCAATCCTCACTGTTTGTGTCCGATCCCTTAGAAAGACTTTAATCCAGTCACGGACGGTAGAAGAAAGGTCTAGTTCCATCAGGTTTTTTATAAGAATGTCCAGAAGGATGGTATTAAAAGCTGAGCTATAATCCATAAACAACATTCTAACATAATTCCCCTGTCTCTCCAGATGACTCGTTGCAAGGTAAAAGGCTGTAGCTATGGCATCATCTGTTTCTCCTATAGGCGAACTGATGTTTATCAAAATCCGGTGGAAGACATGTCCTAAGGTGTTGAAGGACCAATCTCTCGAAGCATTTCATCATTACAGATGTTAATGCAATAGGTCTGTAGTCATTTAGGCAGTTAGTTGCTGTTTTCTTTGGGACTGGGACAATGGTGGCTGCTTTCAAACATGATGGAACACAAGTGGTTTGCAGAGAGATGTTAAAAATCCTTGTCAGGACCCCTGCTAGTTGATCGGCAGCACTATCCCCAGCACCCCATCTGGACCAGCAGCTTTACTGGGATTCACCGCCCTCAATGCAACTTTCACTTGATGGTCATATAGAATAAGTGGCTGAGAATTTGTAGGCTGGCAAGCAGGAGCTATGATACCTGATCTTTTTACCTCATAGCAGGCGAAGAAGGTGTTCAGCTCTTCTGCCAACAAATCATCAGCCTTAACAGTGTTCCTTGTATTGCCCTTGTAGTTAGTTAGATGCTGCAGTCCCTGCCACACTTGTTTCGTGTTGTTATAGGCTAGGCAATTCTCCACCTTAAGCTTATATTGTTGTTTTGTCGCCTTAATGCCTTTCCTGAGCTTTGTTCTTGCCCCTCTGTATATATCTATATTCCCTGCCTTGAAGGCAGTATCCCGAGCTTTCAGGAGTGACCTTACTTCAGCAGTCATCCAGGGTTTGCAGTTCCCATAGACTCTAATGCACCTCTCCGTTGTTACATTATCGGTGCACACTTTAATATAAGAAAGTACAGCGTGTATCTGTGCAGATCTTGATGTTCAAACATGCGCCAATCAGTACTTTCAAAACAATCCTGGAGCTGACTGAAAGCGCCCTCTGGCCAGATTCTAACTGTTTTTATAACTGGCGGAAGAGGACACTGCCTTTAATATATGGCACATAGGAATCTGGTGAAATCTGCTGAAACAATGAACATGGTATCACCCAATGCCTACAATTGTCCTTACACATGATTTCTTAAATTTCTTTGTAAATTATATATACACTTGGAATGAATGGGGAGGTGGGAGGGAGGAATAGGGTATTCCTTTGAGCAAGGCAGTTTATTTGTATTTATTACTGAAATGCATAAATAAAGTCTATGCAAAAAATATAAATAAAGACATGGATGTTGACAGCGGAATAAGTAAATAAAATTCAAACTGTACAGAAATATATGTATTTTCTTACTAAGTTAGTGAGGAAAATTTATCTTCTTATTCTGATCTACTCTGTGTAACCTTGAGCTAGTCTCTTTGTCTACTTGTTCATTCCCAATTTTAAAATGTAAACAAAATATGACTTGCATGCATTGTTGTCTCTGAAGGATTTGGGCAGTGTAAGTGGCATTGAGAATCCTGATGATAAAGATTGTAAAGCAATCTGAAGAATGTTGTTTAAGCTTTTTATTCCCCATAGAAGCTTCAGATCTGTAAAGAACATGGTTCTGTTTGTATATTTCAGGCAAATAATTATATCTGCTGTCAGTAGCTCAAAAGAGCTTAGTAACAAGAAAGCAAAATTTGATCCACTTGTTCAGCATGGGAAATTTGCCTATGCTAAGCAAAAAAGAATAGTGACCTAACACAGCAAAATTACCATTGTCAATAGGGGGTTTGTGTGAACTATTTATCTGTGATGTGGCTGGTTTTGTTCTCCTGCTGTGAAAATGACAGATATAAGAGTTCCTTGTGAAAGGGCAAGGGGTGTGTGTTTACTATTGCCCAGTTTGTGCCTTTAGAATTGATTTAAACGAAGTAGCTCTAGTAATTAAAAAGACTATGCAAAATCTGTTGGGAGTCAGCTGAATTATGAAAACATTCATAGTGATGTCTTCTCAGAAGACTTGTAAGACTTAGGTTTATGAGAAAAATTGCAGAATAACTGTTTCATTCTTTTAATTTTTTGGGGGAAACTATGTGTCATTTCCAGAATGGTAAGATAAAGATATATATTGGAAGTGAATGAAGTTGGAGGATTATTCAAAAACAGCATTTGCCAACTTGATGCCCTCCAGGTTGAGTGTCCACAACCCCATAGTCACCTTTGACCGGACTTAACCACCCAGGGGTCCTTTACCTTTACCTAATAGAAGTAGCATCCCAAAATATTCATTCATCCATTCCATTTATTTGTATGCTGCTGTTCCACAAAAAAGTCGTGCTCAAAGTGGATTACAACAAAGAAATAGGAGTGCATTTCAAGCAAAAACTACAATATCATAATAACCTGGCAAAACAAAAATATAACAACATACACAAACCACATTTCAGTACTATAAATATAACAAGATTAGTTAACTGGCATGCAGGATCCAGTAGCAAAAATAACAAGGGGACTTCACAGTTTTACCTTAGTCCTAGAAACATCCTTCCCATGATGTTGCTTGCAGTCCTTCTCCTGCAGCAGCTTCCTATAAGGCCGGAGGGCACCAGGTTGATGAATGCTGACCAATACCTTTTCATAAAAACTTAACATATGGCTCACACTCTTGCATATGAACTGAAACCTGTGATCTGCAACTTGCAGAGGTTGCTTAAGCAAAATTCCAAGGGTAATGTCATAGAAGGTTCACTTGGGAAAGGCATTTTAGGGAGAGAATTTGTTTTGCCCTGGATACCAGGAATAATGCTGTATATTATGCCAGTTTATTTTCTGTGGACATAAACGGCTTGGAGAATATGGTACTAGTTTGTTCTGAGGCTGGCTAATTACACTCTTTCCTCCTTTGGGTTCCACATTTCTGTTCTTCTTGTTTACTCTTGTTATGTGACACTTAATGCAGTCTTCAAGGAAATAGCCATGGTTAGTCAGTTGTATGGAAGGAGCCTCTGGTTCATGCACTCTCCTCTTGCATACTCAGAGTAATTAATAAGTAATTATTGATTTTGGGCAAACTATACTTTGTCATCTGAAGTGGTAAAACCATGTTTTGTGTTGGCCTGCAAACCAGGATAGTAAACCAGCGTTTGATCCTACTGTTGAACCCAAACACTGGCTTTCAGTGGAAGACAACTACGTTCCTTCCAAAATACCATCTTTGGATAACAGTTTTATGTCTCTTACTTAGTATGGGCTTTTGTACTGTAAGGACAGTCTTAAAGCAACAGATATAATCATGATGGAATGTTAGTCCATTTTAAATTATTCTGATGAACAGTTAGCTGTAGCCCAGAAATACAGTGAACATGTGTATTTGAGTTTTCCAAAAGTGGCTTTATTAGTCAGTAGCAGCAAACAAACAAAACCTCTTACTGTAAAAAGGACAGTGTTAAGTTGTGGGTGAACATATCAGATGACATAGTGATTCTTCAAACAGCTCTTGTTTATTCACAGGCCAGAACAGAACTGAACTGAAGGGTTCAGCCAACCTGCTTATATAGAGCTCAACTACAAGGCAACAGTAACAACTTTCTGTAACTATCTGTAACAACTTTCTGTAACAACTTTCTGTAACTATTCTGTAACTAAACGTCACTTTCAATTCCTTATTTGCATATGTGGACCTGAGTGAAAACTATCTACAGTATCCCCCTGCTGGCCCAGGGTGAGAACTTCAGTACATAACAGACAGTATAGTATCTCCTCTCTTGCTATTACCTCATCACTACTACTTCATTTCCGCTAATGGCACGTTGCATCTGCCAATTATTCCTTCTGTCTCACACTCATCAATGCAACATATATACGCATGGGTAACATCCACACATTTAAAGCACTCCTTAGCAGTCATGGCTTCCCCCAAAGATACCGGAAATTGAAGTTTGTTAAGGGTGCTGGCCCCACAGCCCTGCAATTTCTAACACTCTTAATAAACTACAGTTCCCAGAATTCTCCATGACTGTTAAAGTGGTGCAAGAGTGCTTTAAATGTATGCTATGAACATGACCTTGTTGCATTCCACTGTTGATACCATGACTTCCCCTCTGGTCCCATTTTTCTTTCTTGTCTGTTGTGCCTTCTCTTCCTCTGTCTACTTTCAGCCTCTTAACTGTAAAGTGCTGGGTCTGCAATGTAGTGCTTAGTGGGTATGGCACCCTGTAGTTCTTCAGAGAACAGCTGAGGCTGTAAAAGAATCACTTATGGTGGCTGGCACGCTGCTACTTCAAGCAGTGTACTTCATGTGCTACTTCATGTGTATATGCCTTTAAAGCACATCCTTTCCTTCAAAAGAATTTTTGGTACTCTAGTTGGTACCTCCCACATAGCTACAGTTCCCAGCAACCCTTAACAAACTTCAGTGCCCTGAATTCTTTGAAGAAAATATTGTGCATTAAAGGCAGTGCTTTTTCCAGGGTGGGGTGGGATACGCAGGGGTACACATACCACTAAACATTTTGTGAATCTTTGTACTTTGGTCCATTTACCTTATTTATTTTCCATGATTTGAACTATAAAGTGGTGGTTTTCTTGAGTCAAAATGAGAGTAGCCCTAAACATTTTTTTTAGAAAAAAAGCACTGATTAAAGGTATATGGTGGGATTCACCTAATGAACCCCATCAGCAGACGCCCTGTGCAAGGGCTTCCTCTTGTGCAGTGGGACATCCCAGTGTTCTCCCCCACCCCCACCAACATGGGCTCAGGGGTGGAGTGGGAAAACTTCCAGAAAAGTAGCCAGGAGGGGAGATTGTTCTGTCTGGCAAGTCAATATGCTTGCACAGATGGAACATTTGTAATAGCATGACATTGAATTCCACCACCTCCCTTGTGTGTACACAGCCTAGGTGCTTCTGAGAGGGGCTGCCAGACTACATTCCTGTCCCTGTAGGTATCTGTAAGTTATGCATGCTGCCTTTCCTTGCCATTAGTTCTTCCTATGACTCACAAAAGCAACACTTTTAACATTTAAGAAAAGCAAAACAGTACTAGCATCACAGATACGTTGCAATACACTAGTTGTAAGACCTTTTGTCTAGGATACAGGCATGCTTTTGCTCTGTACAACTGAAATTGAAATTATTTGCACAACTGCTTTCCTAGACTATAGTCCTAAAGGTTATACAGTAATGACTCTTGATTCTGCAGCCTTTAGGATAATTTGCAGGGTATTTGTAGAGTAGTTGAGTTTTCTTGTATGTTCCTTTTGGGAGCTGCATGCTAGTGGTGGGTTGGAGCCAGACGCAAAAAGTAGGTGCAACCACAGTCAGTAGGCTACATTCCAGCTATGCAAAAAGTCAGTAGGCTACATTCCAGCTATGCAAAAGTGTGTGTGTGTGTGTGCGCGCACACACACACACACACACACACACACACAAAATACATGCAAGCAAGAGGAATTATCATAGTTCAGTGTCACATTCCACTTGGACAGAAGCACTTGAGAAGGTTGCAGAGGAGGACTAGTTGAATTGTGTGGCCTGGGGAGAGAAAGTATTGCCTCAGGAGAGCCCTGTGGCCTGCATAGAAATGCCTAGAGGGACACATTTGACCCCTGGGCCTCACATGCATGTATCACATCCAAGAGCACCAACTCAATGAATACATTTTTCTTCTTTTTTTAGTTTAGTCTCATGAGTGTTACAGGCAGCTGAGGGTGGGCTGTGACAACCACGTTGAAGTCACCCAGAACACTGACTGGTCCATTAAAACTTTTGTTTATAAAGCATGAGACCTGCAACTTCATAAACAGCTTCTTTTTTTCTCTTCTTCAGACAATAGCTTCTTTTTAAACAGCCATTAAGCACTCCAGTAATTCATTTCCTTATTAACAGTGCATAAAACTTGCATCCTGAAAAGCTGATGAAACACAGTGGGCTTTGTTGGGGAAAAGAAAAAAAGGTTTTTTAAAAGTGTGAATAACACAATGTTTGACATTTCTTATTTCTTGGACTGGCTAGCAAGAGGAATAAACATAATTCTCAGTTGTAATCTGAGTAAATGTCCTTTGTTCTGTTAAGCATTCCTTATTTGACTCAATTTTTCTTGGTAGGTTATCCTTTCCTGTCATTGCATGACACATAAACATTTGAATCAATAAGCAGTGGACTGAGAGTTTTCTGTATGCACTGCTGGAGGCTCTCCTGCAAGGCGCAGTCAAACAGCAATATTTGGGTGGGACTTTTCGGCACAGTACAGGTATTCATTTCATATGCCTAACACTAAGGCATATGGTTTAATAGCGACAATGGTGCCCCTAAAGACTTACTTGTGCAAAGCCCCACACTTTAAACTGAAGGATGGCCTGTGGATGTGAACTTATTCTGTAATGCAAAAGATTTTCCAAGTCTGTATTGGTGTCATGTGGATAACTGCATACAAGACTCAACACCTGTACATGCATTTGTCTTGGAAGACAACACTTTATGTTTGGCAGTCGTTTTTACCTTATGTAGGCACATGAGAAAATGCCTTCTTTGAGGTGTCACCCCACTTGTGAAATTCCCTGAGGTATGACTGACAAAGAATCACTTAATTTCGGCACCTACGTGGCTATTTTCTCCTGCATTTGCAGGATATTAGTTGCCAATTCAGGTTGATGCAGGTAATTTCTTTGTAGTTTATTGATGGCTGGTTGAATCTGCAGTTTTCTCTACTCTCTAAACTGTTATGCTGGAACTGTTGTTTTAAAATTGATCTTTTATTTCACACCACCATGGAATGGATATGATGAAAAGCAGGTTCTAAATATTTTAAATAAATAAAATGAGAAAAAATTCAAATGAGAAAAAAGTACCGTATTTGTGTGCACCCCAAACCATTTTTTTATGTAAGATTAAAAATATATATATAAGAAAAAGCTAGAACTGATAGAGAAATATATAAGAAATACATCTTTAGGAGGGGGCTGAAGAAGTGTTTAATAGGACAATATTTTTATCCGCCTACCCATTTTATGTGCTTCACCTTATACTAAAGCCTCTAATAGGCAGTAGGTCTATGAAATGATTGTACTGTTGTGGTTAGGAGAGAGGAAAAGTGTGTGTGTGTGTGTGTGTGTGTGTGTGTAAGTCAGGCTGAGGGGAAAGCAGAGTTCTCTGACAATGCAGTACAGTTTTCTGCTTTGGAGTTGAGTGCCATGTAGAATAAAACAAGTAGAACAATGGATTTACTGTTTATTGGAGCCTTAAAGGCAGATTTGGAGGGAAAAGGGATCAGGAACTAAGTTTTTAAATTATTATTTTTATCTGCAGCAAAAATAGAGCACTCATCTTAACTGCCATCATGCAAACGAAGCTAAAAGAAAAATGTAGATTGCTAAAGATACTCAAGGCACCAAACATCTGCATATCCTGAAAGGAGTTTTCAATGCTACTCACCAGAAAGCGGGGGGGGGGGGGGGAGAGTGCAGAGTAGTACTGAACTCTTTTGAAAAGGCAAACTACAATAAATGAAACAGTTCAAACTTTTCATTAAGCTTTCATTTTGATTTTTATAAGTCTAGTAGTGTGTGTGTGTGTGTGTGTGTGTGTGTGTGTGCGCCAAAAGTGAGCACATTGTATTTTCCAAACAAACAGAATTCCATTTTTGCTCCCTATTCTCCCTCCCTCCCACCCCCAAGAGAACATATAACCTAGCCTGCAAATAAGTTACTCCTCTCTTTCTCATTGAAAAACAGTAGAAAAAGTACAGTAGAATAGTTAAGAAAAGATACTTGGTTACATAATTAGTATTTTTTTTATAGTCTGCTTTGAAACAACTGGCATTTGCTCATACATAATGTAATTACGAAGTAAGAATAATAATAATAATTGCGTAAACAATACTAGAGGAGATTTCTGGGGCCAACGGCAGAAACAATTTGAATAGAATGAAACATCTGGAGAAGCATTTATGGCCAAAACCATGTTGCTTGGGGGCGGGGAGCTTTGTTTAACAAATTTACATTTTAAATGCCTGATGATTAGCACCATAAGGGCAGTTTGTAACCATATTGTATTTGCCATTGAACTACCCTAAATATAGGGAATCTAAAATATGTTAATTTTATCTTAAAAGGAAGAACGATAAATACAATTCTATACATGCTAATTTAGAAGTAAGTTCCCTTTAATTCAGTGGGACTTACTCCCAGGTAAGTAAGCATTGAACTGAAGCCTAAAGAAACTTCAGTTGACAATGGTAAAAGTAAAGCTGTCTATAGAATGGGACTCTTCGTGTAAAAATGTATAAAATGTTCTCTTCAGTTTGCAGTTTTTGTAGATCATAACTGCAACACAGATGCTTGAGATCAAAGTTAAGGAGTTTATAATAGGCTGAGCTACTAGGCTTTTAGGCTTTGTTGATTATCTATACTTGAGGCTTCATCTTAAAATATTTGTGTAACTGACCTTATAAACTTGTTGACACATTATGATTCATTCACATGATTATCATATGATAAGCAGGCTTTCCTTTCATTGATAAGCAACAAAAAACTATTGTAGCTGATCCATAATAGCTATTTCTAACAATCACGGAACTAGGCAGAGGGCCTTCTCGGTAGTGGCGCCCACCCTATGGAACACCCTCCCTTCAGATGTCAAGGAGATAAAGAACTATACAACTTTTAGAAGACATCTTCTTAAGGCAGCCTTGTATCGGGAGGTTTTTAATGCTTGATGTTTTTAGATATGTAAGCCACCCAGAGTGGCTGGGAAAACCCAGCCAGATGGGTGGGGTATAAATAATAAAATTATTAATAATAATCATTATCATCGTCGTCATCATCATCAGACCATTATGTGATACTGTGAACTTTGCTTAAATTATTGTAAAACTTGTATTTCCCAAATAGTTCAATTTAAATGCTTTGTGTAACAGATGTTGATAGGGTTGCCATACGTCTGGAATATCCCGGACATATCTGGAATACTGCAGTCGACAGCAGTGTCCAAGCGAAAATCGGCTAACTGTTTGGGAAAACTCAACAATTTTGCCAAAAAAAGGACTGTTTGGAATATGGCAGCCCTATGATAATAGGTGTGCCTGGCATGCTCTGGTCCATGGGGTCACGAAGAGTTGGACACGACTAAATGACTAAACAACAACATGATAATAGGTAGACAGACAATTGTTTACATTTAAAGGAGTAGGTGTAAGCAATGGATATAGAACAATAAAACAAATTACTGTCCCTGAAGGTTTACAGTACAAAAACCAGAGACTCAAAAAGCAGTGTAGGCTTTTTAAGAGCCCTTTGGCAAGGCTGTTTGCAAAAGGGGTTTCAAATGCCCCATTCTGTGCTTTGAAGTCCCACAGCATCACCTGACATCACTAAGTTGTCCCAAGCTTGGCCAATCAGAGATGGGGAAGATAAGGATCTGGCCTCCCTGCCAGAAAAGGTTCGCCTTCCCCCGCTCTGTTTGAACAAGTAATTTGTTACAGGGCTATCTGGTTTAAAAACAAAGAACCATACAGTAGACACACAGGCCGTCTGCTCATTATCCACCCCCCACCCCCTGGTTATGATGAGATATCTTGTATTTCTATTTAAATTATAGTAATTATTTATAAATTTGCATTTGTACATGTGCCCTCCTTTATTCTATTTTATGCTAGTGCATAAGTGGCCACAATATAGGGGGACCTGGGCAGAGGAAGATGGAGTATGCACAATTATAACATAACATGTGAACCTGTCCAAATAGGTAGCTAAATGTAGATAAACTTTTGTGTTGTTGATACTGATTTTGTATAATAGCAATTTTAATGGTTGGTATGCAGAAGCCTACAGGTGCAAAAGTTTAAAAAGTAATTTCCCTACAGCTTAAAAGGTTCTAAGACATATCCTGCCATCTTGTGATGTTTTTGGTGGATGAAGCCAAATTCTCCAAGGCTAGTCATTTAAAGCCAGGATGTATTAAAACACCATTACTCATTAGGCCTTCAGTCCTGCACTCCGTCAACACACACATGTCCCATTGATTTTCTGTGTATGTGGATGTAATTATGCACAAGATCACTGCTTAAATAACCTTGCCTTTAGCTAGATAATTTATATCTATAACCCCAGTGCAGGAACTCCTGTGTTCAATGTTCAAACTATGAAC
The DNA here is from genome assembly GCF_964252035.2 of Podarcis erhardii. Lineage (NCBI taxonomy): Eukaryota > Metazoa > Chordata > Lepidosauria > Squamata > Lacertidae > Podarcis > Podarcis erhardii. The sequence goes on along the minus strand of NC_138501.1, from coordinate 31,858,677 downwards.
AACATTTTGTCATCCACTGTTTAGCAAGAACAAATCCTTGACCTTTCTTAGCAAGGACAGGAATAGAAACAGCAGAAGGAAGGTTTATCAGAAAGCCCATTCTTAAAATTAAAACAGGAAAGAAATGGAAATCCCATTAACATTGTGCTGAACAAGGAAAATTGCATATATCCTTTGTGTTGAATACTGTAATGTGTTTGTTTTGCAAAATTGGGGTTTGTGTCTGAAGTTTAAAAAGCTGTTTATACTTAAGCTAAGGAAGTGTGTTTTCACTGTGTGATATATTTGATTAGTCTCCCTCTAGGGAGTTTTCTGTGGTAGTTAAATGGTGGTAATTTATCTAATAAAAGTGCTAAGTAGTATAAACTGGAGGCGGTTAAAGGTATTTTTCCATTCCTTCATTGGTTTCCGTGATTTTGAACTTTTTCTTGTGGGTTACTTATTCAAGTCAGTAAAAATTTGCTTAATATTATTTTTTAAAGTACTATCTCTTCAGATGTTTTTCACAACAAAGTTGTAACGCATGTTACATTTAAATAAATTTATTACCATTTATAGTATTATAGGTTCCCCCTCCCCCCAAGCAAGTGTAACTAAAAGGTAAAGCGACCCCTGACCATTAGGTCCAGTCATGGATGACTCTGGGGTTGCGGCACTCATCTCGCTTTATTGGCCGAGGGAGACGGCGTACAGCTTCCAGGTCATGTGGCCAGCATGACTAAGCGCACAGAAACGCCGTTCACCTTCCCACCGGAGCGGTACCTATTTATCTACTTGCACTTCGTGCTTTCGAACTGCTAGGTTGGCAGGAGCTGGGACCAAACAACGGCCCGTCACAGGGGATTCGAACCACCGACCTTCTGATCGGCAAGCCCTAGGCTCTGTGGTTTAACCCACAGCGCCACCTGCGTCCCATAAACTAAGTGGGTGCTATTCAACTAAGTTTACTCAGAGTAGACCTACTGGAAATTAATGAACATGACTATGTTTGGGCCACTCCTTGATTTTGCTTCCTTCCCAACTGGCAAGTAGCAAGTGTGTGTGTGTGTGTGTGTGTGTGTGTGTGTGTGTGTGTATGAATAAATATATATCCTGAAGCCAAATACCCATTTAGATAGAATTGATACTATGAACAATAAACTACTATTTTACATGGCTTTGATTGTTGCATACTGGATTATTTAACCAAGAAACAAGCCTGCTACAAAAGACTGCAGACTTAATTTGGAAATCTGCACTTGAAACGCAGACTGACAGATTGGCTATTCATCCCCTGAGATTTTGTTAATTAAACAAGTGCCCTTCTAACATTGATTTTTTTGGGGGGGGGTACACTCTTAAGTACGGCCAGTAGTTGGTTAATAAAACTGTAAGTAAAGATATTGGTGTAAGTAACTGAGTTAACCATCTTAGTTCAAAAACAAAAAATGGACCTATGCATCGTTGTGGCCAGCAAACATTTAAAATATGGCATTCATGTGTTTGCATAAGACTAGCAGAATGTTCAGTAAAAGGACATGCATGCATGTGTGAGACTGATTTATTTTATTTTATTTTTATTTGGCCACTTTCTACAACAGTTGGATCCCTTTTGGTCTTTCCTGCCTCATCAACTTTCCCAGTTTCCCTTACTTTCTCAATTTCTTTTGATCCTCTGTCTCTTATCTTCAGACTTATCACAACTGCCCAGAGGACTCAGATCTCAGGGCACACCAGCTGCAACAATAACTTCAAAAGGCATGTTAAAGCAGCTTGTGAAAAGTACTCGTTTGTGCACAGACCTCTCTGTATGCTATTCTGTTTTTTATTTTCTCTGAACAGAGCTAATACAGATTAAGGAAAGATATATAGAACTAATCCGGACCAGTTTTCCTTTATGAACTGACTTAATTCAGTTGCCTTGTAATGGATGGCTCTTTGTAACCTAGTCTTCCAGTTAGTTTCAGGTGTGTTGGAATGAAGGCTGCCAAATTCAGGTTTACCCAAGATCAGATAGCTCATGGATAACCATCATGAAATGCCTGTAAAATGTCAGTTTGGGGAAGGACATAGTTGAATGAATCCACCTTTATTCAGTTCATGGTTTCTTTAAGGAGTTCTCATATTCTGCCTTGAAAACTTATGTCTGTGAATCATTTTATGAAAATGTTGGATTGAGTTTCAGACTTCTGGTTCCCGGTGGTGCATTAAATCCTTCCTTCTATTGGCAAGGAAGAAAGGGGGATCCTTTGTTTAGCCAGACAAATTCAAAAACTGTCAACTCCAGATGTTCTGAGAGAGACTCCAGGCAGGTCTTGCTACAGAATAGAGAATGGCCCTTGGGACTCTACTGTAGATGCTGAGTTTCATTTAGTATTTTAGCATCATAGTAGCAGTTGAAAGGAAAGGTGAAAATAAAGCAGTTGAATACAGTATACTATTAATTATGAGGGGTTGCCAATTATATATAAAAATTTCTATCTTTCCTTTCTCCCAGTGCAAAAGCCAAAGTGGTTCTGCACTATAAATATTTTTAAAAGTAAGTAGCCATATTAAAACAGCACTAGAAAACTATTTAAAGTGCACATACACACAAAAGTACAACAACCACTATCAGAAAATCCTAGCACAACATCAGTTACTGGCCAAAGGCCTGGTGGAACAAACAAAAAAAGTATTTGTCTGCCAGTGGATGGAAAGCAGAGAGAAAGCCAGCTTAGCCTCTTGTGGAAGGGGAGCTTCACAATCTGAGAACAGAGAACAGCTACCCAAAAGATCCTCTCTTGTGTCCATGCCTGTGAAGGTGGCAGGACTGAGAGAAAATCTACCCTCTCAGAAGATAGCAGGCTCATACAGAGAGATAATGGTCCTTCAGATAGTATGAACCCAGGTTATGTTTAGATATATACTAGTTCTGATTGGAGGCCCCACTGTTCTGAATGTCTGTTTCCTTATTAATTGGGCATGAACAACCAGCAGTCTTATTTTCAGCATGGGGGTGGTGGTTTAATCTGAAACTTCTTAAACTGAGAGAATGTATATCTCCATCTATGTCTGTCTGTCTCTCCCCCCCCCCAAAAGCTAGATTTTAAAGACTGATAGAATAAGCATGTTTTAGAACAGTACTGGAAGTACGTTTTGTAGAGTATATTACTTCTCTGTTGTGCATTATTTCTTTTTAGTATATTGTTACCAAGCGACCCTTTCCCCAACTTTTTCCATGGAGTTCCAGAAGGTGGTACTGGCACTGTTGCTCTCCATGGAAATTACCTTGTGGGGTTCCACAAGGTTCAGTTTTGTCTCCTGTACTATTTAACATCTGCAGGAATTTTTCTGGGTGAAATCATCTGGAGTCATTGGGTTTGATGCTTACATTATGGTGTTGACACCTAGTTGTTTTCCTTTTTCTCGTCCAATCTACATGTGGTAGAATCTTCCTTCACCAGGAATCTGGGACCAGTGTTAGACTAGTTCAGCACTGGTTGCTAGTGTGTTTCTAGACCCATTTCAGGACTCTGGCTCTCTAGCTCATTGTTGGCCTATAAGTCCCATCAGCGCCCACCCCAGTTTGACCAATGGTCAAAGATGACCAGTGTAGCCCAGCAATATTTGGAGGGCCACAGGTTAGTCATTACTACCCACCACTGTCCAAAATAGGTCCCATTATCTCAAAGGAATTTTTCCTCTCATTGTGTTCCATCCCTATTCCTAGAATCAAGATCTGCTAATGAAAATCTGCGTTTTTGGGTTTAGGTTAGTACAGTCTTCCCTAACCTGATCCTTCTCCAGATGTTTTGGACTAGAACTCCTGTCAGCCCCAGACAGCATGGCCAGTGTTCAAGAATGATGGGGATTGTAGTCTTAACAATGTATGGATGGTGCCAGGTGAGGGAAGGCTGGGTTAATATTTAATAGGAGTGAAACTACTTAAGTTGAAGCCTCAACATTTTGGAATGCTGTTCTCTGGGAATGCTGTTCACTGGGAGATCTGTCTACCTGTCATCTTCTCTTGCTATTTTTCAAAGGCAGCTGAAAGCATTTTCATTCTATCGGGCCTTGGAAGCTTGGCTTTTAGATTGCTTCTCACTGTTTTCAATTTTTCTCTTTGGGCTTTATAGATTTATTTTGTTGCATTTTGAAATGGGTTGGATCCAGAGTACTCTAGAGCTTGACTCATTTTTTTTCCTTTTTGTCTCCAAAAGCTGCTTCAGGGGTTGGGGGCTATCTAGAAGAGTTGGGTAGATAATGCTTGGGGGCAGCTGGCCGAAGGGGGAATTGGCTGCCAAAAAAGAAACCCTTTGTTCTCAGAAACCTCTGCAGATAACAAAAGGTCTGTAGAGAGCAATAGGTCCCAGGTTCAGTCTTTGGTATCTCCAGCTGTCAGGAGCCAGAGTCAGGAGTAGGTCAGCCATAAAAAAAACCCTGGTGTCAGTGAAGTTAACTCTTTATTCAAAAAATAAAGAGGCAGGCCTAGTGAACCCAGCAACGCTTCCCAGAATGTCTTGCCCCAAGGAGGCAGTTGCTAGGGCTCTCTAAGATTTCCCCCATGGGTGTAGTCAGGGTTTTTGTTGGGGGGGCAGGCTATTGTTAGAGGGGGCAGAAGCTCAGATTTGTATTGATTTTTATTGATGGGGGGGGCAGCTGTCCCCTCCCCCCTTGGCTATGCCCATGGCTTCTTCCCCAGTTACTTCCTTAGCAGCCTAAGGCTCTGGCATCTTGCCTCTCTTTGTTCCACCTTCTTCATTTCTCTGCATATTTTGGGAGACCAGGGGGGAGGAGAGCTGGTCACAGCAAGAGGAGAAAATTCCCTGACTTCTTCAACTGCCTGTCTCCACACCCTTGAGCCTTCCTCCTGCTTCTGCACTCTGCCACAGCCTTCTCCTGCTCACCAAACCCTGTTACCTCTTCAGTTTCTGACACTTTCTCTTCCCAGTCTGCCCCCTCTTCTCCCTTTGACCACTCACTGTTGTCCCAGCACCAGTCTCTTGTCTCTGAGCCTTCTTTCCTTGGGGGTTCTCAAGCTGGTGCCTTCCACCAACTCTCTGTGCCCAACCAGAAAGGAACAGGAATGACTTCTGTCTGAAATTCAGGTGGGCTGCTGTCAGTCAGGCCACCTCACTCAGTATTGTACATCCTGATTGACAGACTAGAAGCTTCTTAATTTTTTTAGTTGGATTCAACAGTCTGTATTTAATTGCCATATTCACAATTCTCCCCCCCCCCTCTCTCTGCATTGTGGAGTGCTCCTGTTAATGGTACCAGAAGCAAAAAGCCTGTTCCTCAGTGAATCTTGTGCAGAAAACTGCAGCTTCTGCAGAAAAGAGGCCTTTGTTTCAGGCAACCATATGCAAAAATCATATGGGAGGTAATGTACTCCAGCCCACTATTTTTGCTACTTTCCAAAATAAGGTCCTATATTTACATTAGATAAAGCATAACATCCAGTGTGCTGTAACAGTTAGAGAACAGATAGCCAAAATGGTGTCCTCAGATGTGTTGGACTCTAGCCAGCATGACCAGTTGTCAGGGATGATGGAAGTTGTAGTCCATTAACCAACCAGAGTTCGTTTTAAACTACAGTATCTGAATTGTATGCAATGCAGGCTTCATGGAAAGCAAAATTAAATTCTTCTAAACTTATCCTCTTGACTGCATGGAAGGAAGAGAGTGGGTTTAGTGATATTTGCAGTTGTTACTTGAGAAGCAGGCCTTCTGAAGTTTGCAAGTGCTTCTAAATTATCATGCCTAACCTGACAGTGTTCGAGATAAATTGTAAATAAGCCAATAACTACTTTTACTTCCTACAGGCAATGCACAAAGAGGAAGAATTCAGAGAATCAAAAACAGCACTTTCATTAGTTTTAGAAAGATTTTAGGGTCAGGAAAACATCCCCTTTTGAGTTTCAGCAGAAAATTCCAGGAAGCCAAGGGTAACTTCCTACATGGTGTGGGGGCCCTTTGGAATTTCCTTTTTTTTTAAAAAAAAGAGCTCATGTTCCCATAGGAAAAAGTCATGTTTTAACACTGCGGTGATACTTGCACATGACTTAACATTCTGCAATAACTGCGAGATATATAATGGTGCATTTCACCTTTAATATGGGAATGCAGAAAGCTTGAATTTGGAAAACAAAACAGTTGAATCCACATGGCCCAAATGGCAGGCCTAGATATCCAGCTTCCATTTGATTCTATAAGAGTTGGGTAAACGCACTGAGTTCTCAGCGGGATAAGAGCATAAAGCCAGTGGCCCATCTAGTCCAGCATCCTGTTCTCACCGTGTCCGACCAGATGCCTGTACGAAACCCACAAGCAGGAACTGAGCACCACAGCACTCTCCCCTCCTATGGTTTGTAGCAGCAACTGGTATTCACAGATAAGGGTGTACTTCATAAAAAAGACACAAGCTTGTGAGCTTGTAGAATTAGCCTACAACAAGCTATGAGTATCTAGTAAGATTACAGGTACCTAGTAAATCTTGCTTTTGAAGACAAACTTGCCAAGATAATACAAAATGCAAAAATAGGCTGTTTTTCTCCTCCTTTGTCATGTATATGCATTCGTATTGTGTGCATATGTGATGACTGTTCTTTTATAAACTATCAGTCTTTCTGGAACAATAGAACAGAATAATAGGAGAAGAATAAAACTGAGGAAAATAGCATGTCCTCATCTGGAGTACTGTAGCCTGTTAGTCATTTATACAGCATCGTCTTAACTAGATAAAATGGCCAAACAAATCCATTTCAGAGAAGATTTAGCTTGGCAGAGTGCTCTGCCTCAGCTATTGAATAAGGGCATTTATCTTCACCACCTTTCTAAAGCTGATGACAAAAAGCCAATGAAACTATAAAGATTCTGTTTGTTTTATTACAAGAAGAACAGACTGTAATTTTTTATGAAAATACTGTATAGACTGTAGCAACATTTAAACACTCTGCTCTAGTGTGATCCTAGAATGACAAAAAACACATTAAAAAAGCAAAGAAAAGGTTCTTTGTGGTGAACTCTAAACCACAGTTAACATTCCCACTTTCCTTGCGGTTGGATATTTCTCCATCTACAAAAATGAGTGCAATGTTAACTCCTTCAAAACAGTGGCAAAAACCATCTCCAATTTCTCTTCATGGCATTGGAGAGCAACCATTTTTGCAAGTTTTGTTTTGAAAAAGTGTTTGGGTGAGCAGTGGATCTCCCTGTTCAGAGGACTATGAAAATCAAGGGCAGTTCTCTAGAGGCAGAAATGCCAAAGGGGTAAAACAGAGTAAGCTGCTTTAGTTTGTTAAATCTAGTCATAACATCATGTAATTGAGATGAATGAAAGGCCTTCAGTTTTTCACAATAACTCAATTTTTCTTTCGTTCTTGAGATCTGAGTTGAATCTTGAAGTATAATAGTTCTTGGTCAGTTAGAGGAAAAAATAAATTAGCACACACCCAGTGTTAAGTCCCATGCATCTCAATGTCTAAACAAGCCTGGCTTTTCTTAAAATATGTACCCAATATATTTAAACATTGATTCTTTAAAAACAAACAAACCGTTGTATATGCAGCTATACTGAAGCTATGATAGAAGCTGAATGTAATTTAAAACTGCCACATTGGTGTGGTTAAAGGTTAACCATTTTTCTGTTCTCTCATGGATATGAAGGTGTATATCTGTAACTTGAGACAGTCGGCCAGTGTGAGACTTTATACCTCCAACTTTTACTTAGTGATCTAAAACCCAAGCTTCAAATATCCCAATAAAAGAACAGATGATCTTATGGAATGTTGACAGTCTAGCCAATGGTCTTGCCTAATGCAATTTTCAGAAGTATAAGGGAAGACAGTTCCCATAATTCTTTGGAAGGAACCATGTGCTTTAAAGTGTGCGTTGAATATGCTTTAACTGCATTCTATGGATCTGCCCAGAACTAGGTTGGGTTATGTCTTCTGGCAGCCTCATGGGGTCCAAAAAGTTCAGGAAAAGGGATGCAGAGGAATCTGCTAAGCGTCTGCTACGTGACAGGTTCCTTAGACTAAGGAACAAAGCTGAAGGAAGCAACTCTCTAAGGACATCTATACCCTTCTTAGCTCCCCAGCTGTTCCAGCTACACTGATGAACTGCCGTATAATTACCATTATTTGTGCTGGGCTGTAGAGCAGGAAAGACCAGACCAATAGCTTCCTCTGCCATAAAGCTGTTCCACTGGCACTGGTCCCTGGTTTGAATCTCCTGGTGACTTAACGGAGAGCTTAAGTAGTGATTGACATAGTATTGACATAGTATTTAGCTGCCGCTAGCTTTTGCTGCACTTCTCTGTCAATCTCATGCTGTATATGAAATACTTTCATACTGCGTTTTCAAATTAGTCTCTTTAAAGTCAGTGTTTGCTACATTGCTTTTTATAATATTTTTCATTGTTGCTTTGTTCTGCAAAGGTTACAGAAAGTTCAGTGCTATTTCCTTGTTTGTTAAGTAAGTACACCAGTTGCCTTGCCATATCTCCTGGTAGTTGAAAAGAATATGTTTAGTCTGAGGTACATAGGTAAAAATTTCAGACAGATGTTTCCTATAAACATGGAAGCTGAGGGTTGCTTTTGTTCCCCTGAATACAATATGGGGCATATGCTGAGTTGTGAAATGATTTGCCCATGCAAACGGCTGCTTATTTAATGTAAACTTTTGTCTGGTGTGTGGGATTTCCTTGCTTGTTTTGTAATGTGGTTTGCTGTGTTATAACAACAGAACTCATTTATTTTGTAAGAGGTAGGAAGCAAAACAAACAGTGTGAAGGCAAAGGAGGCATTTGTTAAGGAGACAGACAAAGGTGTCTACCATTCCGTTCCGTATCACTTGCTTACTTTCATTTTTAAAAATAATAATAATAGAAGAAGAAGATAGCTCTACATTGCTGATAGTCTAAACCCACAGTCCTAAGCATTTTCAGTCTAACCAAAGAACAGTTTGTATTTTCCTTTCATATGTGTATATTGATATTAAAATAGCCTTCAGTAGCCATCATTATTAGAAGAAATACATCAGTTGCCTTCAGCATAGTGCTAAGTAATTCCTTGTGTAAGTAAAACTACTTCCACTTTGGCAATGGGACTCTCTTCCCATCACCACCACCATACTCTCCTTCCAGGTGCATGCCAACATCTGTCACAGAGGTTCTCCCAACTCTCCAGATTAGATCTGTGGATAGAGAGAAGAGGATAGGTGGAAAGTCCTGTTGCACAAGTCATTCCCTTCATGCAATTATTTAAAAGAATACTGCCCAATAGTATTTGCGGTACATGAATTAACAAAGAAAATATAGTTCTGGGCCAACACCACTGTGTGTCAGCTGGTGCTGCTCCTTCCTTTACACCCCATGACTATGGGTACAATCAACCATTGTGATCTTACAGCACAACTTGGATTCTTAAGATTGATCTTGTGCTCAGGAGTTGGCTGTTAAATCTTAACTGTATGTAAGCCATCTGGAAAATCTCATTACTGAAATCAAATACTTCAAAAGGAAGAACTAAAGTTTAGCACTTCATGTGTTAAGTTATCATACATGCTGTGAAACATCCAGAATGTTAATTTTTCAGTGAAGTAAACAGGTTCTGCTAATGAAATGTTTTAAAATTTGGAGCATGCACTGTGAAATGCTGAGTGATTTCTTAACTGCTATACCTATATTTTTACATTGCATCTAAATTATTTTTCCAGGTATATCCTGCATTTATGAAGGGATGCAAAGTTTCAACAAAAGAAATACAAAACAGGTGAGTAAACTGGAGGGTACTTTTTTCATGTGCTGAATAGCTCTGCATGCAATTTGGGGGATGATGTAATGAGGAACAATCCATCAGATTATGTGATAGCAGTAGAAATTAGACTGATAACATTTGCATTATAGAAGTCTTATGGTGAACGTAACATTTCTTTACTGAAAGCTGCCCACTACATTCCATTACCAGGGGCTGGTAGCCATGGGGTGGGGTGGAGTTCTTGTGCTTGACACATGCAACTTGTTCAGCCATTGAGGGAACAAGATGCTGGATGAGATGGGCTGTTGGTCTGATCCAGCAGGCTCTTCTTCTGATCTTCTGTTTTAGGTTCATTTTTAGAAATTCTAATTGAAACACTTTGTATCCAAATGTGAAGTTTGAAGTTGCTTGACCAGGCAAGCTTTCAGAAGTTTTCTACACAGCAGAAAAGACTGGGGATGGTCTTCGCAGAGGTTGTTCTTCCTCTTGACAATTGTGCTAACCCTTCTCTTTTACTATACTTTTAATGATGAATTTGCCAGGTGGTGTTCATCTCTACTTGAAAAGGTATTTACCTAGATAGGTTGCTTGTTTTGCCTGGCTATCTCATTGATTTTGTTTTTGTTTTTAATTACATTTTTATTCTGTTTTTCCTCCAAGAGCATTCAGGGCAACATTTTAGGTTCTCCCCATCCCCCATTTTATCCTCACAACAACCTTTGAATTAGGTTCAGACTATGAGATATTGGCTGGTTCAAGATCATCCAATGACCTTCAAGTCTGAATAGTTATTTGAAGCTGGGTCTTCCCAGTTGTATTCTGACACTCCTTGACTTACGCACCATACTGGCCCTGGAAACACATATGCCAGGATTCCATTTTAAGTTATCTCCCCTTTCCCTCTTTTATTATTCTGACAAATCAGTAGCCATTTTATTAGCTGTGTTTAAGAAAAACGGTTCAATTTCAGCACTTTATTGCTTCAATTTGTCCCATTTCAAACAAAGAGTCTTGCGATGCCTTTATACTAACGTCTCTTCCAAGCAATCTGTTTATTTGAACATCCATCTGAATTGGTTTGTGGTGAGGCTGTACAACATTGTGTTAAACAACTGTTATTCTACACTTTCCAGTGCATTTTCCTGTCTCTTTCCTACCTCTAAAATGTCAGATTCTTTTTGGGGCGGAAGTGAGTCCCAAATCCACTTCAATTGCACAACTTAAATTTGCCAGGAAGTGATTGAGTCTCTCCCACAAAACACTGAAAGTCTGGAAGTGACCTAAAAATTTATTATGACATAAGATTTTATGCACCACAGCCTACTTCATCTGGTGAAATGTAATCCTAAATTGCTCAGCATTTGGTAGTGGTGGGAGGAATGCTTTCTGAGGGAAATGAAATGCTAAAAGAACACAGTGACAATTACCTGAAAGCAAGTGACCGTTTAATATTACAATGTCTTTATAACATTATTAGAAAGTTTGAAGGGTTCTTGGCAATATTGTTGTTTGAAAATGGAAGTGAGAAATGTAAAACATTAACACTGTGATCCCACGCATGTTTACTTGGAAGTAAACTACATTAATTTCAATGCCAATTACCGTACCTCAAAGTGGGTGTGCTTAGAGTCACATTCTTCTTTTGAAGGAAAAGCATAATAATGGCTTTTGTAACTTGTTTATTTGTTTCCCCTCCTCTGATGTGCATTTTATTATTATTTCAGTAGAGGAGTTTGTTGATTTCTTGTTTCTTATTCTTACTGTTCTTTGAAAACATATATTTTTAAAAACCCACGTATCTCATGTTTCAAGAACAAACATTTCAATATTTGGAAAGGAGTGACCTAAGCAATGCAGAACAGGGGTGATCTCATTACTGGACTTTATCCAATTTTTGTAGGCTATAACTCTAATATTTTAAGCACCCTAGTCTCCCCCGAGTATATTTCAAGCTGTGTTGTGTGAGATGAGATCAGCATCTTGCATCCAGCAGAAAATTACTGCTTAATTACCAGCAATAAATCAGTGTAGCTTTCTTTAAAAAACAAAACAAAAACAAAATACAAGTTCACTATGTAGCCAGAACCACGACTATTACTTGAGTGATAATAAATGGACAAATACTATCTTTTGGGGGGGGGGGTGGAAGGTTTTTTTTTTTTAAAAAAAGCTCACTTTTTAAAATTAAAAAGTCTATATTTAATTGTTATGTGAAAAATATAAAAGTCAAACGCATTTAGAAATAATATTCAAGAAAACAAAGGTGCAATAATCCTAACTAGTTTGTTTTGTCTGCTTGCTTTTTAAAAGTATGGTACGTTGTATAGCCACTAGATAGGCAAGTGTGTTGTTCTAAAATGATAGCTGAGCTTATGGAAGTCTGTTATTTATTAGTTTGTTGTTCGTGTAAGAGATAAATAGCTATCACATTTCAAAAAAATGAGCCTTGCTTGTTTGCACTCCCCAACCCCTAAGAGTCTGCTTTTGGTAAGTGATTTTTTTCCTCAGAGGGAACCAAGTACTAGATCCTTTCATCTAGTACTAGTACTCCCATCTAGTACTAGTACTCCCATCTAGTACTATCACTTCTGCATTAAGTAGCTTGATGAAGTTGATGAAATTTTCCAGGAATATTGAAAATTCATTAAGAATTTAAGAAGAGCCCTGTTGTATTACACCATGTTGTTTCCCACAGTGACCAAACAGATGTCTATGGGTAACCTTGAAGCAGGACATGAATGGAATATCCCTCTTCTGATCATTGTCCTCATAGTCAGAAACATGCTGCCTCTCATGCTGAAGGTAGTATAGTCTCCATAAATAATACTCATTAGGTTCTGATTGTACTTACTAGTGATTTTCATTCCCCATTGACTTCATTAATTCATTCATTCACTCCTGACACTGGCATCCTGTCCCATAACAGAGAGTTCTCTGGGCAGTTGCTTATCTGTATTGCATGTTGCAAAGAATTTTGTGGATGGGAAAATGTTATGGGACAGTTCATACAAGATAACTCAAGATAGCTTCTCCCCTTAACTTAACCGTTCATCTCCCCAAGGAGGCTTCTCTGGTGCTTAAACCTGATGCCTTTTTGGTTTGAGGTAAAGTCCTCCTTACTTACTGAGGCTTTTAAAGATGTGGGGTTTTATGTTTGTTAAGAATTCTGCAGTTAAGTATAGTTTTTGTATGCACTTTTTAAAATCTGTGACTTAGGAAAAGGGTGATTGTGCACACAGAAAATAATGCATTTGAACATGAAAGTTTAAGAACTTTTAAAGGCCTAAAACTTTCACTAAACAAGAGCACATTCTTTCCCACAGTTAATGTTATTTTGTTTGTTTATTGGGAAAAGTCAGTGCTGTGAAGAACAAAAGGAAATTCAATACTTGGGAGGTTGAAAACAACTATTGAAATCAAACTGGTTTTCAAGATCAAACTAAGCATTTTTCTTCCTGGAGTTTGGATGCACATTAGGTCACTTCCTGGAGCTGTCAGATTCATTATAAATGTAAACGGTTCTTGAGAAGGGGGACACATATGCTGAGGCAATTTTATTTTTTTTACATAGCCATTCAAAATTTAACATTTTTAAAATGTCTATCCTCTGGTGACTGGCCTTTGGTTTTCCTTCCTGTGAATTGCCACATTTTAATCCCCCTTATTTAATTAAGCTGTCAATCATTTTGCTTCAGTGCTAGGGCAACCCTTTTTAAACAGGTTTTCCTGGTGCAGGCACACAGCCAGGTATACAGGGAACTTTTGTTGGCCCTTAGGATGCTGCACAAGGGGCCCATGGGCAGCCTCATTTCTGTGCCATTCTGTGACATATAAGCACTGAAGGAGGAGGAGTCACTGCCTCAACAGGAGGACAGGAATGAGCTTTCCCCTTGTTAAGCAGAACTTGGAGCTGTATGGTTGAAGTTCTAGACATTTTGATCATGGCACATTACTAATGAAGTTCAACTTATTAAAGATAGTGTTTTCATAGGAGGAAATCCAATGCTTGTGTCATAGCTTTTGATCTAGCAGAGGGAGGGAGGGTGATTCCCCTTTCTCTGATTCTTTCTTTGTACTACAACTCCCCCTGCCACCTTCTTGTGATGGCCTGGGACTCGGGCTCGGAACCAGAGGAGACTCAGTCTGCACCGGATCCTTTGCCTTAGGCATCATCTGAACCAAGTCTGGGGCCGGATCCTGAAGAGTCCCAGTCTGCACAGGTTCCCCTGCAACAAACACCAGCTGGGCCGAGTCAGGGGCCTGAGCCTGCCCTGGCTCCAGATGTGGGGTTTACCTCATTGCCTTCAGCTGGGCCATTGCTTACAGCTGCTCCACTACCGGTTTGGTCAGGGGAGGCTGAGGCGGCCCCTGGGTCTAGTAACCCACCGACATCTCCCGAGCTGCAGAGACTAAGGTCTGAGAGAAGGAGAGACCTGCGTACTCGCAGGAGGAGTGCTCGCCTTCGGGCGAAACAGGGAGGTGAGTCACCGGGGGATCAGGACTGGCCGCTACCCCGACAAAGATAAAAGGCTGTTGGACCCCGCCCCAGGTTGCGGGAGCAACATTGCTGTATGCCAGATCCTGCCTGAGATCCTGTACCTGTCCTTGCCTGGTTTCCTGCCTTGTGTCCTGCCTTGGCCCTGTTGGACTGACTCCTAGCGGAACCTTCGGATTCTGGACCGCGTTTCACGGGTTACCCCTGGGCCCTGCACACTTCCAAGCTGTTCTGGAGCATCTCCCAACTCTCTGAAATGGGGCTGTAGTAGAAAGGGGAAATAAGAGGATGTAGCTTCACCTCCTCCTATGTTAGCAGATTTCCCCACTGGATTAAAAGCCATTCCACAAGTGGAACAACAGCACTGGGTGCCACTCATTGTGTTATAAGAAATACACACATAGGCATCTCATTTTGCATGCTTGACAGCAGTATTTACCAAGAAGAATGTTGTGGTCTGAAGGGTCTCATGAACATATAAATAGAATAATCACAATTATAAAGCTTAGTCAGAATAGGATCTGTTGCATAGATCTTGGAAAAGAAAGAGGGAGAACATAATCTGCATGCCTCCAGGCTCCTTGAGACTTTAATCGGCCTCTAATTGCTGGAGTTCACTAATACTCGGGTTGTCTCATTTATGCTGAAACCAAACAAATTATGAACAGATACACTCAGTGAGTAGAGCATCAGTCTCTTTATCTCAAGGTCTTGGGTTTGAGCCCCACTTTGGGCCAAAGATTCCTGCATTGCAGGATACTGGACTAGATGGCCCTCATGGTCCCTTCAAACTCTTCTATTCTATGAAAATAGGCCAGAATTCTGCAGCCAAAAAATTCTGTGCAGACTGATAGGCACACATTGCCTTATTGCCTAGAAGCTGCACAGTTTCTATATTGTTCTCATGCATGGATGTTTTACTTAAGGATGGACAGACAGTCTTTTTCTGGTCTGTGTCAGTTTTGCATGTTTATTCAGAAGTCTGTTCTATCCCATTTCACCATTTATTGCAATTTATGGGGGGAATTGCATGATATTAAAAATTTAAATAAGTTACCTTGATGCTTAAGTATTTTATAAATAAGTAATATTAAAATTTTATATCACTGCATGGATTTCTAAAGTACTCTATCCTAAAAACAACCAACAATGCTTATGTTTTTTTCCCCCAGTAGATTTTTATTGAGATTTTAAAGGTTACAAAAAGAAAAAATAAAGAACAATACAAGAACAAAGAAAAAAAGACACGAAAAAAGATGCAGATAATTAAAAAACAACAACAAATCAATCCTTTACATAACTTTCTTTCCTTTGCTTATTTCCTTGACCTCCTCACACCTCCCTTTTTTGTATTCTAATTCAATTAGATATTTCAGCAAATCCTTTCCATCTTTATTTTTATCCTAATGATTTATCTTAATATACTATAATTTTACATTCTGTTCTTTCACCAATTAACAATCCATTTTTACTTAATCCTTTATATCATTTCTGCTAAAACCACATTACTTCATTCCAACATCCTTCTAACATTCCTTAATTTTACAATGTTTCTGTAGATAAACTTTAAATTTCTTCCAATCTTCTTCCACCAACTATTCTCCTTGGTCTCGGATTCTGCCAGTCATTTCTGCCAGTTCCATATAGTCCATCACCTTCATCTGCCACAACAATGCTTATGCATTTGGGTACTTCTTTTGAGCTGACAACTTTATTGTAAAACTTGGAAAAGTGTGGGATTTGAAGGATGATTATATTCCAATCTGTGCATTAATTTGGGAAGTGTGAATTAGGTCAGTTTGTTTAAAAACATAGATCAATACTTTGCTCCATCCCTAGTTTTATATACAGTTCTACATCATTGTAAATGTAGCCTGTTGAAAGGCATGTATAAATTTTGGATTCCACCCCCTCCACCAATAGATCTTCGTAATTTAAGTGCCGATGTCTGGTGTCACACAGCTGCAAATGAGAGCACATTACAGGGTGTGGATGGGGTCCTTTCTGCTACTAGATGGCTCATGCAAAAGTCAGCATTCCTGGAGGCTTCTATAATATGTACGGACTGGGTTTCTTAGAAAATGCTCAGATTCTTGTGAGCTGGCCAGTGGAATTTTCAGCAATACGAGTGTCAGTTTTTGATTTTATGAGACTGACCCACCATACTGAGCAGAAAATACTCTGTTGCTGCTGCCACCATTGATTTTCTCTCAGCTGGTAATGGCACTGGCCAGAGTTTCAAGTCTTTAGGCTTGTTCCAGGTGACTGTGCCACAGGAGCTGCTGATGAGTAGCACCAGGCTCATACTTTTCAGCCAGCTCCATTAAGGCCTCATTCTCACTGTTTAATAATTGGATTTCAAAGAGAGTCATTGCTTCAGATACAGTCCATCTGTTTTTCCAAATGCCCAGCTGTAGACATGTGACATCCCCCTTCTTTCCACATTGCTCCCTGCAATAACAGGTTTAATTGTCCCAGGCTCCTAAGAAGCAATCTGATTAGCAGATGTTAAAAGGGGACGGTTTTCAGCAGGTTCTTGGTGTGAAGTGGTAATTTGAGAGGTCTTGTGTATGGGCTTGCAGAGGTCTGATTGATGGGTTGCCTGGCTTTGACTCTGCTAGTGCTTTGGAAATTACATCATTTCCCACCCCCTCCTCACTCCATTTGAGGCCAGGTGGAAATGTTTATGTGGAGAGCAGCCAGAGTGCCATTTGTACAGCTGGAAGCCTGCTGCTTCCCATAGCAAATCAAGACAAAGTACAATAACTCCTCCCTCAACACAAGGAACACCAGCTGCATTTATATTCAGGTCTTCTCACTGTATGAAAGCATTCTGTCTTAAAACATAAAAGCCCCTTACTTTTTATTTGTTTTATACAATTATCAGTCACCCTCTTAAGACTCTGCAAAACATTGCAACACTTGATGCTTGCTTTTTTTGCTATCCTTGCACTTGCTATCCATTCTTTGTATTTGTTTACCTTGCAATGTCTTGTATTGCACTGGCTTCTGAAACAGGGTGTTAGTAAATGAAGCATTACCAGTGTTGTTTTTTAAAAAGTTTTAATAGACTGAGATTTGATTATAGCCTAGGTGCAACTCAAACATATTATTTATTAAATGTGTATACTGCCCTTCATCTGAGGGTCACAATACAAAAACATTCTTAAAAATAGCATAGAAACAAACAAAAACAATACCCCTGCCCAGGTCAAAAGGCCATAGCTGGTTTAATTAGTCAAAGGTCTTTGGGGGGAGAGGAATGTTTTGGCCTGGTGCCCAAAGATATGTAACAAAGGGGCCGTTGGCAGGCCTCCCTGGGGAGAACATTCTACAAGCAGGGAGCCACTGCAGAAAAGGCCTGCTCTCATGTTGTCACCCTCCAGACCTCTTGTGGAGGAGGCACACAAAGAAGGGAGTTGTGCTAATGATCTCTTGAACATTTTGGGTGCCTTCCAGAGTGCATGTCTGACTGCACTCTGCTTTCCGTTGCCCTTGTATAATGAAACCCAAGAGGACATTCTCCAAAGGTCCGCAGTTGCATTCATATTAGTTGCATTTATACTGGAGAAGGTATTGAAACATTGGGAATTATTACGTATGCCACCCCTAAGAAGTTGTTGGAAATTTAATCATACCCAAATGATTACTTTTGAACCTATTTTACACTTTTCAAAAAATAAGTGTCTGGCATTATGATTTTCTATCCTGAAAACTATCTTCAGAGCTCCTTCAAAATGGGTGACTCATAGCCCCCATAAAATCATGGAATTGCAATTGACTTTCCGCTGTTTTGGACATGACACTTCTTCTGTATGTTCTTTCCACACCAGTGGCAATGACATAGCTGCTGTGCACGTGGAAGGGGAAGGTCCGATTTCCCTGGGGAAGCCATTTGAAAGAAAAATTCTGAGCAAGCCTTGCCATTTATTTCGCATCAAGTGTTTTCATTCCATTGAATTACAGGGTGTGTCATTCAGCGCAATCCCCTGCTTGATGTAGGAAATCCTGAGCATCTCTAACAAATGGCTGACTAGCCTTTACTTAATATTTCCAACAAGGATGAACCCAGCACTGCCCCTAGGTAAATAGTTCCATTGTTAAATTACTCTTGCTTCCAATACATTTTTATTTATTATTATTTATTAAACTTGTATACTGCCTTTCATCCATAGATTTCAGGGTGGTTCACCATTGCCCCCCAATAACTCATCATTTATTTTACATTCATGAGATAGCAATAAATACATATGCTACGTAACATCTTTCAAAAACCAAACAAAACACCACCTTTCTATCAAGAGCAATCAGAGCAAGCAAGGTCCAAAATCAGTCTGCAAGGTCAGGTTTCTGCCTCTGCAGAAGATCCAAGGTTGGAACACCTGAGGTCAGTCCCAAAGTCACAGTCCACTGGAGTTCCTGAAGCAGCCAAGCTGTGGTCCATTAACAGAGAAACTTGAGCAGACATGGAGTCTCTGCCTTGCTTCCCTTTTATCCTTCCCAATCTTGATCGCTTCACCTGAGTTTGCTCCAGTGGAGCCTCTCCACTTAACAAAACATGTGATCCTCAACTACCCAGCTGAGTGACCAAAAACCTCCTCCAAGACCTAATGAGCCCATGATCTCCACCTGGTCCCACTAGTGAGCTGGGCTGTGTTCCCTTGCCTATCTGTCTCCTGGAGTGCACTTCCTGTTTTTACCAATGCCTCAGAGCCCACTGTGTCTGCAGAGATGGGGGTACCTCTGCTTCTGGTGATGTGTCACCCTCTCATGGCTTCCCTGAACAGTTGGCTTCCTCTGCCATGTCCTCTAATGTCCTGTGAGTACCACCTAAAGCCCTAACCTCCCATTCCCTATCTTCAGCTTGTCCTGGTGTGTACCAATAGTGGCTACACCCCTCGCCGGATCGTCTTCCCCTTCCTCTGTGTTCTGCCAGTTATCAATGCAAGCCCACTGGAAGGAATTTTTTTATTTTGTTAAGAAAAAAAATGTGATCCTTAAACTGGTCTGTTACCACTTTCTCTAGGATAGGCTTTTAAGAGTCCCAAGTTCCTCTCTGTCTTTTTTGTTGCTTCTCCATTTCTTCAGGCTCTGAAGACATTGCCATTACTTCTTCCCGAATTCTCTTGCTTAGCTTGTGCCCCCTCAAGAGGAGGATCTGCACTGGGACCAGCTGCTCCCTTGTTTACAGGCCCAGGTTTTCCTTCTCTCTTGCTCTTCTTCATTCATTCATTCTCTGCTCCTGGAATTGCTTCAGTTGCCTATCTGCTGCGGAGTCAGCTCAAACCCGAAGTTCAGCTGTTCAAGATGTTCATCTGAAAGCTACCTGTCTTGTCAAAGGCAAAAGGATTCTTTGTTAAGGATCTTTGAAGCAAATGCTGGACCAAGGGAGGAGAAAGTCTCGATTTATTGAGCAAAATCATTTCATACACACACAAGAGTACAGAACCCCTCCAAGGATCAAACAATTCCTCCTTTGCACAAGGATAAACCGGCAAACAATAAATACAATAATACCAGGCCCTCTTTGCATAAGGGTAGACAGGCAGACAATAAACAACCTTAACACAGAACACTAACCACACAACCAACAACCCTTCCCTCCTCACCAGGGAACAATACCAGACAGATGCCAGAATCCCTCCTTCCAGCTGCAGAGACCCCAGGGGTAGCAGCAGAGTAGATCTCAGTCTGGCCAGTTACAGATAGGTAGCCGTGTTGGTCTGCCATAGTCAAAACAAAATAAAAAAATTCCTTCCAGTAGCACCTTAAAGACCAACTAAGTTAGTTCTTGGTATGAGCTTTCGTGTGCATGCACACTTCTTCAGATACACTGAAACAGAAGTCACCAGACCCTTCTATATAGTGAGAAGGTGGGGAGGGGTATTACTCAGGAGGGTGGTGGGAATGGGTGATTGGCAGATAGCTGTGATGAGCCTGTTGACGACTCTTAACGACTGCAGTAGGTCTTACAGGAAAAAGCAAGGGGTGAGAAGGTGAAAAATGGCTTTGTCATGTATAATGAGATAAGAATCCAATGTCTTTGTTCAGACCAGGTCTCTCCATGGTTTTAAGTTTGGTAATAAGTTGCAATTCAGCAGCTTCTCTTTCCAGTCTATTTCTGAAATTCCTTTGTAATAGAACAGCTACTTTGAGATCTTGTATAGAATGTCCTGGGAGATTGAAGTGTTCTCCTACTGGTTTCTCTGTCTTGTGATTCCTGATATCAGATTTATGTCCGTTTATTCTTTGGCGTAAGGTTTGGCCTGTTTGTCCAATATAGAGAGCTGAAGGACACTGTTGGCATTTGATGGCATACACAATGTTAGACGATGAGCAATTAAATAGTCCTGAGATGGTATGTGTGATGTTGTTGGGGCCAGTAATGGTGTTGTCCGGGCGTATGTGGCAGCAAAGTTGGCATCTGGGTTTATTGCAGGCTCTGGTGCCAGTGTCCGTGTTAAGTCTGGTTGTAGTATTATTGTGGGTTAGGAGTTGTTTAAGATTGGGAGGCTGTCTGTAGGCAATGAAAGGTCTTCCTCCCAGAGCTTGAGAAAGAGAACTGTCATTGTCCAGGAGAGGTTGTAGATCTCTGATGATGCGTTGTACTGTTTTAACTTGGGAGCTGTATGTGATGACTAGAGGTGTTCTGTTATTTTCTTTTTTGGGTCTGTCTTGCAGCAAGTTCTCTCTGGGTATCAGTCTGGCTCTGTTGATCTGTTGTCTAACTTCATCTGCTGGGTATTTTAGTTCTAAAAAGGTTTGCTGTAAATCTCTTAGGTGAGAGTCTCTGTCTGTAGAATTGGAACAGATGCGGCTGTAACGTAGTGCCTGGCTATATACAATGGACTGTTTGGTATCTTTGGGATGGTAGCTAGAGGCATGTAGATATGTTTGTCGGTCAGTTGGTTTACGGTATAAGGTGGTGTCTATGCGCCCATCCTGTATATTTATAGTAGTGTCCAAAAAATGTATTTCTTGCATAGATTGATTCATTGTTAGGTTGATTGTGGGGTGAAAATCATTGAATTTCTGGTGGAAGGTGTCCAGGGTCTGTTGACCATGTGTCCAGATGATAAAAATATCGTCAATGTATCGCAGGTACAAGAGAGGTTTGAGTGGGTAGGAGTTTAAGAAACGTTGTTCTAAATCTGCCATGAAGATGTTGGCATACTGTGGGGCCACGCGGGTGCCCATTGCTGTGCCGCTGATCTGAAGGAACAGGTCATCACCGAATTTGAAGTTGTTGTGGGTAAGGACAAATTGGCAGAGTTTGGTAGCAAAGTCCGCTGTGGTTTTATCTGAAATGGTGTTCCTTATAAACCATCGTTGTGTGGGATGTTGGTATACAGAGATTCCACATCCATAGTAGCTAGTATAGTATTGTTAGGAAGATTATTTAAAGATTGTATTTTCCTCAGAAAATCTGTGGTGTCACGTACATAGCTGGGAGCACTGATGGCATATGGTTTCAGAACAGAGTCCATATAACCGGAGACACCCACTGTAATAGTGCCAATACCTGAAATGATGGGGCGTCCTGGATTTCCTGGTTTGTGTATTTTAGGTAGAAGATAGAAAGTTCCTGGTCGAGCTTCTGTTGGTGTGTTTGTGAGGATCTGTTCTTGGGTGTGTGGGGGTAGCTCCTTAACAATCTTGTTCAGTTCTTTTTTGTATTCTTGTGTGGGGTCTGAGTCCAATTTCAAGAGGAAGATGGGATGGGGAAGGACATCATGACATAATTGACATAGGCCTTAGGACTGCACATTCTAATCTAACAGAAGGGAAATTTATTGCAGAGTAGTTTCCTATCTACACATGTTTTAATATTAAATCTGATTCTTTACTTGGATTACTTTCTAATTAGTGTAGTGTGTTTAATCATCATCTTTGTGCCACAAAAACAGAAAGCCTGTAGCTTAGCAGACTGGTTCTAAAATCTGTTGTGAGAATTTGGGATTATTTTGTAATACTCTTTTCTAACATTTCTAACATTTTGCTAGATATCTTGCCCACAAAGATCTGCTTTTGAGGCTGTACCAAGAGACATTGTGCTTTCCTTTAGCAACATGTGCTTTTCTCTCTGCCCCCATGCTCCACAGCCAATTGGTTGGTAAGGCTGGTGGCTCTGAAACTAATTTTGGGTATCGGGTATAGACTTCTTAGAATAAAAAAACCCCAACAATTTATAACTGTATAAATTTAGAAATTAAATGTGCCATTTTTCATAAGAAAAATATGCTGAAAGCAGTATTCCAGCACCAAAATGTTTTTTTTTAAAATTACATTTATATTACCTTTCTTCCTGGGAGCTCAAGGTGGCATACATAGTCCTCTCCATTTTATCCTGGCAACAGCCCTGTGAGGAAGGTTAGGCTTAGAGGCTGTGATTGGCCCAAGCCCACCCAATGAGCTTCATGGTTGAGTGAGGACCACGAATGACCATGTCTCCCAGGTCCTAGTCTGGTGCTCACCACTACATCATGCTAGCTTAGCAATCAAGGCTTGCTTTAATGGCACAGAGCAATGGTTATTACATTTCATTTTGTGCAAAAATGTTTTCTTAAGTTTGTCAAAATGAAAATGGGTGATGTGAGCATTTGAATTGAATGTGGGAGACAGTTTCCAGATAATTAATAAGGAATGCAAAAAAAAAAAAAAAAAAGGTGGGTTCTGTAGTGGCTCACGGTACAGGGACCACCTTTATAGAACCAGATCTTCATATTGTTGTCCTCTTCCCTTCCATTTTTGGGGCCAAGTGGGTAGAATTAAAGAGTCCTGCTGGCCACAGGTGGGAGGCACAGCTCCATTTTAAAGGACAGCTGAGTGGTTCTAAGTCAGGCATACCCAACTCCCAAGAGACTGTGATCTACTCCCAGTATAAAAAAATCTGGCAGTGATCTACCCATTGTCATTGGACAGAGGAGGAGCATACGTGGGGTGGGTGGATTGCCCAGAATTGTTGAACTTTTGGGGGGAGGACTTTTTTCCACATAACTTTTTGTACACAATAAGGATCCTGTGAACTGCCAGGATCAGCTGGGGATCTACTGGTAGATCATGATCTACTGGTTGGACATCCCTGTTCTTAGTGATTCCTTTTGTCCTATGGGCAGGTGGGAGGAAGCAGCAGCAACAACAAGAGAAGCTGCATTGCATCTGGTTCACTGAAAGGAGCACTGGAATGGTGGAGTGCTCAAGAGAGCAGTAGCAAACCCCATCCCTAACCCAGCCTTTCCTCCAAGGGTGGACTTCCGTGCTCATGATTCATGATGCTTGGAGGCAAAGCAGCTCAGAGTCTTCTGCTTCTCCCAACCAGGAACCTCTGTTCAGCAGACTGACCACCATGAAAAGCTAGTTTTCCTTCAGGGAAAGAGCTGGAGCAGGTTTTCTCTTATTCTATTTTCCAATTGTTCTAGACTTATTTGCAATACTCCTTGCTAATACTTAACCATGTTACTTGTTGTGTATTGAGTCAAAGGATTTTATATCTGTATTATTATTGTCTGTATTTGCATTAGGGTAAAGTAACTGCCTTTTGGTTCCAGAGGGTACAGCTACTATTGGTTCATTTAAGCTGCTGTATTTGGATCCTCTGTCTTATTGGTTTCCTCCAAAAGGCAGGACTGTGATTGCCTGATATTGTTCCCTCCAAAATGTATCCTTTCTAGCTAGTTCCCTGTCCCTATAAATGTAGCTCTCCCCTCCTCAGGTCTTAGTCTTGTTGCTGTAATAAAGAAGTGTTACTAGAGAACTGTCTCCAGCATATTATGTCAAGAGAGCTGAAATCACAAACCCCAAGTCACAACATTACTTATACCTGCTGTTTCATATTGTACATATCCTTTAAGGTGGCACTTAAAGCAGACAGAAGAGGAAAGCCTTTCAGCTCTTTCAATGAGGGGGCAGCTTATTGAAAGGTCAGGGTGCTTGTAAAGTTCTTACAGCGAGAAACCTTTCCGTTTGCATATGAGTTTTCCTCAGTCAGAGAATTGTTTACATTGGATAATGTTCAGTCATGACTTTTGCTACCTGCATTCTTAAGTGGTATAGTTCCCGGAAAGCTGTACCATATAATTCTTCTTAGAATGTATAGATCACTTCTGTGTTGGAACCATTAACTTTCCTTCTATGAAGGAGGTGTACCTGTATATTCTCTGCAAGTTCAAAGAGGGGCAATCCCCTGAATGAGATGCAGAATTCAGCTCTTTGGTTTACTTCTCTCTCCCCTCCCCCCTTTTAGGGCAAGTTTCTTTCCATTTTTCTGAAAATAGGTTTGAAAGCAAATGGATCTCAGGAGTTATAAGGATGGCAGATTGGAACCCCCAGTGATCAGGAAGAAGGGCTTCAGTGTGACACAATATTCCTTTCCTCTCCCTTGCTTTAAGTAGCATAAAAGAAGTAAATTGAACTTTGACAACATGAGTAGAATTATGCAAATAGGTATAAAGGTATAAAAACATTAATAAGTATGCACTGGTAGCGTTCACACATCATGGTAAACTGTAGTTAATGATTTACCATGAACGGCTCCCACTTCACTCCATTCCCAGTACAAACAAGAACAACAAACTGCAATCCCTACTTAGTGTTACAGCCAGACCAGGGATCGTGCTTAGTTTTGCTCCATAGCTAGTTTGCTTGAACTATGGTTAACTATGTTGCATGAATTGGGCCACTGTATGCTGAAACAGCAGCACAGTACTGTTTTTGTGTACAATGGAAAGAATACAGTGGAAAGAATATACACGTACATTACAACAGCCTTGAAACCAAGTTTATCCAATCCTTGGGCCCAGAAGACCAAAGGAAAAGTTGTGAAAACTGATTCCTGTTCACCCAGCCGGTTTTATACTGCCCCAACACAGCATTATCTGAGGGCAAATAATATAGTACTGTTGCTGAAGCTGAGTGGGTTTAGCACTAATCAGCGCCTGAATGGGACTTCTTAGGAACCCTACATATGCCATATTGAGCCCCGTGGAAAAAAGGCATGGTAGATGTGTAATAAAACCAGTTGTGATGTTTAAAACCTTTTTTTAATCTTGTGCTGAGAGTTCACTTCCTTTAAAAACAACTAACAGCATCTTCAGGGGATGTGGTCAGAACTGGATGACCAGTTGGGATGAACTAGGCAAGGTGGGGTTTAACAGTTCCCCTGTACCTTTTTCCTGCTGACATTTCCACCCCTGGCAACTACTTGAAACATCATTTACAGAAAATAAGAGCGACTTCTGGGAATTTTGAGGGGAATCATTCATTATGTAATCAGAACAGATAAAACTAATCCTTCACCCACCCCCACACCTCAGCGTGGAGCCAGGTTGAGCTGCTCCACATCAGCTATAAATTTTAAGAGAAAAGCAGCTAAATCCTAAATACAAGAGTCAAAGGTACTTTTAACATTGTGTCTCGTTCAAGTCACAGGGAAATGTATTAATGACTAATCAGCTTTGCAAACAACAGTATCTTGAATTCTACTTAGTAAGTCTTTGTAAACATTTCCAGCAGCTGAAAACCCTATGGGTATTCCCTACAGCTTCATAAAAGAAATGTAGGTCTCCCAGTTCCCAGTACCTGGAAGCAAAACACTTTTGTACTGCTGTCGGAACAAGACAATCCAGGGCCCAGAATGTCCACTAGCAGCGTATGGACTTGTCAGAAGGCACCTTCTATCTACGTGCTTTGCTTGTTAAAAATTTAAACTACAATCATATGCACACTTACTTTAGAGTCAAGTTAATTAAACTCAGTAGGACTTGCTGTGCTTACTCTGGAGTAATCATGCAAAGGATTGCTCTTAAAATGTTTCACCAGTGAATCAATCTACATACAAGCTTCTACTCTTTTTCTAGCCTCTGAAACAATGCCTTCCCCACAGTCCTAGAAATTGGTTATTCCACTCACTCTGATAATTTCTGGGTAGGAGGATAGGTCAGCAGTTTTGTGAACTAGCTATTGTGTGTATTGTGATCCTAAATGCACTTACAAATAGTATTTACTTGTGAAGAAATCTGAAGTTGGCTATCACATAGCTGTAGTATTCATGGCTGCTATGTTGGGGGACCCCAGATATAAGGCATCAAGTTTTAAGACTGAAGCTGCTGGATATTTCAGATTTAACATACGTTTTCAAGCAATGTTTATGGGAATAAACATTGAATGTTGAAAAATATTTATCTGCAGATTATTGGTAATATTTTTGGATAACACAAATGTGTGCCTACAAAAATAACTGAATGGTTGAGTGATTCATTCTGGATCATTCAGTTTAAACAACTTGGGACCTACGGTGTGGAATGAATCAGAGAATTTTAGCTATAGCGGCTGCAGGCCATAACTCTTGAAACTAGAATACTCCAATGGGATTGGCACACAACTGCTAGATTATCTTGTCTAATGTATCAACCTAGAATGCTTGTACGGGACGTGGGTGGCGCTGTGGCTTAAACCACAGAGCCTAGGCTTGTCTATCAGAAGGTCGGCAGTTTGAATCCTTGCAACGGGGTGAGCTCCTGTTGCTCGGTCCCTGCTCCTGCCAACCTACCAGTTCGAAAGCACACCAGTGCAAGTAGATAAACAGGTACTCTCCGGAGGGAAGGTAAATGGCGTTTCCATGCACTGCTCTGGTTCACCAGAAGCAGCTTAGTCATGCTGGCCACGTTGCTGTACGCCAGCTCCCTTGGCCAGTAAAGCGAGATGAGCGCCGCAACCCCAGAGTCGGTCATGACTGGACCTAATGGTCAGGGGTCCCTTTACCTTTTTACAATGCTTGTATAAGATCCCTGCAATGCCAGTGTAACATATTTTGTTGCATTGCCCTAGCGCAGCAGTTGGTATGCACTCAACTGTAAGTGCATATTGGCTGGCTCTACAAGTCTTAGGATCAGAAAGTAAATCCCCTTAAATCCATGTGTCTAAGCTTAACTGGGTTACCAATCATAGTAATTAGCTGTTACCTGGAGCTTTTCATTCATTTGGGGAAGGTAATATATTTCACGGTTCCTTTCTGAAAGCTGATGTATTTACTCAGCACCATCATGTTTTACATCGGTAGTATTAGACTTTCTACTGTTTTTCTTTGCTGGATGTTAAGTGGAGATGTGGCATTACTGAAGTCATTCTATATACATTTTTTTTAATGTGCATAATAGAAACCAGAACATGGTGACATCTCTTCCCTTACGTATATAGGTTTCAGGCTGGGAAAGACAAACTTTTTCCAGATTGTTGTTAAATGCTTCAAATGTCTCAGGATGAGGAAGCTCTTGAGTGCTATGATTTTATTGCAGTGTTCAGAATGATTCGTAACAGCCTGATTATTAATTGCATGGCAGGCATCCCTGCAATAGGATTGAATACTGTTGTTGACTAAGTAAGTGCAGGCATTGTATAGATAGCTGTTTTCCTTGTGCTCTTGCAAGAGCCCTTTTTGGTTGTAAAGCAGAAAGTGGTGTGGAGAAGCTATGTGATTGGAATGTTGCAATGTACCATAGGGCTGCCTTTGAAAAGTCCCATGCATAGTTCAGCAGATCCAGAATTCTGTGGCCAGGCTTCCAAGGGCAAATTACTCCCTTTATTTCAACAGTTTCGCCATTTGCCATTTAAAGTTCAGGTGAAAATGTTAAACAATTTGAAACCAAGGCTACTTTGTTAAGGGTATTGGGGATTGTGGTTTGGTGAGGCGTATACAGTTCCCAGGAATCTCTGGAGGAAGCAGTCTGCTTTGAATGTGTATGTGTGTATGCATCCCCCTGTCCAGAGGCCACTCTAGGGGAGTGCCACTGGTGCAGTTGCATCTGGCATGGAGTGCTGGAGCAGGCTCCACTACTTTTACTCCAGTGGAAGGCGAAAGGCAGGGAGATGCTGGATTTTGGGGAAATTTGATACACCAAGGTCCACCACTGCCCTGTCATTAAGATTTTCTGAAGAGGCTCTCCTCTGTGGCCTTTTAACATCTAAACTCTCTTGGGACATGGGAGAAGACTTTATCTGAGGTTACTCCAAAGCTATGAAACTTCCCAGCTATTGAGGGCTGCCTTGCATTGTTTCTGCACTCCTATCAGTATGCAGTATCTTTCCTACTAGGTTGTCACCCTGGCACTTGATCTGTAAATTATGATCTTCTATCTCTTATCCTAATTTTTTTGTATCCGATTTTTATTATTAGCCTCTTGGATTTGCTTGTTTTTGTATTGAAAAGTGGGTACAGATAACTTTTTAACTAAATAAAGTAATAAATACATGTACAGATGCACAGATGTAGATGGATTTCATGCTCATGCTGATTATTGGAGAGAGAAAGTATTGTGTCACATATATGTATCTATTGGGCATAACACGTTCCCAAACCCCTATGCAGCCATTTATGTTAGCAAATATTATCTAAATGAGTCTATATAAGTTTTCAGCATCTTGAACTATAATCACAGATACAGGTTTTTTTCTGTGAAGGCAGAATTACATTCTAAAATCTAAATGAATGTCTGGTGAAGGAACAAAGGAAGTTGGAAGCTAATTTGTGCCTTGGCACCTTCTTCAGAGACTTATGAAAGTCTTTTGATAGTTATATTCTGTTAAAAGTTAGTAGCCCTAATTCATAATTGTCCTTTTGAAATAGTGGGTGGTGAGAGAAAACATCAAAAGGAACCAAGGATGAGATAATGGTTAGGAAGCATCAAATGGGCGGAAGTATCAAATGTGATTATTCTGTGTGCTAAATATGTTTTTTGAGATGGCTGATGCTTTTCAGATGGTTGAATTTACAGTGCACATATCATCATATAACCTCTTTCATTGACTTTAAAGAAGTCTAGAGATAGCTTCTATTGACTTTGCTAGAACAATATGCCACAAAGGATTCAAGGCTGCCATCAGTACATAGCTACCCATCAACTTCTCCTAGTCTTTCTCTCTGTAAGGAGTAGATGAACAGAACACATTTCATGATGTCACATTCTGAATTTCTTCTCCTTACTCCAACTCACTGGCTACTTCTTATAAAGGTAAGGAAATGTGGAACATGGTGAGATCATGTCACACATTTTGTTTTTTCCAAACTAGAGGGGGTCATCATAGTGTCCTCCAGATGTTGTAGACTTGTACAACTCCTATCATCTTCAACCACTAACTGTGGTGGCTGGGGCTGATCTGCAGTCCACAACCTCTTGTTGGCTGTTACTGTTTTTACATTAGTGATGGGGAGACATTGCTGTTTTAGGCTGCAGCCACAAGTCTCTTGATATTGTCTAGCTACACTCTTAGGATGTCAACAATATACATTTATGCCAGTTTTCAAACTCTCTTATCTATCATTACTTCAGCTAAGAAATCCTTCAAACTTTAGTTCAGTGCAAGAATGCAGGATCTCTAATAGAAGATTTTCAATAACCTCATAAAACTACAGTGAGCAGGTTCCTTTGAGGGAAAGTCCAGCAGCCAAATCTGTTCAGGTGAAGATACATTCTTAGTAACATGGCTAGACACTGAACTTAGATCATTAACTACTTTGTTTACTGCTTTTGTCAACAGAGAGGCTAATTGATCAGTTGCTTTAAATGCAAGTCTCCAGTTCTTGCCCATTAAAGGATTCTGTTTTGCTTGTGATACTGCTGTTTTCAACTTGCTACTGATCCAAACAACAGGGATGAAGCTGTGTTGCTTTTCTTGGAGGTACTGGAAATTCCTCTTCCCTGTGCCGAGAAAATGAATGGTACCTTTATTTGGTTCTCTTTATCCATGGTGTACATGTTAGCATTTATAAATTAGAGCATTTTTTATTTACTGCTCATCTGAATGGACTGTTACTGTTTTTATTTTTCCCTTTTGCTTTACATGCTTTTTTATTATTTTCTATTGTACTTTTATCATTTCTTGCTGCTTTGTTACCTACCCTGTGAACATAAATATGTGTTGAAGGTGCATGATATAAATTATGTAAATAAGTGTATGCATGAATGAATTTCGGGATTTAAAGCTAAACTAAACTATAGATATATTTTAACATGTATTATAAACTTACACATTTCCTGTCATAATTCTGGCTGTGCAGCATAATTGATGTGCAGCCTATGAAGTCCATTTGTCTTATTTGGGAATTGCTTTTTTGTTGACTATCCAAATGATATAGAGTAGATTTTGTTTCTTAAGCAATAAAGAAGGTGTGCTCCTCCCCCATTCAGTGTGGCAGTTAGATCATTTTAGTCTGTAGAGTTAATGGCCTTATGGGGCACAGGATATTTTTATGGTAATGTGCATTACTTCGCTTGCTTCAAAATGTGCTGTGCCAGCCTTCCTGCATTTGGGAGCCCTCATGCTAATTCTGCAGAGTGGAGCCCTGGGTTTATGCCCCAAAGTGATGACTTACACCCCCCCCCCAATAAAGTTCTAATTTTTTTTGTGCAGCATCCAAAATTTAGGAGGAATTCACTTGGCTAAGTTCGTTTTCCATTATGAGCAGAAAACTTGCTTTCATAGGGAATTTCATGAGGAATTAAGTCAAGGGAAGTGTCCATTTGGACCAAAGGCCAGTGCAGGTTCAGAAAAAATGTTTCAGAATTTCTGGACAACAACCACCGCAGCTCATACCTGCAGACAAGACAATAGGTTATTTGGCTTTGATTACTGTATGGACTGCAAGTTACAGGCTGGATTTGGATCACACGGGACACCTAAAAAGACACCATTGTCTTAGTATCAGTGTGTGGTGTCTCTCCCTATTAAGAGGTTTTTGTTTTAGGCTGATAAAACTGTTTTCCAGTCTGATGATGAAGAAGAAAAATAAGACTTACTCATCATCTTAAGTACTTTTTCAGAAGATTGCTAATCAGAGTCTCACTTCCTGAATACCAGACAAGCTGAGAAAAGACCTTAGTAACAGAGTGGGTTTGTTTTGTTTCCAAGACACATTCATTTTATCTGCTCTTCGTACTAATCCTCAAGACCCAGCAGTACTGTGAAGAGATTGCTACTTAGACTTAACAGTGAAAATGCCCTTCTGGGAATGAAGACTTGATAAATGGTGGCTTTGAAGTTTGATGCAAGAGTTTTCTTTCCACAAGTTGTTCTTCCCTTGATCTAAATATCTGATTATTTCTGATTATGAAATTTTAAGTTGAAAGCATGTCCTACAACTGCAGTTATTCACATCTACATGTCCATTTAGCAACTACACCAATAAATTATAGGGCAGAGTACAAACTTAGATGGATAAACTTTGAGGCTTAACATCCACTTTATTAATTGTTTTTGTCTTCGTGACATTTTCTACTAACGCAATTTCTTTTTTTAAAAAAATATTTATTAACATTTTAAAGACTGCAAAAGAAAGACAAAGAATTAAACAAAACAATACAATACAAAAACAAAAACACCACACAACACCAACCCCCAAACATTAAATTAACAAAACCAAACAAACACAATTTAAAACACATCTAATAAGTTCAGTATCTTAACTTTCATTTACTTGTTTCAACGACCTCCTCACACCTCCCTTTTTGTATTCCACTTTAATTAACTGTTTCAGCAATTCCTTTCCATCTTCCTCTGTTTTCTGTCCTATAATTTATCTTAACATATTCTAACCTTATTTTTCCCTTTAATATATAATTGTCTTAACATATTTTAACTTTATTTTCCCATTAATACTCTAATAATCTATTTGTACTTAATTCCTTGTAACATTTCTACTAAAGCCATATAGCTCCTTTCCAACATTTTTCTAAGACTCATTAATTTTACAATATTTTTATAAATAGTCTTTAAACTTTTTCCAATCTTCTTCCACCGACTCTTCTCCCTGGTCCCGGATTCTGCCAGTCATATCTGCCAATTCCCTATAGTCCATCAACCTGGTGATCTTCTGTCCAATGCTCTTAACTCTTTTCCAAGTCCCTTCTGCGAGTCTTCTTCATATTTATACATGAACTTTACTTTGTCTTCCACTGATCTTATTTTCATTTTCCTTCCTTTGAAGCTAAAGAGTAGATCTCGGGGAAACTCCCACCTAAAGATGATTTTATTCCTTCTCGACAGGGCAACCAAATCTCCGTAGTTAAATCTAAGATCCGAAAGGTATTTCAGGACGTCTTTCAAAATTTCCACTCTTGACTGTTGTTCTTCTAAGTTCCTCTGGTATTTCCAACAGTCTCTTATTTTGTTCTTCTCTTTTTTCCCTCCTCTTCCAAGTCCGAGAGCCCTCACAGTTTTAATCTCTTCTTGACCCAATTCCCGGTCCTAAAAGTCATCAAATTCCTGTGTAAGGAAATCTATCAAACTTTCCTTCTCCAGTTCAGGTAGGGCTCTGATCCTCGAAATCTGATTTTCTTTAAATTCAATCATAGCAGGCATCAACTTTTGGTCATCAAATTGCATCTGTAAGGCTGGGACTCTCTCTCTCTCCAATTGTGTTACTTTAGGTTCAACGGCAATAACTTTCTCCCTAGCCTTCTCCGCAGTTTGCCATGTCAAAGTAGATTCCTGTGTCAGTTTCTGAATAGTTTCTACATTGGTGTTCACTTTTTGTCCCAAATTGTCAATTTTGGTAGTTACCACATCCACCTTTTTGTGAAGCTGTTCCAGTGAGTCACTTATCTTACATAATACAACCACTAAGGCCTCTTCTGTCAACATTCTTAACCGATTCAAGGTCCCCAGAATCTCACAGGTTTTTATCTTGCAGCTGGAAATTCCCCCAGCTCAACTCTTGTGACAGTTTCAAAAGCTTCCTCTAGAGGGAAACAGTTTCTATTTGTATAAACTCAATTCAAACAATAAAGTTAGTTTCAATTTTCTGTTACTTTTACTCCTTTTTAAACGCAGACGGAGACCATGGAAACAATGTATTCCTCTTATTTAACTTACTGTCAGTGAACGTTCTAATCACGGTCAATCCTGTTGGCAGCCCGTTTCAAGGATTGGAGCGGTGGTATATTAACTCTGTTCACTCTCTCCTGCAGGTATACTCAGTCCAAAACTTTCCCCCCTCTTCTCCTGCCACCAAGGGAGGTTTAGTATTTTTTACTGATGGAAATCTAGTCCTTTACAATAGGCTTTCCGAGACTTCAGCTTGCATCCTCATTGCTTCAATCTATTTACAAAAGGGGAAGGTGGACTTCCTGTTTTAGACCTCTCCGTTTCGGCACCAAATTAAGACATTTAAACATCCAATTCTCCGCTCTACTCATGGGTAGTTGCTTTAAGATCAAATTATCCACAGGAAAAAGTCAGCGCTCTCCAGCAACAGCTATGCGGCTTCGCTCCGTGGAAGAAGCAGTCAATTCGAAGCACCGCGCCGCTCACCCCACGTCGCTCCGGATCCCCGAAACCGGGTTTCCCCGCGAGTAGGGGAGGCGCAAAAGGTGCCAGCCGAATCCCACGTTCACAGGCTTCACCTGCCTGTGATTTCTAGTGGGTTTCCGCCTTCGCCGTGGCGGCCAGACCCGGATTCCTACGAAGCAAATTCCTCCCGATCAGAGGAATTCCGCCATTACCGGAGGCGCTAACCTGGAAGTCCGGAGGCGCTAACCCGGAAGTCCTACTAAGGCAATTTCTTGAGCCAAGCTTGTTGAATGGTTTGTACTCTCGTGGTCTGTTTGTAGTTCTTTGAGCTGTATTGTCCAGTCCAGCACATTGGGTGGCAGTGGGATAACCTCGTCTAGGGAGCTCTCATTCTGAACTCTCTCGCTCACTTCTTTTTGGGGAAAATAACTGGTGATTTTGCTTTGCCTCTTTCGTGGCTCCATAGAGCTATGAGGTAAGGTTAGCGTGATTCGCAGGTCCTTACAGTTCTTCCTGGTACGGACCATAATAGATATAGGGCATGGGGTAATTGAATATCAGCAGTTCTCTGATGACCCTCTGTTCCGGGGGAGTTTAACCTTGCCTTGGCAAATGCCAGTCCAGGTGCTAACACTTAAAGAGAATCACTAGTGAGGGCAAGGATTTACAGTAGTTGCCACTGAAGCTTACTGATATCTCCTACAGACGATAATAGCTGATGCCAAATAAAAATTATTGAGCCAAACTTGCTTTCAGTTCCTCAGGTAATCAGCCGGTTCTAGTTTCTAATTGCGACAGAGAACTTGGCGTCTTCGCATTGGGAGTGTTTTAGTCTCGTTTGCTAATAAGCCTCTTTGCAATATTTATTACTGGAGCCAGGTTGTCGAGCCTCGCTCAAAATGACGTTGTGAGCCTTGTGAGGCTATAGAAACTTATAGAGTTTAATAATGCCTCTCATTCGGGGGGTGGGGGGGCTGGAAGGGAGCTCAGCTTCCTGCAACTTCCTGCAGCCTCACGATGGAGGTTGTTAGTCCGATAAAATAGCAGGGTAGAACAAACTTAAAGAAGCAGCCTGTACCCATTTGGTTGCAGTAGCACATTCTGAATATTTGATCAAAAATTGTACAATCCCTGTTTTCATTTGTACAAACTTTTGTGAGAGCAGAGCTTTAGTCAGAAGAGTCTAGGGGTTCTTCCATGGTTTACTATAGACAATGCTTAGAATTTCAGTTTGGTAGAGCGGCTGGGTTGGAGCACTCTTCCAAGAGATACATAGGCCCTAACCAAACTACATTTTCCAGTCTTCCTTTGGGGAGTTTCTGCACTTAAATGTAACACTTTTCAGAATGTGTAAATTAGCTTCACTGGTTTATTACAAAAATCAGACAAATTCATGGAGGATAGAAGGGGTACTAGACAAACCCGACATGTCTAAATCAGTATTGTCAACATTCTGGATTAATTAACTAGTTTTCCAGTTTTGGAAACAATGGTTCAACAATCCTGGAAGCATTTGATTGTGACACAGAGAGGCCTAAACTATGACTTACTGGGACCATGAAAATGTGCAGGTTCCCAGAGAGGAGCTCACACATACTTTGCTCCTTTTTGGTCCTTTTAGGTCAGCTGATGTTTGACTTAGCATGTCATCTGAACCTGGAATTATGGTTAAATTCTCCTTAACGACAATCAAGAACAAATCAGATTCTGCATTCAGGCAGCATATTGCTTGGATTAGCTGCTCTGCTGCACTCAGCTAAAAGGACCTGGAGAAGCAACCTGGCTTCTGGCTTCCCCCCAGGAGCCAGCATATTCACATGTTTGGCTTAGCATTAAGTGCAGATATGGGCAGACAAAGGAGGAGGAAAGGAGCTGTGTGAGGATGGAGCTTTTGCATATCTGGGCTTAATGAGAAATGTTATGTCTTAACTGGCCACCATGGTGTAGGGAGATCCAAGATTCTCACTGGATGACCCCGGCCAAATCTCTTGCAACCTAACCTACTTCTCAGGGTTGCTGGGAGGTTAAAAACAGGAGTTGAGGCAAAGCACATGTATGTTTCCTGAGCTCTTTGGAGGAAAAGCAGATGTAAAATGTAGTTAGTTAATACGGAGATGTGATGAGAACAGCAGATGAATGGAAAAAAGTTATGTTCTCATAGCTGTGGTTTTGAAGGGTTGGGACTGGTCCACCCAGTTGTTAATTTGCCTGTGTTTCAGATTTTGATTTGCAAGTGGTGGGTTGCAAGAACTTTGTGTAGGTGGGTTGCTATGCCTTCAGCACATGGGAATACTGAGCAGAACACAGCAGAGGTTTCTAGAAGAGGTAGAAGGATGGAGCCAAAAACCATTTTCATTGGCTGGTGTCCTAAAAAATGGTAGGGTGTATTCGTAACAGAATCAAATGTACCATGAAGCTCTCTGATAGTGAATTAAGTTCCTGAGAACCTAATTTAATAATTTAAAAATACAAGGCTTAGGGTGCTTGCGCCCCCAAACTGTCATCTGCCCCTGGAATGTCCTCTGATGTCCCATGAGTACCCCCTAAGTCCCCAACTTTCCATTCCCCATTTTCAGCTTGTCCTGGTGGGTACCAATTGTGGCTACACCCCTCGCCGGGATCCCCTTCCCCAGTGTCCTGCCAGTTCAATATACTCCATTATCCCCACAAACCCATTCTTTACTAAGAATTATACATGATACATGTGTGAACTGTGGAAAACAAAAGAATTTGGATTAGTCATAAGCTGTCAGAGCAGGTTCAGGTGCAGGGCAGTACTGAAGACGCAGAGATGAGCAGAAAATTTAATTCTTTACTCAGGACAACAGCATACAAGCAGAGAGGCCTCCAATCAGGACTGGCCCCTATGAAGTAATTGCCAGGACTGAAAGTCTTTATCTTCTACTTCCCACTAAGGCTCCTCCCCATCCAGATGTTTTCTGAGAAGCCTCAAACTCCGCTAGGGGAGGGGAGGAAGCTGTGCCTGTTCTGCTACATGCACAGCTCTTTTTGTCCTTGGAGACAAGGGGGAGGGGAGCTTAGCACAGCAGGAGCAGCTTGCTCCTGGGATGTTTGTATAGCATCTGTCCTGTCCTTCTTTCCATCAGCTTAGTCTGAGCTGCTTTCCACCCTTGGCTCCTCTTGCTCACCAAAGCCTGTTGCATCTTCAGCATCCAACCATTCCTCCTGTCCCACCACATTTCCCCTGACTCTGAGCCTTCCTGCTCTGAGGCTTCCCTAGGAGGTTCCCCAGGTGGTGCTTCCCACCACTCCTCTTCTCTGACACAAACTTAAAGAAGCATATTGGTCTATCACCACCTTCTCTAGAATAGGCTTTAAAGAGTCCCAGTTCCTCTGTACGTTTGTTGTTGTTGCTGCTGCTGCTGCTGCTGCTTCTTTGTCCATTTTGGCAAACTGAAGAAATTGACATTGCCATTCTTTCTTCTTCCTAAGATGAATTCTTTTGCTTAACTTGTGCCTTCTCTTGCTTAATTTGTGCCCCCTCAACAGGAGGATCAGCACTGGGGCCTGCTGTTCCCCCACTGGAGGATCATCTCCCTTCCTCTTTTCTCTATTTCACTCATTCTCTGCTCCGATTCCGAACCACTGTCTCCTGGTGCTGCTTCATTTGCCCATCCACTGCCGAGTCAGTTCAGTCCTGAAACTCAGCTGTTAGAGACGTTCATCTGGAAGCTACCTGTTTTGTCAAAGGCAAAAGGATTCTTTGAAGCAAATGCTGGACCAGTGGAGGAGAAAGGCTGGATTTATTGAGCAAAATCATTTCAATGATACGATACAATATCTTTATTGTCATTGTCCCATACAGAACAGTGAAATTGAAAAATCTACATAAGACATTCAAAACCCCCTAAAAACTCTTTCATACACACACAAGGGTACAGAACCCCTCCAAAGGATCAAGCAATTCCTCCTTTGCACAAGGATGGACAGGCAAACAATAACCAAACCTTAACGCAGAATACTAACCACACAAGCAACAACCCCTCCCTCTTTGCCCGGGTATGATACCAGACAGATGCCAGGATCCCTCCTTCCCCTTGTATGGAGTCCAGGGGTAGCAGCAGAGTAGATCACAG
The DNA here is from genome assembly GCF_964252035.2 of Podarcis erhardii. Lineage (NCBI taxonomy): Eukaryota > Metazoa > Chordata > Lepidosauria > Squamata > Lacertidae > Podarcis > Podarcis erhardii. The sequence continues at coordinate 31,821,082 of NC_138501.1, read as the reverse complement.
TCTGGCCAGTTATGCAGCACCTGCAGCAGTGTGGGCCTGCATCGAAGCTCCCCCCATGTCCTGGCCCAAGCCCTATGGTTTTTATCTGTTCCAGAGGTGAGGCTAAATGTCCTGACGACCTGCACCGGTTGTGATTGGTACTACCTTCACCTGGTCTGGGATTCCCATGATCCAGGACCGCAAAGCAATCAACCCACAGTAGGCCATCAACAAATAGGAGTGCTCCTGCAGGCACTTAATCCAGCATTGAATGAAGGGTGAATTGTGCAAGACTGCCTACACCCCCTTGATTACAATTATTCCACATTTCCATTACACCAGCCTCCAACAACTTAATCCTAACCATGCCCTCAGGTGCAGCAGAAAACAAGTCTTTGCCCTGACAGATTTTGTGGTTAGATTTTGTTTGGATCAGAAATGTAGATTGGAAATGTTTAATTGGCGGGGGGGTGGGAACTACATTGGTAAAATGGTGCTGAGAAAAGGTTCACTATTGTAAAATTACAGTATAATTTTGCAGCACTATAGCACTCTTTCCTCTACATATCAGTTCACTATTCTTTTTTAAAAAAACCACACACACTAGGAAATCAGTTCAGTGCCAGTTAAAAGACAGATTTTTAAAATGGGATGATTAAATGGTGTCCACTTTTATGTGTCCTGAACTATGATAGGTTCTCTGCCCATCACCTCCCACATAAAAACAACCCCTCTTCTTTCCTTTTCTTAAGGTGAAACTATAAGGCTAAGTAAGGTATATGCATCTGTGGAGTTTTCATGACTTTCCAGCCCTCTAAAAGGTTGGAATTTGTGCAATAATAAGAAAGATAGAAAAACCATTGTGAAAACAAGGGAGGACTGCAAAAGCTTATGTTGTCTGGACCCCCATAACATATGAGTATGAGGAAGGTGTAGTGATTTCACACTAAATGCCTAGTGTGAAAACTGACGTGTTTGTGAAACACGGGTCCCTGTGCAATAAAACACAAGCATCTGTAAAATAAATCATATTTCAGAATAAACCCATTTACAACATGAAATGAGTTCATGGTAGATTTTTCAATATTACGATCTAGTGTTTTTGCATTATTAGGGTGACTATGTCTTAGGTCTACAGAGAGAAACAAGTAAGGCAGAGCTTTTTTAACTAATTGTTTCCAGACCTTCTGTGACTTGCAGAAGACTTTGGTTCTTCCGCTGTATTATTAACTTATGAGTTAAGGGCAATATAATATCTATAAATCTCATTTAGCGTTTGACTTTTTCCTAGTTTATGTATGCCCCAGTTCTCAAAGCACAAATGAAAATGGGCTACTTTCTAAAAAGTCAGAAAGAGTTTCCTTTGTGTTTCTTTGTAAGTAGGGTAGATCAAATCAGATTTTAAAAAATTAAATAACATTTTTAACTATTTCAAAAATAAAGAATTTGATAGAATAAAAACGTGATGAATGAAAGCTCATACTTATAAACACTGGAGGAGTGCAATCCTCCACCTGTCTACTCTGAAGTAAATCTCATTGCATTCAGTGGAACTTATTTCCAGGTAAATAGATATGGGATTGCAGCCTTAAAGATAAATCCTCCACTGAGGACATAGTGCAGTATCACATACATTGGGTTAAAAACTGCTATTTCACATGAATAACCAGTTCCTTTCAGGTCACATTATAAATATGCCATTATAGATTATGATTATGTGCTGGATGCTGGGAGCTAGGAATCTGGCTCTTAGATTCAGGCTTTGGAGATATCTTTGAAATATGAACTCATTCCTTCTGGACACTTTTGTACTCCTGTTATAATGCCCACCCTGTCAACTCATCCTAACTTCTATTTTGAAATACAGACCTCCACCCCCCCCCCCCCGCCCTTAAAAGGTTTAGGGCTGAAGTGCCAGTATCTTCCTTCTTTAGGAATCCCTAGCTCATTTCTTCAATGACACTTGATATATTTAGCACACTCTCCTTCCGTATGTTGCTCTGCATTGGAATTTTAAAAAGAGAAACAATACATTATGTTAATTGCTTTGCAAACACATCATTGTGTTCTGCTCTTGGAATGCTGCTTCCTGGAGTCTCAGATCTCTGGTCAATCTTTACTGTATTGTACACAGCTCCATTCCATCTCGGACAAGTGTCCTTGTGAGGTAGCTAAGAGTCTTATAAATTACATTTATCTAGTTAAGAGTGGGTTCCATGCTTGATTTTGCTTCTTCTCTGAACCACAGCTGTAGTTAGCAATAACCCACAATGAACTTTGGGCTTACACATAACCTCTCCTCACTCATCTACCTTTGTGGGCAAAAGAAAATGAAATGAAAGCTTCCACTTAGAACAGACCACAGTCTTGTGCTACATATGAACTCGCAAATGCGGATTTTTTTCTTTCAATTTTTATTATTTCCATTAAATGTTGCAAACAACAAATATAGCCACACAAGATTATTTCATTTCCAAGCTTGTACATACCAAAGCACAATACAGAAGCAAGAAAATCATGTACCAACGAGATATTATGAGCACTCTGCTCCTGTGCGTTTTGAGATTCATCTTATCGCAAGGATTCTGTACCTCATACATTACCCCACTTACAATGACCCCATGTGGCCTCTTCACATAAGCACCTGAGAGACTTGGGGATATAGGATATGTTGTCCCTTATTTTGGGGAAAACTGTGGTTTTCGTTGGAGTAAGAGCAGAAGCCTTCATTCTCCTGCTGTTGTGTGCAGAGGAGGAGAGAGGAAGCACACAAACCTAAGGTTTTCTGTGGTTTGTTCCTGATCACCTGAGCCATGTTTTATGTGATTAACTGAAGTGGTCCCTTTGCGCTTTACCTTTTCTTCTCTTTGATGAAAGCTTACAATACTCCCCCCCCCCTTCATAGTATCTGTATTATTCCTCTCATCCTTTATTTACTTTAGTTCTGTCATAACCGCTGTAGACCTTCACCTCTTGTATTCCTGCTTCATAAAAAGGCAACTTATCTCCTAGTGCTTTGTTAATTAACCCTCTGGGTGGTCCTCTGAATAGGATGTGTCCTTGGCATTGCAGCAAATCTTTGTTTCCATTAATCTGAGTCAAATGACTACACTACAACATGGAAAGATCGGGCCTCTTTTGAGTAGGATGCAATACTGTTGGTGACACCTCCTTCTTAAATCACATGGAAAAGTTATTATGACCTACCTTTCAAATTAAAGTTACCAAGATAACTATGAATTTTGTTCAGTGTATTTTACTAGGCTATATTTCCTCTCTCATAGTTTTGTTATATTAGTGGAGAAGTTGTAAGTTCCTTTCAATTCTGTTTCCTTGTACTTCTGCATGATTTCATTTTGTCACGCTATGATAACAACTTGGAAGTTTAAAATCATATTAGCTCCACTGGTTCTGAACACTTCATTGCAGGGAGTTGATAGAGCGGTGTGTGTATGTCTGGGGTAGATGTGAATTGGTTGAGGCACCTTTTAGTATCCTGCATAAAATATTATCTGAGGACAATGTTGTTGCACCTGCCCTGTGTATGTTAGGATTCCTCTGTGGGTAAAGTTCTATTGAAGTAACACTGCCCTCATGTGGTGGAGGGTAATGGGAATGCTGACTTCTTTCTTTCCTCTGTCAAGATTTTACTCCTTTTACTCTCTTTCCATTCTCCATAGACCTCCTGTAAATACTGTTTTTTACTTGAATACTTAACTCAGCTCTTCATCTTCCTGTGTACTGCACTGTAACACTGGCTAACATTCTGTTTCAGATTTCTGTTTGGCAGTCTCTCTTAATTGCTCATTACTACCTACTATTGTTTTCCCCCCATTCCTTGTAATTTGTTCCACCTTGTACCAAGTGCTTGCTGCAAATATACACTGCTCCTCTACCACCCACATAGCTGTGTGTCTTATTTATTCTTTGTTTCTTCTCTTTAACAAACTCAAGGTTTAATTGCTTTCTGTTTATTGCTTCTATCCTGACATCCTATGAGTGTCTTTCAGAACACACTGGTTTAAAATTAAGAAGACCGGGTTTGTATTGCAAATTTAAATATCAATCTGTGCATTTACTGTTCAGGAGCCTCTCTTCACCCTTCCTTCCTTCCTTCCTTCCTTCCTTCCTTCCTTCCTTCCATCCATCCGTCCCTCCATCCCTTGAAGATGACCACCCAAATATTTACTAAAACATCATTTTTCTATCAAGAGAATCTAAGTTATGAGATGATGAATCAAAAGTATAAATAGTACAAACCTAGTGTCTAAAGTCTTTTTTTAAAATTGGGGCTGAATAAATTGCTCAGAGAGGGATGGATCTTTGTATTTCTTCTAGACTGTCAGAAGCGTGAGACCGCATTCTCGCATCACAGCAGTACTAATGAGTTTGGGTCCTGACCTGCAGTTTCTCTGTGCCTTAATAACATCCACAAGGCTTTCATTAGAAATACAGATGCAATTACTACTTCCTTGCATTGCATATATTTTCTTTTTGGAGATAGAATAACAGAATTGGAGATGTGGATTCATTTGAAGTAGCTAGGTTTCTACCTCTCTTCCTATCTTGGGCTGCAGCTCCCTCCTTACATCATTTATTCTGCTATCACCAGTTTGGATTCTTGCTTTCCTTTTGGGTAAAGACAAAAGCAAAGTAGGTGTTGTTATGTAGTGAAGTTTCACCCTGGGCCAGCAGGGGGATACTGTATATAGTTTTCACTCAGGTCTGTAGATAGTTTTCACTCAGGTCCGCGTCAGTTATTTTAGGCGGGAACTCTGGGCTGTTGTTGCTACAATGTTGACAGCCGGCTGCCTATAAAAGCAGGCTGGCTGAGCTGTTTGCAGTCAGTTCTATTCCAGCTTACGAAATAAAGAGCTACTTGGAGAAATCGCTGTGTCGTCTGCTATGTCAACCCACAACTTAACAGCAGTTCTGCCTTCTCTCTGTCGCCCAATAGCATTTCTCCATCTTCTTCACACTACTACAGTACTTGCTTGTTCTTCCTCTTGCTTCAAACATAGCCAAATAAACCTTTTAGAATTATTTTAGACATTATTTTAAAATATTATCCTGTATCATTTGGTGGGATTAGATCTTGTCCACAAACAGTATGTATCTTGTGTATGCATGCCTGAAGGAGCATCTCCACCCCCATCGTTCTGCCCGGACACTGAGGTCCAGCGCCGAGGGCCTTCTGGCGGTTCCCTCATTGCGAGAAGCAAAGCTACAGGGAACCAGGCAGAGGGCCTTCTCGGTAGTGGCGCCCGCCCTGTGGAACGCCCTCCCATCAGATGTCAAAGCGATAAACAACTACCTGACATTCAGAAGACATCTTAAGGCAGCCCTGTTCAGGGAAGTTTTTAATGTATGATATTTTAGTGTTTTTTGGTTTCTATGGAAGCCACCCAGAGTGGCTGGGGAAACCCAGCCAGATGGGTGGGGTACAAATAATAAATTATTATTATTATTATTATTATTATTATTATTAGATATATATTTAAGCATAGGCACTACTTAAAACATTACAACAACCAGCCAGAATCTGTGACACCTACATCTGATCTCCAGGGAAACAGCCACTATCGTAATATGCTGATAAAGCCCAAACCCTGGTTTCTCTGTCTCTTACTCTGTTTCTGACTTAAAACTGCAGTCTCTCTTCAAGGATATCTGAATTACCTCTGAAAGGAAGGAGAAAGGCTTGACTGCTTACCTGATGGGGTTCCTTTTCCAGTTCAGAAGATTCTAAAAATATTCAGTATTAAGAGCAATTGCCTAGGCATTTTGTTTCCATGGAAACATATCACCTGTCGTGGAAGAAGGCATGTGCCAACTTTGCCAGGATCACCAAGGTAATTTCCACTAGGCTTCTCCTGTCTAAATGTCCATTCATAAAACAGGAAAAGAGAATGTAACACAAAAGCATGCAGGGGATAGAGAATATATTCATGGAAGGAAAGCCTGGGAAAGGTGAACTTTCAGCTGCTTGCTTGTCAGGAAGCAAGGTGTTCCACAGGAACATACGGACAGAGTACAGAAAAGGTGAGGGAAGAGGGAGATTAAGGGCAGAAGAGATTGTAAGCTCTTGAAAGCAGGGGCCAGAGGTTTAAGATGAATGTGATACAGAAAGGGAACCCAGTGAAAAATAGAAAGAAAAGGGAAAATATCAAACTGAGAACCAGAGGAACTAAGAATCACAACAGATTTTGAGAACTGAAGAATGTTGAAGACTGATCAGGAGAGAAAAAACTAGAATCATAGAATCATAGAGTTGGAAGAGACCACAAGGGCCATCGAGTCCAACACCCTGCCAAGCAGGAAACACCATCAGAGCACTCCTGACATATGGTTGTCAAGCCTCTGCTTAAAGACCTCCAAAGAAGGAGACTCCACCACACTCCTTGGCAGCAAATTCCACTGTCGAACAGCTCTTACTGTCAGGAAGTTCTTCCTAATGTTTAGGTGGAATCTTCTTTCTTGTAGTTTGGAACCATGGCTCCGTGTCCGCTTCCCTGGAGCAGCAGAAAACAACCTTTCTCCCTCCTCTATGTGACATCCTTTTATATATTTGAACATGGCTATCATATCACCCCTTAACCTCCTCTTCTCCAGGCTAAACATGCCCAGCTCCCTTAGCCGTTCCTCATAAGGCATCATTTCCAGGCCTTTGACCATTTTGGTTGCCCTCCTCTGGACACGTTCCAGTTTGTCAGTGTCCTTCTTGAACTGTGGTGCCCAGAACTGGACACAGTACTCCAGGTGAGGTCTGACCAGAGCAGAATACAGTGGCACTATTACTTCCCTTGATCTAGATGCTATACTCCTATTGATGCAGCCCAGAATTGCATTGGCTTTTTTAGCTGCCGTGTCACACTGTTGGCTCATGTCAAGTTTGTGGTCAACCAAGACTCCTAGATCCTTTTCGCATGTACTGCTCTCAAGCCATCATTGTAGAAGGTCATCATTGTAAAAACTATAACTAATATTAATTAAATGAATAATAGTTGCAAGGAAGGAAAGATAAATACAGTGGTACCTTGGGTTACATACATTTCAGGTTACATACGCTTCAGGTTACAGACTCCGCTAACCCAGAAATAGTACCTATGGTTAAGAACTTTGCTTCAGGATGAGAACAGAAATCGTGCAGCAGCGGTGCAGCAGCAGCGGGAGGCCCCATTAGCTAAAGTGGTGCTTCAGCTTAAGAACAGTTTCAGGTTGAGGACAGACCTCTGGAATGAATTAAGTTCTTAACCCGAGGTACCACTGTAGGAGGAAAGGGCTGAGAGAAACAGATTTTGGGGGGGATTCAAGGAGAAAGAAAAGAGGAACGATGAGACAAACTGAAAAAGGAGGAACTCGTGAAATAACTTTCCCAAGAAAATCTAGAGAGTTCAAAGAGGCAAAAAGGATAACGTAGTCATCAGTATTGAAAACTGAAACAGTTGAAAAAGGAGAACTGACTGATGGCCACAAGTTCTAACTGAAAGAACACCATAAGTAACTGTTGGAAAAGATGCGGGGGGAGGGGGGGCGGCGGCAAGGGAAGATTGGAAATAGGTCTGGCATATTTTTACTTTTTAGAATTGGAAGGACAATACATCAGTTTTGAAAGGAACAAGAGTCACCCATTTTGAAGGAGTCACCCATTTTGAGAAATGTAGGCAGAACAGAGTCATATCAAGGGGATTATTTAAAAACAAAAACAAAAACCTGAAACATTATCAAAATAACCTCAGTCAGGGTTGCATGAATGAGAGAGGAAGGGAGAGAGAATGCAGGGTTTGAAAACAAAGTGAAGCAGATGAAGTAACTGACAGAGGAGAGACACAAATTGAACTGATTTATTAGTAAAATATTGAGAAAAGAAATGAAGAGAGAATGGGAAAATACTAAAATACTTACACCCTCATCTTTCTGACCCTGAAGCAGCTAATGGTCATCATCATGCCAGTTAAGTAAACATCACTTGTCCTAATGCTGAACTCAGTTCCAGCATGATAGCTTTGTAGCCAAAAGAGAATTACTGAGCAACAAGAAGGCAGTACCTGCGTGCTTAGTTAAATCCTGAGGTTTGAACTTTTTTAAAAAAGATAACCTTAGGGAACAATTCCCCTTCCATAAAACCCTTTAAAAAATTTTATTTTTAAGCAAACATGAAAACCAGAGTGGTATTAACCCAGCAGATGAAGAACAAACAAATTCAAAAATGGTAAACACATTAGAGTTACTTCTTAGAGTGTCCTGTACAAATGTACACCTACACAGATACGTTTTGCCTGTCCTGTTGCCAGAGGGAAAAATAAAAGTAGTTCAGCTGAATCTCCTGGACTAAGAATTCTACCACCTGACTGTCACCATCAAAAAGGCCCTACCCCATGTGCCATGGAGTAAGGCCTCTCTTGACCATCAAAGTGTATCTGTAGTGTCATGGCATCTGTAGTGACAGGCTTCCTCAACCTTGGCCCTCCAGATGTTTTGAGACTACAATTCCCATCATCCCTGACCACTGGTCCTGCTAGCAGGGGATCATGGGAGTTGTAGGCCAAAAACATCTGGAGGGCCGAGGTTGAGGAAGCCTGGGTTAAGACAATCCTTAAGGATCAAAAACAATGGGACTGAGATATTTTAATTGTTAGGCACTAAGTAATATGAATGCATCGGAAGAGTTGCATGTAGAACTTTGAGTAAATAAATAAAATTAAAATAAGTAAAAGCAGCACTTTAAATTGGGCCTGGAAATAATTTGATCTGAGAAACAGGCTCCTGTTAGCATTGATTTTTGCATTAACTGGAGTTCTGGATATTTTTCAAAGGTGGCCCAGTGTAGAGCACGTTATAGCAATCTAAACAGAATATTACCAAGCCATGCATAAGGACACATTGGGTGCACCAGAGTATCTTGGAGTGATGCTGGGTCCAAGAATACTCCCAAGCAAAAGTTGGGAAGAGATGACAGGAAAAAGCATAAGAAATTACATGGGGAGAAAAGTAAACTTACTTAGCCAAAAATAAACAAGTGAAAACGAAGGGAACACAAACTTGCAGTGAGCAAAACCTGTAGGAGAGCAAATCTTGAGCCAAAGTCACTTGGAGGCTCATGTGCAGGAACTGTGATAGTGGAGATTGTGACAGAGCCAAAGCTGAGGGGAGAAGGAAATGCAAGAGCAAAGAGACAAGGGCGCAAAATAATCAAATGAGAAAGAAACAGCTGGGGGAAAGCTGCAAAAGTGGCTGATGTAGAAACAAACAATAGGCAGCAGAGGAATGAGCCAGGGTTCTTTTAGTGAAAATAGCTCCTCATAGGCAGCATAAACAATGCATACCATATTACATTTACACAATGCATACTATGGCATTCACACATTTGTACATGCTACACCTAAACTGAAGCATGTGAATGGAGTTAGAAAACCTGAAGAGTTGGTGCCTATAAACTTAAAAATAAATAAAAGCACTTGGTAAAGCATGAGCTATAAATCAGTAAGTCATGTGATTTATTCTGTATGCTGCTTTCTCATACATTGTTCCCGACTGAGATGCTGCCTGTCACAAGTGGCTGTTAAGCAAGTTTCATTTCCTGCAGTTCATATCTCATGATCTGTCTGCAAAATACCGACACAACATCTTTCTTGTAACTGACCTAAAATGCGACATTTGTGAATGGTTTAAATTCAACAAAGAATGATTGTATTCACACAAGTCCTAGTCAGGATGCTGGGTCTTTTACTCAGGGCGCTTCGGAACGTATACATTTCCTATACAGAAATGTGATTGTGGGAAATGGGAGTCTGAGAACAACATGTAGCTTGTAATGTGTGGTGATAAGGGAATCTAATTGCCCAGCTGTGTCAAGTCCAGCTCCAACTGGTTTGGGTTGCTAAAAGTTCAGTAGCCAGTTTAGCACTTCTGAACCAACCAGTTTGTTTATGGTTCATGTGGAAAAATTAAAATGCCACCTGCATTATTTATTTCATTTTTATCCTGCCTTTCTTCCACATAGCTCAAGGTGGCATCCATGGTTCTCCCCTGCCCCTTCCATTTTATTCTTACAACAATCCTGTGATGTAGATTAGGTTGAGAGATAGTGAATGACCAAAGGTTACCTTTATGGCTGAGTGGAACTTAGAATACGGATCTCACCAAGCATAGTACAATCATAAGTGAGGAGTGATGTTAATATTCTTCTACATGCTGCTTCTCCAATTTGAGCCAGCAGATAAAGGAGTTGGAAAATCCCAAGGAATATAAAATTCCTGCCAGTATTAATGATTTAATTCTGATTGGGTATGTATATTAAAACCCTGTTCAATCATGCATGTTCAACACTTGTTGCCTGCAGAGTGGCGCGTGTGACTCAAATTCCCAACACAAATCTAGTTCTGCAGAAAGAACTTATGTATCCCCTTCAAAGCAAGGAATTATCAATGCTGCAAGTCACTTTTACATGTGCATCTATTTTATTAGAAAGTTGTGACCAATTGTGCACAGATTCAAGCAGCAAAAGAGAGGCATGTGAAGCATCATATGAGATGAAATAGATAAAGGTAAAGGTAAAGGACCTCTGACAGTTAATTCCAGTCGCGAATGACTCTGGGGTTGCGGTGCTCATCTCGCTGTACTGGCCGAGGGAGCCAGCATTTGTCTGCAGACAGTTTTTCCGGGTCATGTGGCCAGCATGACAAAGCCGCTTCTGGCAAGACCAGAGCAGCGCACGGAAATGCCATTTACCTTCCTGCCGGAGCGGTATCAATTTATCTACTTGCACTTTGACGTGCTTTCGAACTGCTAGGTTGGCAGGAGCAGGGACTGAACAATGGGAGCTCACCCCGTCGCGGGGATTCAAACCGCAGACCTAATCGGCAAGCCCTAGGCTCAGTGGTTTAGACCACAGCGCCACCCGACCGGATGAAATGCATACTGTTGTGCTCAAACTAGTTTGTTAAGAAAATCCCCAAACTCTGTTCTATGAGTGACTCTGGGTCAGCTCCCTGAGGTAGTTTATTGTTGTACATTGTTTTTAAATTTATTATTGTTGTTGTTGTTTAGTCATTTAGTCGTGTCCGACTCTTCGTGACCCCATGGACCAGAGCACGCCAGGCACTTCTGTCTTCCACTGCCTCCCACAGTTTGGTCAAACTCATGCTGGTAGCTTCGAAGACACTATCCAACCATCTTGTCCTCTGTCATCCCCTTCTCCTTGTGCCCTCCATCTTTCCCAGCATCAAGGTCTTTCCCAGGGAGTCTTCTCTTCTCATGAGGTGGCCAAAGTATTGGAGCCTCAGCTTCAGGATCTGTCCTTCCAGTGAGCACTCAGGGCTGATTTCCTTAAGAATGGAGAGGTTTAATCTTCTTGCAGTCCATGGGACACTCAAGAGTCTCCTCCAGCAGCATAATTCAAAAGCTCAATTCTTATTGTTGTACATTGTTTTAATTGTTTGTTTTCCTTCTGTGACTGTACCCCCAAGTGTGTTTTATAAGCTGGTCTCCGACCGTAATAAATTATCTGTCTATCTATCTATCTATCTATCTATCTATCTATCTATCTATCTATCTATCCATCCTGTTGTGTATTTATCCCACACAGATGTAGTTTGTAGGAAAGCAGAAATATTTACCCATGTGTACTAATGAAGCACTATAACAGAGCCACAGTGGGAAATTGTTCTTCCTCAACTAACAACACAATTCTAGTCATGTCTTCTCAGAAGTAAGTCCCATTGGGTTCAGTGGAACTTATGGTCTAGTAGATGGATATAGTACTGAAGTTTTTTGGTTTTGGTAATTCCTGGGTTTTGTGCTCAGACCGGCCAAGCAATACAGATTTTAGAATAAATGCAAAGTTGATTTATGGTGAAAGTCTACTATCAAACCCTTTTCAAGAGAAAAACAAGTCTGTAAATTAAATTTTCTCCTTTTTTCAAGTATTAAGTTTAGTTCTTCACATTACTACTTTAATATGAGGGTTTCATTTGGGGGGGGGAATCCCTCATAAAAATTCATCAGTGTTTAAGTGCAAATTTCCCCAATGTACACATTTTTGCAAGCAATTTTTGCTGATATAAAACATTTTATGTAATATTTTCACTAATATATACATTTTCATACATACTTTGTCCCAGTATACAATTTTTGAACACATTATTTGTTTGGAAAGCTGCATCACAAAATTCAGATAACATTGAATATTAAAGGATAGCTGTGTTTTGGTTTTCTTATTGTTTCAGAAAGTGCAATTTAGGTATTAAAATTCTAACTGAACCAAATTTCTTCTCCATCACTACCCTTGTGTTGTGATTTTTTTGTAGTACCTGAAAGCATGTGCTTTTTAACAAAATGCGGGTCAGCTATACAAATCAAATCAAATCCGTTTATTGTGAGGACCATGCCTGTGCACAAAAATCAACACTACAGTAGTTAAAAATATTAAAATTCATTACATACTATGCCAACAAAACCTTCTTCCCACAAGATAGAAAAGGAGGGAAAACAAGCAGCGAGTTAAACAGACGGTGAAGGGGTCTTTACATTGTCGTCTATAAATCTTTCCCTGGCTTTCATGGCCTTCATCACAAAGACCGCTACCACATGGGTAATGCGTGGGTTTGCATCAACTAACAAAAATTTTACTCTATCTTCAGGACTGGTTATAGAGTTGGGTATAATTTGCAGCAATGCGTCTCTAAAGCCCGAGTAAATGGGGCAATAGAGGAAGTAATGTGTAAGATCCTCTTTAATTTTCATAAGGCAAGGACATAAACGATGTTCTACTGGGGTTTTTGTATATCTACCGGTCAGGTAGGCAGTTGGCAATGTTTGAAACCGTGCCATAGTGAAAGGGGTCAGCTATACAATTGATCCTGGGATGTTAACTCTTACAAATGCCTGACTGACTAGCTGGAGTTAAGTAAGAAGTCACTTTCAGACATCTCAAAACTGGATCACAGTAGTTCTCGGCACCAGATGTATTTACTTTAAGCTTTGAGAATGATTGTAACGCAGGTCAGTTAGAGGAAAGCATTGTCTTATTTTGTTAGACTGTGAAAAAGTCATATGATAGTTGATGTACCATATCTCAATTCAGCATCAGCTGGTACAAAATCTGCTTGGGTGGATAAAGCCAAAGTCTACATGTGATTCAATCTTGGGTGTATTTCTAGCTTATTTCTTCAATCTGTGCAGCTGAGGAGGAAAATTTAAGTCATATATCAGGAAGAACTTCACACCCATAAATAGATGGAGGAAAATATTAAGGGAAGTTTTCAAACACTTGTAGTTTTAAAAATAGGCTAAACACTTGTTAGGGGTGGCTTGACATAATTGGCAGGCACTGTTACTTAAAAGTAAAGAAAGTAAACGACAAGAGCCTTTTATGTTTCTGGGTTCTTCTAGTTCACTCTTTGCTTTTTAAATTTTGTATGAGTTAGGGAATGTTTGGATGTTTTGAATGGCTGAAAGAGTCAAGAGGCAGTGAATATCTTTGCTTTGGATCAATCCCAGTTTGGCAATTTGTAGCACATATTGAAGTACTTTATTTACTTATTTGTAATTTTTATAGGTCACCTTTCAACCAAATGTTCTCAAAGCATATTCCACTTAATATTTTAAAGGTAAAAATGAGTAGCTTGGATCAGACCTGGAAATAAAGTAGCAAATAATGAAACTGTTTCTAAGTAGGCATTATATTTTTGTTGGTTTGTACTAAAATTTCTACCTGCCTTTCTGTATCAACTATAATCTAAGTATCTTTATAATTGAGCCCTTTAATATGTTCATACCAACCTATACCCAGCAACAGTAAGATGCCCACGTTATGCTGAAATTTCCAGTGTCTTCAAGGACAGCCCCACATAGTGGATATTACAGTAATCTAATCTAGAAATATCCAGTGCATAAATGGTGGTAGCCAGTGCCTGTCTTGCAGCAACTGGTGCACCAACTGAACACAGAAATAGATCTACAGTCTTCCATTCAGCATGGGCCTCCTGACACATAGATGCATTTTGGCTTCCTATCTCTATCTAAAATCTGCCCTGTGTATAAAGTGATAATAATAATACAGCCCACTATTTATCTGCCTGTCGATTTTCCTCAGCATCTACCATCTAAAGACATAGCCTGTGAGGTCAGTAGAATAGGGTTCTTTAGGGGAACTCTCGGAGTATGTTGAACTGTTCGTTATTCAGGAACATTTTGTGTTAATGCACATAAAAAGCATTAATGATCCACACAGCAGTTGGTCATCTTTCCCTCCCTTTTTTTTAAAGTTCAGTTTTAGAAGTCCAGATTTAGAGCAGGAGAAGAGCATTCCAAGGTTGTCCTAATTACAGGAGAATGAGCATTTGGCTCTGGGTGGGAGGATGATGTTATTGTATGCATACAAGAAAGGGGGTTTCATCTGGGACTCCAGGACTTTGAATGATTTCATCTAGAATGATTTCATCTGGTACAAAAGAGTGAAAACTCCTCATTTCCCTCCCAACTGATACATTCTTGAGCAGTTACGTTACGCCAGTATTTGTGGCCAATGTTGCTCTGGGTAACAGCTCTCCGTACCCCCCAGGAACTTGCACCTTTCTTTTGAGATACCAAGAAATACCATGCTGTCTACATTCCTTTTCCCATATAGAAGATTTAATATGTTTTGCAAGTACAGCAAATCTTCAGTAAGTTTTCAAAACACAATGCTATGGCCACGGGCCTAAGGAATTTGAAATGCAATAACAAAGAGTAATTGGAACAAACCCATAGTCCGGGAAATTGGAGCTTCGATGATGTTGAAAAACATTACGAGTATGACCTCTTTACCACTGAAGGACAAAATGTCAGGTTTTGCTGACATGAGATTGTACAGCTATGAATCACAACCATAGCGTATTAGGAACATAGGAAGTTGCCATATACTGAGTCAGACTATTGGTCCACCTGGCTCATTATTGTCTACATTGACTGGTTATGACTCTTGAGGATTTCAGGCAGCGCTACCTGAAGATGCCTAGGACTGAACTGGGGACCTTCCACATGCAAAGCAGATGCTCTAACCTGGAGCTGCAGACCATCACCTAGTTCAGTGTTCCCCAAGCTTGGGTCTCCAGCTGTTTTGGGGCTACAACTCTCATCATCCCTAGCTAGCAGGACCAGTGGCTGGGGATGATGGGAACTGTAGTCAAAAAACAGTCGGAGACCCAAACACTGGTCTAGTTGATGTATATGTACATTTCATGTTGCTTCTCACTTCACTTTTCATGTTACACATAGAGCAGGGTGGCATATTTCCTTTCTAGCATTAGAAATCTCTATCTATCTATCTATCTATCTATCTATCATCTATCATCTATCATCTATCATCTATCATCTATCTATCTATCTATCTATCATCTATCATCTATCTATCTATCATCTATCTATCCTAGTTTTATGCATGTAATTGTTGCCTTATGCTTCACAACCATTTGGAAATCCAAGGAAGCAGAGGTGTAGTAATGCTTGGTCAGGTATCTGCTCGTCCACCCAGTTTAATAATAATAATACCCCGCCCATCTGGCTGCGTTCCTCCAGCTACTCTGAACGACTTACAGCATATATCAAAACATAATAAAACATCAGACATTAAAAACTTCCTGATGCTGGGCTGCATTCACATGTCTTCTAAAAGTTGTGTAGTTCTTTATCTCCTTGACATCTGAAGGAAGGGCATTCCACAGGGAGGGCGCCACTACTGAGAAGGCCCTCTGCCTGGTTCCTTGTAACTTCACTTCTCACAGTAAGAGAAGCACCAGAAGACCCTTCGGAGGAGGACCTCAGAGTCTGGGTTGAGCGATGGGGGTGGAGACGCTCCTTCAGGTGAACCATGTGGCATACTAAGGGATAGGTGACCCATGGATCCATCCCCAGGGATTTCCTGTCTCTTGCTCCTGCATAGGCACTGGTTCTAGGGATAATACATCAGCTATTTTCTCCCATGTAACCTGAAGCACAGGCTAAGGCTCACTTGTGTTCTCTCCGCAGTTCAACATCAGCAGAGGTTCTGGCAGATGTCTGCATTTTATGCGCTTCAGATGCTCACTGCTGTATGCAAACGAAGGCATGAAGCAGCTGAGGTACATAAGGGGAGGATTCTTAAAGAAACCCTGTAGCTACTTGGTAGTGGTGGTGAGGTAAAGGACTGAAGGTCCCTGTACCTGGAGAAGTGATTAACCATGTAACCCTATACATGTCTAAAGAGCAGTTTGAGTCCAATGGGAGTTTACTCCTGGGTACGTGGGTATAGGATTGCAGCCTGACATGCACAGTAAGGCAAAATCTTTGCCAAAATCTTTTTACTGCCCCCACACAGTAGGAAGGTGTTAAGGAGCCCTTTGCCTGGGCCTCATCCTGTGTAGGATTGAATAGGGTCAGCATTACTGACTGTTCTGGTCTACAGGTTGTAGTCAATGCTAGTGCTATTCAGAGTAGACCCATTGAAACAAATGGGCCTAAGTAATGCCTATCAGTTTCATGGGTCTACTCTTAAATAGGACTTGTTCAGTTAAAATTAGGGGCCCATTTATAAGTGTAATTATCAGCAAAAGGTATAATTTACCTGCTTCTTATCCTCTCCTGCATTTAGTGGAATACTGAGATCTGCAGTGGAGACCAGAGAGAGAATGCTGGTAAATAAAACAAGAGGAGATCTATTCTGAAAAGACTGAGATGTCAGAATTTTGATTAATACTCATATCTGCTTTTTTAAAGCATGTATGGAAAATACATTTGAAGCATGTTCAATGAGACAGGAAATAGCAGCAGTTACAGCCAAATGCACTAGTATCCATTATCTAGTTTGCTCTTCCTCTGCATAGAATAAGCTATAGGAACATCTCAGTAGGAGGCGTAATGGAAATGAGAGCTTAGCCAAGTTGTCCTAAGCTGGGTGGAAGCCTCCTATTTTTTTCATGAGCGCAACCAACATGAGTTCGTATGTGTGTCTTTAAATGGCAATAATTTAAAACCATCAGCATCTAAATAGCCACTACCTCTGTTATTCATCGCTCAAAGCATTCTCAGAATGTGGTAGATCCACTAATGAATAACAGCTCATGGAACCAGTGCCAAGGCTCTAGCAGCCCTTCCTCATTTTAGACATCAAGATGTTAACCTTGTGTTTGGTAAACAAAAGATATACAAACCCCTCTGCATGATTTCATTGCAGACTGAATTGAGCATGAGACGAAAAGGACTTGCTGTGCCTGCAGCTGCTGCTTTCTTTCCTCTCTCTCTCTTTTTTAAAAAAGGTCCCATTTCAGCTGCCTGTGTGGCCCTCACTTCAGCTGTTTATTTTAGTTGAGCCAAAAGGCACTTTTCTAAAGATGATTTATTAGTTAATAAAACAGGGGAGACTGCAAAGTTTAGGGGACTTGTGATACACATTCAGGCTTGTGCTTTCTTTCAATAGAAAATAGAATTGTAGAATTTGTGCTTCTAGAAGGGGATGAAAGCCTTCTAGTTATCCCTCTTCCCCTTGCAATAGAGGCCAGATTCTTCATATCCCAAATAACCTTAAGAAGATTAGCCTACTACATCCTTATAATTACCAATATGCTCTAAATGGAGAGCAGGAAGGATGACTGCATCTTCTGCCAAGCAGGGAACTTGAGTAAAACAAACACGGATGGCTTAAGCAGACAATCTGTACTAACACTGTAGGCCCTACAGTAAAAGAGTGTCGTGGTGGGACCTCCAGGATTAGCAACCAGTCTAATCTGAAGGTAATTCCTATTCCAACTATGTCAATCCAAAACTCGGAATCCAGCCTTTATATCAGTGTTTGGTTTTTGTTTGTTTGTTTTTGCAGTTATATATCATGCTTTGTGATGCAAAACACAGGGCAAGAAAGCTCCTCCAGAAGCTCAGAAGCTCTAATGTTCAGAAGTATGTGTACTTTGTACTAAACTGAATAAAAATTCTGTGTGAGTAAATTAAGGGGAAAGTGCATATGTTTGCTTATATTTTGTTCCTTTAAATACAGTGGTACCTCGGGTTAAGTACTTAAGTCGTTCTGGAGGTCCGTACTTAACCTGAAACTGTTCTTAACCTGAAGCACCACTTTAGCTAATGGGGGCCCCTGCTGCCGGAGCCTGATTTCTGTTCTTATCCTAAAGCAAAGTTCTTAACCTGAAGCACTATTTCTGGGTTAGCGGAGTGTGTAACCCTGAAGCGTATGTAACCTGAAGCATATGTAACCCGAGGTACGACTGTACATACATACAGACAGTACATACATACATACATACATACATACATACTGCTTCTCATTGGGTGCGGGAAACACTAAATGCATGTCCCTAACCTCTGGGAAACTGATTGGTTCCCCTTTGCCAGTGTTTGAAATTTCACCAGTTGTCACCCACAGACTTTGAAGTCTGCACTGCAGTCATAAGGGCTAGAAAATCTTGAGGTTACTGTGGCAAAAGAAATGCCTTTTTGTGTGCCTTCATGGTGAACACTTAAGAGTGTTAATTCGCATAGGAGTAGTCACAGTTTTGTGTGATTTCCACTATTGTGTCCTGAGGAGAGAGGAAAAAACAAATTACTAGGATGAGGGCATTTATCACAGTGATAGGCCACACGATGCAGGTCCTTCAGCATCTCCAAGTGGACTGGGTTGGAGGAGACCCTAGCACCATCTCTGATCCCATGTTTTGGACTACAGTTTCCACCATCCTTGATCACTGGCCATGTTGGCTTGGACTGATGGCAGTTCTGGTCGAACAGCATGAGGAGGGCACCACGTTGGCTATCATTGAGAATGGCTGCCTATCACAGTGAAAAGAATTGCTAGTATCAGGCAGTTCCATGAAATCTTTTATTATTCTTAGCAAAACATTTGGTCTGCGGAAATGTAAGTGTGAACTGTTGTCAACTATAAAACCTTTAAAAGGAAACCGTGCAAAGAATAATAGAGAATAATTCAGTTTATGTTGGATAAACTATTCAACACATTGTTAATCCTAGGTTTTCATGATTTCATGCAGTTGTTGCCATTTCTGAATTAGCTGTTACTGAATGTCTCCCATAGACTCTAGATTGTTGATGAAATTGATAACTGGGGAAAGTTGTCTCACAACTCCAATTTAAATGCCTTTTATCATTTTCAGATAGAAAAACAACTTTCTTTGTGGAATGACGGCCCCTAGTATTCATGAAATGTAATAAATCTAGACAACACTGGGATTTTATTCAGGACAGGATTTTGCCTCCATGGATTATGACACTCATAAAAAGGACATTTTGGAAAATAAGAAGCTCTGCCATGGATTATAAACTGGTTGAAACAGCCAAGCTAATTAGCTAGCTTTCACCACAACATAAGGCTAACAGATGATATATTGAAAGTTCCATTGAACTGATTGGGACTTGTTTCTAAATAAGCATGCATGCAGTTGCACTGATAATAAGGATGACAATAATAATTTCCCTATTGATATTGATCATCACTGTGCTAATGTTGACTGTATTGATACAAATGCTACTGTTAGTAATGCTGTGTAAGAGGAAACGAGGAATCAATTTGCAGGGAATATAGCATCATGTCATGCCTTAGCTGGATACAATCCAGTGTTCTTTTGAAAAGTCTCATCTGTGTTTGTAATGCAATAGATGGTATTTGATATAGATTAGGATATAAATCCAGGGGACCACATGGCTGCCTGGATGGTTGTTTCTGTCAACCCTCAGACCAGCCTTCCCTTCCTTGGTTCCCTGTATATATTTTGTAACACAGCTCACAATTAGCCCCACTTAGCATGGTCAAGGCTCAGGGATGATGGGAGTTTAGGACTGAAATATTTAGAGGGCACAAGATTGGGGAAGGCTGTCTTCCCCTAGAGTGAGGTAGAGGTTTTAACGCTTTATTCCCTGTTATGGTCCTAATTTGGATCAGAGACCCATTAGCTCCAGAGTTTTGAAATCTCCTCACCACCACCCATGGTCTCAATCCAGATTCCCCCTGCACTGAAGATTTGTGCTTTAATAAGAACAAAAACCCTGCACTTAAGGGTACAGATAAGGAACTAATATTACCATCTACTTTGAATGAGTGTATGACCCACTAGGAAATATTTCCTTGTGCTTTGCCTCTGCATGACTCCACCAGCTACAGCCTGTCTGTTGAACCCACTTGCCTGCAGCCAGGCTAGGAATGGTAGATAAGAATGGTGTCTATTCTCATTTTAATGCAAATCTACCTACCGGTAATTCACATTTCCAGTGCATAAAATGAAACTCAGCTGTCTATGAAATTTGCAATTCAAATTTTGGGGTGCAAGTTTTCAACTAAAAATGCATATTAAAATGTGCATACTAGTGAACATAATGCATAAAAATGCATTACGTTGGGGGAAATGGTGTGCAGAAGGTTACAAAAGTTAGCATATTAGGAGACCTTTTGTTTCTTTTCTTTCTTAAAAAAAATTGCATACTTCATACAGAAATAGGGCAAACCAAATTTAACAGGAAAAATGAGATAATGAGAGAAATCAGAGCTGCCAAGATTACACCATCCCTTAGCCAGATCTGTGTGCTGTCACAGCAAGAATGACCTGAGTAGAAATGATGGTTTTAGCGTATGCTGCTAGACGCATAACTGGAAAATGCAGGGGGATCAATTTTCTCCTTGGCACCACCTGAGGATCTCATCTCACATGATTGTGGCATAGGGGTAGGGAATATTGCATGTGCATTCTGCTCCTGGGGCTCAGTGCGGTGCTGGCAGTTCCGTGCATCCAGCCTCTGCGTGGTTTTGGCTTGTGCACCCTGTTTTTTGCACACTAGATGGGAGCTGAACCATATCTGGAAGCTTTGAACTTTGTTATCCTTGTGCTGCTCATAATAGATGATTCATGCTTTTATTACTTTTCCTTTCGGCATTCCGATGACATCCACACCTTGCAAAGTCAGTTTGAACCTTGCTTTTTCCTGTGAACAATTTCTCTGCAGAAACTCTTCAGGTTATTCTTCTTATACCAAACCAAGTTCAGTAGCTGTGTAAGTGTTTCTCTTCCAAACTAACAACTTGTTCCAATCCATGTTGAAAATATTAATTGCTTTGCTTCCTGAGCAAGAGTTAAACTCTTCACCTCCTTTTTATAGCATGGGCAGTGTCAAAAGAAACTATTATTACAGTTCCTTCCTTCCGGTGTATTATTGAAATGGGGCATGCTGAGAGAATTTGTTGTTTTGGCAGCTGATACGTTATCTCCCAGCTTTTGCTATTTACAGAGGGTGTGTTTGCACCACATGCCCATCAGTCTGCCTGACGATAACACTGCTTGTCCTTTAATTTCTGCCAGAAGTCAAGTTGTGAACTGAATTAGCTCTTTGCTTACTCTCTTTGAGTGTACCAGAGGTTGGGACATTTAATTCCCTTTTAGAATTAAGAAAAAACACCAATCATCTCCCTAATGAAGCTTCACTTTCCGTCATCTGTTATAAAATTAACTGGTGCCTATATTAAACCAACCTTTTTTGGTTCCTCTCTACATAGGCTAAGAACATCCATCCACCAAGTCATATAAGATCAGCCTTCCCCAACATTGCACTCTCCAGATTTTATTGGTCTACAGCTTCCATCAGCCCCAGCCACCATCGCCAATGTTCAGAAATAATAAGAGTTGTAGTTTGACAACATACAGAGGGCCACAGATTAGGGAAAACTGATGTAGAGCATGCCGCCTTTTTAGTATTTGGTGGTGGATGGTACACACAATTTTACTAGATCCTTGTGGCAAACCTCTGAATGATTTGTTGTGATGAAATCCCCTTGCATGGTTTCTGCTTAAAGAGCAACTACAGCTTACTTATTTAAATTACACTTCTCCCCTCTCTTGCTCAAGGAGTTCAGAGTGGTCTCAGGTGGTCTCCAATTCAGGTAATTTACAGGGCCTAAACATACTTTGTAACTTCAGTGGCAGAAATGCATCTTCTGCCCTCTGGTTTGCTCAAGTGCACCAGGCTTTATTCTGTAGTGCAGACAAAATTAACTATTCCCTCTACGTCCATTGTTATGTTATGTGCTACTCTACCACACGAAGCTGTCCAGATGATAAGATAAAACTTTCAAGGTCCTTCTATAACAATGGTTCCCAAACGTTTCCCCCCATGGACCGCTTGGAAATTATTGATGATCCACTTAATGATTTTCCTGCCTCTTGTAGCAATTGCAATGCATTGGATGCTGTATGAGTTTTGATTGCTTCTTTTATTTCTTATATTTTTATTGCGTTGCAATTTGTATTCTCAGACATGCCATGAAGTACCTGAATGATGGTTATGGACCACTGTTGGTTCATGGACCACAGTTTGGGAACCCGTGTCCTATAGGTTGTCCCACCTTCAAAGGTCAGATCAATGGTGGCGAAAGGGGACTCTTCAGCTCTAGCCACCCAGTCTGTGGAATGCTTTCCCCAGGGAGGCTTCCCTGGCACAAACTCTCATCCTTCCAGTGCCAGAGGAAGATCTTTTCATTCACCCCAGCTTCTGCACTATTAGATCAAGTTTATTTTCTCTGCTGCTCTCTGTTGATTTTTATTTTTTTACAGTTTCTATTTTTGTCTTTAAATACTGATCGTAAGCCATCCTAGAATTTGTCAAGCCTAAATAAAATACTCTGTTAAAGCCACAGAAAAACCTTCTGATTGAACTATGCCTTTGTGCTCATAGACGAGGCAATTCAGTGTTTCAGTCTTCATTCAATCTTCCTTAACCTGGACAGCTACCGCTGGCATGTAATTTCCAAGGAGGAGTTTGAATGGATGGGTGTGCTTGGGAGTTTCTGTGAAACTTGTAAAGCTTTTGACAAACAACTGGTAAATCGGATGGTGTGGAACTGATACTGTAAGTACAGGCGCTGCCTCAGGAGATTAATAACCCTGCTGAGGTTAAAAACTGGGAAAGCCTCCAGCAGACTGCATTTGACAAGCCCATGTTAAAACTATTAGATGTTGATTTAGATCTTTGCTTAAAAACTTGGATTGTTCACAAAAACCGTGGGGGTATAGTTAAAACATTTTTTTCTCCCTTCAGGGCTAACATTCTCTCCCCCCACACCCTTCTTCTTTTCTCTCTTTTAGGTATGTGATGTCAAACCAGTAGGCTGTTCTCTGGAGCCTCCCACACACTATTGTAACGTCATGTGCCAGTATGAATATTATTAACACAGACACACATACTTCAGTGCTCTGCAACGGAAGAGGAGGAAAGAGAAACTAAACCTTCAGAATCAATGAATGGACTGCCTGCAAAATGTTGCTTATCTAACTTCTGCTGAGAATACCTCCCATTTCTGCTACTGGAGAAGAGCTGAGCGGAAACAGGATCATACCCACCCCCATTAATTTCCATTCATATATACTTATCCCTTTTTATCTTGGATTTCAGGCTCTGAACTGCTTTGGCTGCAAGCACTTGGACAGCAATATGTGTCATGTCATTGTCACTTGCCGCTCAATGCTGTGGACGCTCCTGAGTATTGTTGTGGCATTTGCAGAGCTCATAGCCTTCATGAGTGCTGATTGGCTGATTGGCAAGGCAAAACCTGGGAATTCTGAGGGCATGGACAATGGGATGGGAGGATCGCTGGAGCCGTTTCGTCCAACCTTAGGGATCTACGGACGTTGCATCAGACTCTCACACATGAAATCATCAATGCCCGACACGCTTTGTGGCCCTTATGCTGAAAACTTCAATGAGATTGCCAGTGGATTCTGGCAGGCGACAGCTATTTTCCTTGCCGCTGGGATCATGATACTCTGTGCTGTCGCATTTGTATCTGTTTTCACCATGTGTGTACAGAGCATTATGAAGAAAAGTATTTTTAATGTCTGTGGGCTGCTACAAGGGATTGCAGGTAAGTGTATGAAAAGGCAAAAAGTGAAACATATTGGATATGTTTGTGGTATGTGGATAAGGATGCATTCTCAACAAGATTTTCTTTCTGCTAAATGTAAAGAGCTGTTCAAGTAGTTTAGTCTCCAGAAGACTGCATTTAACAAGCCCATGTTATAATTCAGGAATATGGTCAGGGTAAAACTTAAGACACTAGCTAAAGTTTCCTTTATAGCTAGCAGGTGTTCTGGATATTTCTCAGAAGAATGACTATGTTGCAGTTTACTTTAAAGTACCAATATCTTTTCTGCACTGTGAGAAGCTGTTTAGATACCCTCAGACCCTCCTCCTTAACGTGACACATAGTTTGAATCAGCAAATATGATTTGTAATAATAATAATAATAATAATAATAATAATAATAATAATAATATGTTTTATACTTCACCTATTTGACTGGGTTGCCCCAGCCACTCTGGGCAGCTTCCAACAAGAATACAGAGGGAAATAAAATAAAAAAATCACATCAAGCATTAAAAGCTTCCTGAAACAGGGCTGCCTTCAGATGTCTACAAAAAGTTATATAGTTGTTTAACTCTTTGACATTTGATGGTAGGTTGTTCAACAGGGTGAGTGTGACTGCCGAAAATGCCTTCTGCCTGGTTGTACATTGAGGGAACCACCAGAAGGCCCTTAGAGGTGGCCCTCAGTGTCTGGGCTGAATGATGGGGTGGAGACGCTCCTTCAGTTATACAGGGCTGAAGCTGAAGTTATACTACTCATAGTTCTAGAAACCACCATTTCATCTTTGATTCCAGTCCTTAGCTGTGTGACTAGCACAAAATGGCAAACTGATTTGTCTCAAACCAGGAAGCAAGGAAAGGAATCATAAGGTGTGAGGGGAGGGAGGGTACGGGGAAGGTTGTTATTTTCCATTTATTGCATTTATAAACCCTACCTTTTCTCTGAAGAGCTCTTAAATACATTATGTATGAACCAGCAGTTCATATCTTTCCTCACCACCATCCTTTTTCTCATAAGAGAATCCTAAACAAACCAGATAAGAAAATGGTGGGTCAGCCACAAATCATTATAATCAGAGAATGAACCACTTCTGTATCTGAACCCTTTTGGTTGTACTTTCGTTCTGAAACAAACAAACAAACAAACAAACAAACAAACAAACAAACAAACAAACAAACAAACATAACTACAACTAATGTGAATATCATCCGTAGATGGAAAGCAACCAATCTTTAAAAATTTACAGATAGGTAGCCGTGTTGGTCTGCCATAGTCAAAACAAAACAAATTCCTTCCAGTAGCAACTTAAAGACCAACTAAGTCAGTTCTTGGTATGAGCTTTCGTGTGCATGCACACTTGGTATCTGAAGAAGTGTGCATGCACACGAAAGCTCATACCAAGAACTGACTTAGTTGGTCTTTAAGGTGCTACTGGAAGGAATTTGTTTTGTTTTAAAAATTTAGTTCCTTGTAAATTATGTTATGGCTACAGAATTAGTAATCTCGAGATGACTCTTTACTGAGTTCACTGATGCTTTGTCATGGCAGTGCTATTGCACCTGGAATGTTGCCAGTGTTCTGCTGATGACGTTTGACAGTCATGATGCACAAGTTTCTTAATTCTTGCTCTTGCAAAGTGCTTAAGCAAATGGTTCAAGTAGTCTGCCAGCTTGGCTGTAAACAGATAGGACTATTAAAATATTCCCTCACAGCTGGATTGAAGCCTAGCCTAAATACATCCATGAAGTTTTATTTTTCAGAGTTGTTTCTGTAAAGTGCAAATATTTTGCAGAAGTAGACCTGGTTTTTATTGGTTTTTTTATGTGTACTTGGGACACAGATGGTACTCTTTTTCTTATCACCTTATATTTCCAACAGCTGTCAAAGCACAAGCACTTTCAATCATTTAGAATATTCTTGATTAACAGGGCAAACTTATACATATTTACTCAGAAATCCAATGCTGTATGCAGAGTTCTCACACATCAAGATTTCACTTTCCTCTTTGCACCCAATGCACCCCCAAAATCTGCTCCAGAAGTTCCCCTAAACCTCTGGAACAGATTTTGAGAGTGAGTAACAGGGAAGAGGAAAGAAGGGACAATTCCTTTGCACAGGGGGAATGGTGGTGTGGGATATAGCATAGCTCAATATCCAAACAAAAACAAAAACCAAAGTGCTGGACCAACAAGCACAAAAAACCCCTCTGCAGTGCCACAAATCCAACTTAACGGTGTAATGTTGGAAAATGTCGATGACTTTTCCTACCTGGGCAGTTATCTTTCCACAAGGGCCAACATTGATGCCGAAATCCAGCATCACCTGAGCTCTGCGAGCGCAGCTTTCTCCCGATTGTAGTGCCAAGTGTTTGAAGACTGGGACATTCACAGGGAAACCCAAATGCTCGTTTACAACCAACTTTACTGTACTCTTGCAAAACAAAGACCACTTATAAACACCATATCCAAATCCTCAAAAGATTCCATCAACGAATTACACATCACTTGGGAAGACAAACAAACTAATGTCAGTGTACTGGAAGAAGAAAAGATCACCAGTGTCAAAGCAATGATTCTTCAACATCAACTTCATTGGACTGGTCATGTTGTTCGGGTGTCTGATTATTGTCTTCCAAAGCAACTACTCTATTCCCAACTTAAGAATGGAAGGTGAAATACTGGTGGACAATAAAAGAGGTTTAAAGGTGTTCCCAAGGCGAATCTTTAAAAATGTAGTATGAACACTGACAACTGGGAAACACTGGCCTGCAGGCGCTCCAATTGGAGAACAGCCTTTACCAAAGGTGTCATGGGTTTTAAAGACAAAAGGGAGAAACGAGGTAAGAGGAAGGCACGCTTGGCAAACCCTCACTGTGACCAGCTCCTGCCCGGAAACCTATGTCCCCACTGTTGAAGGATGTGTGCATGCAAAATTGGCCTCCACAGTCACTTAAGGCTCACTGTTAAGACTGCTTTCATGGAAGACAATCTTACTCAGCTACAAGTGATCGCCAAAGAAGAAGAAAATTAAGTCCAGTGATAATTACCTAGTAAGGATTACTGCCCAGGTTATCTTTAAAATCTCAAAGAAATTACAATGATTAATATTTAATCTTTTTCCTGGAATTTGTGGGAAGAAGAAAACTCTACACAAGTTGTTGAATTTCTGACCAGTTTTGTGGGCTGTGACTTAAATGGTGCGTAAAATGAAGATTACAGAATGTCCTTCTAAGGATTTAGTCCAAGACCTTCATCTGCATGAGCATGTAGGTCTGCCAAGTCACAGTGAGCCCACACACATCTTAGGCCAAGGAGCTTTTTAGTCTGTCTGCAAATAATCTGTCTTCTGATTAAAAGGTTCCTTTTGGGATTCCTGTTATCCTCCAGTGCTCACAGTTCCTTTCTGTTCTTAAAGTGGGGAAGCAGCAATCTTCATTTTGTAAACATTTAGAAGCCATACTGTTAAGGAAAGAATAAGTCATCAGCTTCAAAGGGCCATAGACCAACACAACCATATCATTAGATCAGTAACTGCTGCTTGACAAACAAAAGGGGCTGGACAGGCGGTCATTTGTGCATCTTTTGCGAGTGCTGGAGCTATTTTTAAAAGGCTGTGAATTACTTGAAAAACCTGAGTTTGAGCAATTTTGTTCCTAAAATACTAACAGGGAATTAATTTTAAGTGGGTTGATTGTAATAATAGCTTCCTCTTTTCTGCCTGTAAATATCAGTAGTCTGTAGTATCCAGTTGGGTGTTTAGGGACTGGGTTTCAGAGGCACACTAAATGCATTTGCCCACATTCATCACTTGCTACTCTTGGCTCTCTTTTTCCTCCCTCCATTTCTCTCTATATTATATTAGACTGTAAGTTCCTTGGGGGCACAAAGCTTAATATTTTTTGCCTATAAAACTCTGGAAGGTGCTACATATACTGAAAGAACTAAATACATATTAAATAATAACATGGAGTTGTTGGTGGTGGTTTTTTTTAAAAGGTTGTTTCCATGCTTATATTAAAACTACTCTCCAAATATTTTCCAAATATGTTTCAAGTGCATATTTTGTGCTAAGTTTCCACTTAGGTTTGTTTTTGGCGGGTTTTTTATTATTATTTTATTTTACCCATTAGTGCCAACCCTTCTCCATTTCTGGGAAAATGCTGTTTGGTTTATAGTGGAAATCCTGACACTGTCTCAAGTACATTTGCACTTTGAACAGCATGGTACATGAGTTCCTGTATTCAGATGGCTGCATTCCAGCATGACTGCTGAAAGTTAAAGTTCGGGAAAAGACTTGGTGGGGGCAGGAGGAGGGGAGATGAGCCTAAGAGGAAAAGTGTGCTCATGCTAAGTATATGTGCTAATCAGGCATTGAAATATGGTAGAGCTGATTTCAAATAGTACAGGATAGTACATTAACAGTAACTATTTTAATTCCGTTACAGATCTAGGTTTTGCCTAGCAAAGTGGGCAGCTTAGAACCCCCTGTGCCTCTGAGCTTGCTTAGACTCCAGGCTGAGCAGTAGTCTGTGCAGTGTCATTGTATGATATGCACTTCAGTCTCCCTGTGACATACATAATGAACATGCCTTTATATGTAGCAGGAGGTGAAGGGCCTGAGCTGATGAAAGCTGGCAGACAGCTCCTGAGAGGAGGCCATGATATTGCTTCTTCTTGTCGTTGCTCAATCAATTCCTCGTCATGCTTCCTCTGTCGCAGGGCTTTCTTCCCAAATCGTTTTTCTAGCCAAGTTGGTGATGCATCAGCCTCCTCTGCGTTCTTGGCAAGTCATCTGAAAGAGGAGTCAGATTAGGACTGAGACTCAACGCAATCCTAACACTTTCCAGAAGAGGCAGGCTAGAAAACTTTTCTAACCAGCCCTACTCAGGCACCTGTGTGGACGGATTGTCCTAGCTAATACGCTGTAGTAGAACAGTAATGGAGGAACACTCGGCAAGACAAATTGGAATGTTTCTTGAGTTTAGTTTTGGAATGGCTTTAGGAAAATGCTGCACAACATAGGATCAGCCAACAGGACTGCAACTAAAATTTACGGAAAAAGGAGCAGCTGCATGTGATTTTCATTTTTAGTCTGAGCAAAACTGAACTTGTATAGGTGATGGTTATGAAGACAATGTACGCCAAAATTTGTGAAGTGTCTTCTCTTCTTTCCTTGTCTTCATCTGTGGGTTAACATTACAATCCTGACTACATTTACTCACAAGAAAATACCATTGATTTCAATAACGTTTAGCTTCAGTTAAACGTGCAATCCTATATGCATGTGCCTGGAAATAAGTATCATTGAACTAAATGGGGCATACTTGTGATTTTTCCTAGGATTGCACTATAAATCATCAGTGGATTGCAGTATTAACCTTTTTAAAAATATTTGAATGAGAAAAGAGGATAATGGTATTTGCTGTCAAAAATTTGCTAGCAAAAGATAGGAGATAGATGTGAATAAGCTCTTTGCAGCAAACTGGTCCAGCATTATTGATATCCTTTTTGATAGACCTGATAATTATTTGAAAATCGCTAGTATACATGCAAAAGGAAGAATAACAGACTAATCATATGATTTTTGTGCTGCCCATGACTCACTGTATGTGGGTGTTTTTCGGGTTGGTGAAACCAAGAACCCAATTTCAGTACAGTTTCTGTAAAGTGCAACTGAATTAGGAAAGAGTCTGGAAAAACCCTGGTGTTGGCAACCAGTCCTTGCGGCTTTTAGTTTCAGATCCTTCCAACACGTTTTGTCATTTTCTTTGGCTAGTTTGTCTTTTATAAGTATTAATTCAGGGAGCTGAACTTATTGAATATTTCCAGTCAGTTGCTGAAATCTAGGGCTGGATCTAGACACATCAAATACCATACTTTTCGCCCTATAGAGCGCACCGGCCCATAGGACGCACCTCGTTTTTTGGGGGGGAAATGAATAAAAAAAAATATATTTTCCCCCCAGCCGCGGGGCTGGGGCGGGGGAAGCCTGAGCTTCCCCTGACCCCAGCCCCCACAACAGGCTGCTATCTGCAAGCCTTGCAAGCCTGGCGGCAACTCCCACCGGGCTCGCAAGGCTTGTGGACATCTGCGCAAAGCACGGGGCGCCCTCCGGAGGGCGCCTCGGGCTGCAGGCTGCTGCCCGCAAGCCTTGCGAGCCCGCGGGAACTCCCGCTGGGCTCGCAAGGTTTGCGGATAGCTTCCTGAAGCCTGGAGAGCGAGAGGGGTCGGTGCGTACCTACGCCTCTCGCTCTCCAGGCTTCAGCGAAAGCCTGCATTCGCCCCATACACACATTTCCCCTTCATTTTTGGAGGGGAAAAAGTGCGTCCTATAGGGCGAAAAATACGGTAAGTGTTTCAGTTTAAAGCATTGTAAATTTAAACAGGAAAAACAGGTAGAAAATAACAGGGCTCCACATTGCCATCTGGTGGCACAATGTTATATCGCATATACAACACATATAAATTGCTTTTTCTTTACCAATCTAGCTGAATCCTAGGATTGGCTTGACTAAGTTACTGCATTTAAATAGCTACCTATATCAAGTTTGCATTTTTAGGAATGGGTGTGTCACATGTATAGTAGGGTCCAAATACAGTATCTTGTTTATGACATTGAATGGATTCCCTTGGAAAAAGGTGGACTCTCCTTCATTGGAGGATTTTAGGCAGAAATTGGATAGCCATCTGTTATGGATGCTTTAATTGGAGTCCCACATTGCAGGTTAAAAAAGGTAAAGGACCCCTGACAGTTAAGTCCAGTTGCGAACGACTCTGGGGTTGCGGCGCTCATCTCGCTTTACTGGCTTAGGGAGCTGACGTTTGTCCACAGACAGTTTTTCTGGGTCATGTGGCCAGCATGACTAAGCCGCTTCTGGCAAACCAGAGCAGTGCACAGAAACGCCATTTACCTTCCCGCCGGAGCAGTACCTGTTTATCTACTTGCACTTTGACGTGCTTTTGAACTGC
The DNA here is from genome assembly GCF_964252035.2 of Podarcis erhardii. Taxonomy (NCBI): domain Eukaryota; kingdom Metazoa; phylum Chordata; class Lepidosauria; order Squamata; family Lacertidae; genus Podarcis; species Podarcis erhardii. The sequence continues at coordinate 31,790,249 of NC_138501.1, read as the reverse complement.
TAGGCATTGCAGGGGATTGGACTAAATGACCTTCCAGTTCTACAATTAAATGACAAGAAAGCAGACAAAATACTTTCTGAGCTGTTTTCTGTGTTTCCCCTTCATTTTAATAATGCAGCATGGTCCTTGCTTGTCTACAGCACTGACGCTCCATTGATCCCATTTGGCCAATTTCTGCCTTCTTCAGAGGCATTTTTGACAGGCAAACACCCCTTTGCTTCAGTAGGAAATGCAAGGGGGTCATTTCTGGATTTGCAGACAGCATTCAGCTTTGCCAGTATACTCTGCTGTTTAATGTGGCAGAACAACAACTGCACAAGAGACTGTCAGAACTAAATATCATGCTTCTGGCTTATCCAAACAAACAGCTGGGTAACCATGCTCTCTGAAGGAGTTGCTTCCAAGATCAGACCAGGGGGATCTGCTTTATGTTATTCCAAAGCTGCCACTGCTGCTGGTCTGGCATTGCTCAGATCCAGTGCAAGGCAGTCAGAGTGATGTGTGACGCTGATGAATTTTTGTACTGAACTTTGAGTTCTTGGCTTTCAACAATGATGTTGTTCCTTATGTTCAGTGGCTATTAGCCCTGATAGCTAAGTGAAACTTCAGTGTTTAGAGGCAGTGCATATCTGAACACCAGATGTTAGGGCCAAACAATTGAAGAGGATTGTTGCCTTCAAGCCCTGCATATAAGGTTTCCTTTGACGTATCCAATTAACCACAGTTCTTGTTACATTCCTGGAGCTCCAAATAAAACCTTTGAAACCAAAATAAAAAGGCACATGACAATTAGCTACCTAAGCTAGAACTTAGCTCTTGCTACTGAACTCCCCTTTCTTCAAAATTATATGGACAACTTCTTTTTATTAATTTGTGTCTAGAGCACAATATACTTTTCTTTTTCCTTTCTGTTTTTGGAGAGATAGATTGTGTCTCTCTGCGTTAACTTTTTTTTAGCTAATCCTTTTTTAGCTAATCACTTGGCAAGTGGAGGTGCCCCTCCAGATGTACCTCCACAAAACTTAAATTGAACATCCTCTCCAAAGCTGCCGCCAGCCTCTGAGAGTCCAATTAAAGGCACCAAATTAATTAGCTACTCCATTTCTCCCCTACATTTGCACTGTACAAGACTTGCACAGGGATCATTAAATAGTAAGTAGGGGGTACCTCAATACTTAAGGATTGAAGGATTTGTAATTTCATGTTCTTCAATTAAATTACAGAGGCATACTAATTGAGTGGCAGATATAAAGGTGGAGAACGGAAAAAACTGGCTTCTTAAAATTTGTCTTTAGTGAATTCTTTGATTTACGGATAGAATGGATGCCTGGACACACCTGTTTAATAAGTTTGTGCTAATAAGTTAATGCAACACACAGTAGTATCTTGTGGTATTTGCTAGCAAACATTTAAGTGTTTAAATCTTATTTACTCAGTTGTCTGATAAATGCATAGAATGCAGAATGACAGAAGCCAATTTTTAAAAAGGAATCTGACTATGAGCACATAGCCTACATTTTAAGAAGCGATCTGTGCAGTGTTAACTAATTTTAGGTGAAAACATGTGATAAAATGCACAGACGTCCCTCCACCAAAGCTGTCAGGTCCCTGATAAACAGCAAGCCAGGATATCACTATACCACAGGTTAAATCATCATCTCCTTTCCTCAGGGAAGTCAAGTTCTGGGGTCAGTTCACCAAGGTATAAGACAGATGTTTGGTGTGTACATACACCCCCAGAGGTTATGCTCAAGTTTTGTTTTCCTTTAACACGTGTGCATAAAATGTTTTCTGGTAAAAGAAGCTACACTTAGATTGGAGCAGTTTTAAAGCACCCTGGTTTTGATAGATAAAAGCCATTTCAAATGAAATTTTGGTGCTAAAAATTGTAATTTTCAAACTTCTGCTGTGTCAATAAATCTCCTATTCAGAAAAATGATGCTGTATAGCACACTGACAAAGGAACTTCTGATGACATCAGGAAGGGGATTTCTGGTGTTTAGTCTGTCACAGCTGGTGGGCTCAGAAGGATGAAAGCCCATTTTATCCTGCCCAAGATGAAGCAATACTTTATAGTCTCAGTGACACAGGCATGCTGGCAAGGAACACTACACAATGTTTTTGGCTGTTCCTGACTCAGTACACAGAGAAATCCCTAATGTTAAGACTGGAACATAATTCACATATGGGGTTTTGCAACCAACCAAATGATAAAAGGCTACAGATAATCCAGGTTCTCTCTTTTTGTTTAAGAAATGCTTGTTAAAGGATTTACATACGGGGTCTGATGCATTTTGAACCTTCTCATATGTCCAAGTGCAGCTTTATGTAATGTGGGATACTGGGATGTTTCTCTCAGCTGGCTGGCACTCTGTCCCAATAATTAAGAAACAGTAATGTGCTGGAGCATGTACAATCTTAATTGCCGTGAATGAGACAGAAACCAGCACTCACAGATGTTCCTGCCCTCAAGATTTACTAAGAAACAAACCGATACTGGCTGTGATTTATAACTTAGAAAAAAAACTTCATCCTCGGTGGAGATGGGGAGGAATAATAGGAATATAGTTAATACTGTAAACATTTTCCAGTGTTGTCATTTGATTCATTTTACATGTGACTGTAATTTGTTTTAGCTGTTTTTAATGCTGAATTTAATGCTGCTGTAACCCACCCTAGGATCTGCTGGTAAAGGCCAAGTAATAAATTTAGTAATAATTCTCCATTTGGCCACGTCCTGCTGGGTTTGTATTACTGCATAGCAGCAACCACATTCAGGATGTCAAACTCATACCCACCATTGCACTATAAACAGTGCATTGCCTGTCGGTCTCTAAGCCTGCAGGCCAAGTGATTCTGCATTGTAGTTACTGAATCCTCTCCCCTTTTATCATGATAAACTTCCCTTTTTTGCCAGTTTGGTTTACAGTGATGTGTTTGCACTTTTGTTCTAACTACTCTTTCTTTTTCTTGGTAGGTCTCTTCCTTATCCTAGGCTTGATCTTATACCCTGCTGGCTGGGGTTGTCAGAAGGCAATAGACTATTGTGGACATTATGCTTCGGCTTATAAACTTGGTGACTGTTCGCTGGGCTGGGCTTTCTACACTGCAATTGGTGGCACTGTTCTGACATTCATCTGCGCAGTCTTCTCCGCCCAAGCTGAAATCGCCACCTCCAGTGACAAAGTACAGGAAGAAATTGAAGAAGGGAAAAGTCTTATCTGTCTCCTTTAATGACTCAAGAGAACCTTTACATGTCTCAGCAGAATTGGCTTCTAAGTGAACTTCTAAATGAACTGATGCCAAGACACACACAAAAGCTTTTTGGAGCTCAAGCAGTATAGTGTCACTTAATAGGCATGGAGGAGGACTATCAGCAACATAAGAAGAAAATGTTACTTTGTCAGTTTCACAGCACCTGGCTGCAGTGGAAGGATGCTACAACATACAGCTGTTGGCTTCAAGTTTGTATGAACAGTGCCTAACGTTTTTGGAAATGCTCAGTTCTACTTGTATGTTCACCACTATGAAGGATTGCAGAGGAATCCTTGGAAGGATATTGCTGAATACAAGTCAATATGTTTCCACTATGTACAGAAAGATAATGTAACCAGGCTTCAAGTTCAAAGGTTTTAGATGTCACCTTGGTGCCATCCCCACAGCAGTTTCTTCGGGATGCATTTATAAAAGCTTATCTTGTTGAAATAGCACACGGGGGAAACTTGGGTACAGGAAATATGCAGGGATTCCAAATGAAGCTTGCAAGGAAGGGATTTTCATAGGCTGGGGCTTGTAAGCAATACTTTGCCCAGTAAACATGTGAAATAGGTTGCTGTAGTCAGAACAAGTACAGTATACAGCAGCCACCAGAATGAAAGCTAAATTATTTTGGGCTCATAAGCACAGGTAGTACTAGCAATATGCGATTGATTTAGCTGTATAAATGTAGATAGGTGAAGCAAGTCTTAGGAAGTAGTAATGGTAGTACTTAGGCCCCAAAGGTGTACCTCCTAGTGGAAGTGTAGACCTTAATCCACCTTCAAGGACAGTAGCAAGCAGAGTACTGGTGCCCACAGGGTACCTCCAACGGCCTCTTCTCGCCATTCCAAGTACAGACTGCCATTGCGTTCATTTTGCCTGAGATTATGTGCCTAAAATAGCTGCATCATCACCTAAGGACAGACTCTATTAAGGTCTGGTGCTTTTGAAAGATCTTTTTACAGCTATATTGCACGCTGATGATTATAATCAGCTCAATGATTTTCCAGAGGTGATCTTTTTCTGCAAGAGAGTGCATACATACACGTCTGTAATTTTTCTACAAGCCTAAGAATTTTTGAAACCCATTAAAACAAAATATAATGGTACTGTCATAATGACGGGTTAACTGATGGCTAATATTCAGATGCTCATGTATCAGATTAGCCTTATTAACATTGATCTCTCATATTTTGCCTTTTGATAGGAATAACTTGCAGCAGTTGGAGGCCAAGATGCTAGACTAAAATTTTATATCAAAACCACTAATGATAACCACTTATGTCTACCATAGCTTCTAAAATTAAGAAAATTGAAATTTCCAGTAACAAGGAATGTATTTTAGAGTATCTACCCCTCTAACTCAGGTTTATTGTGCATGGCTGCTTCTTCTTTAACCACTGCTATAGTAAGTACTACAAAAATGAGTAACAACTGTGTACATACAAATTTTGTGGGGGTATTACCAACTATGCTGATATGTTCAGTACCAGCAGTGCCGATTAAGACACTATCTTGGACAACAAAAGTTTGCTTTCTTTTGCAGAGCTGCTGCTACTTCTTCCACAATTTCTCCTGTTCAAAAACGTGTGGACATTCCAATTAACAAGAGCATAAAAGGGTGATGCACCACCTACACACATTATGATTAATACAAACATGCATTAAGACTTTAGAAGTGTGATGGACAACAATAATTCTTCCTACTATAAAGATAGGGTCTTATAAAACAACCACCAACAACCAAGTTCACCTAACCTGAAAACCCAAACATTGTAAACACTGTCCCATCGTTTACAGTGTGGTAGATTACTTGCGACCCAAGCCAAATGCAGCCTACTTTTGTGTCTCTGCCAGGTGCTTAACAACCCTTGTTCATTTTTGTAGCTTTAAGCAGGAAGCACATAAAGAAAGGTTTGCAAGGTCCTAGTAACCAAAACACATAGTTGTGGACTATGCTTGGCTTGATAGGTCACAAACTGCACAGGTCTGAGGAAGACTCTCTCACTCTGGAACATGGTGGGCTTCTCCTATTTAAAAGGGTTCCCTCTTAATGCACATGGAGTGTCCATGCTGATGTTCTTTAGTTTGCGCTCCTTTTTGGTACTGCAGCAGCGAAAAACCTCTGGATTGAAATAGTGAGGTTCAATTAGAGCTAACCTTTTTAGATCAGAGTGCATATTCAATAAGGACACAGGGCTAATGAAATATTTGTTTGGCAGAATCAATTTTATCACAGGATATGATCTTGGCACATTTCACATGGATAATTTTTATGCCTAAAGCTTCCCCCCCCCCATGAATATTGCTGTAATTATTATGGCTGTGATCCAGGTGTGTAGTTACTCCAAGTCAGAATATGCATTCTGTTTCCCCCTTTTAAAAATACAATTGCTCTCACAATTTTTCTTTAGATTTCCTTCTCCCCCAAATGGCAGTTTGGCGATAAGAGCCATAAGAGCTGTTAAAAAGAAGAGTGCTGGTTCAATAATTTGTTTCACATCTCTTCCCCATTTATTGTTAAGTTACTCTTGCACTTAACCTCCATACTGATTTTTGAGATACAAACATTTGAAGGTAATTGAGAGATAACACTAAGATTTCTATCTCTTTCTCTAGGGAAACTATCATGGGATTTCAAACTAACAGCTTCCAGCCTAGAATTGAAGTGGTAAAATCAGAAATTAATGTGTCTAGAGAGTGAGTGTGTGCACAGTTGAAATTAAAGCTTTTATGGAACAGATTAGTAGTAAACGGGGCTCTTGAAAAGTGTTTTAAGGAATTCATTGATGTAACAAATCATTATTTACTTGGTCTCTCACATTTCCAACTGCCCTTTTAGTAAGGGTTCCAAATGGGCATGCCAACTTTAGACAATACACTGTAGTGCTGCAGTGTTTAAAGCAAAAATTGTCATCTTAAAAAAGAGAAAGTTTCCCCCCACGTTGAATTGAACAGTTGGCAAGAACTTTGCAAATAGGTTTTTACTCCTGTTGGAAAGTAATAGAGAGAATGCTTCTAAGACACTTCCTATGACTCAGGTATGTATCTAAAACCAGCAGCTTTTTTGCTTTGTAAAAATAAATCACATGCACATATGATTGAGCAATGGATCAATCCTATGTGTTTTAGTCAATGATTTAAGGAGGTAAAATATTTCTTTAGTTGTGCAATGATTAATATTTCAAAATCCAGTATGGTAGATGCAGCTTTAACCAACACTCAAGTGGCATTTGGTCTAGTTATAAACTCTACATTCTAATGTACATGAGCCACAGAATTGCAGACTATAAGTGAAGTTTCTATAATAACATGGACTGGAAGCACAGTAACCTAGAAGTGTGTGCATTATGAAACTTAGGCCCTGGCAAATCTTACCACATAATTGGGAAGTTTAAAATGTATTTAACATCACATCCTACTAAGATGATGCTTTACTGTGCTATTACAGCTACCACCTAGCAAGAACTTGTATTTGTTGCTTACCTATAAAACACAGGTATGAATGGTTCCATGGTCAAAAACAAGCTGAGTCCTGCCCATCATGTATTGTAATAAGCTCTAAAGGGACAAGCATTTTCTCTGTTGGAGAGCTTTCCAGAAAGTCTGATCTCAGTAATATGCAGACACAATTCCTTATGTGAGGCTATATATTACAGTATTGTGGGAAGAGGGAGAGAACTCAAGGAAAATCTAGTTTAAACAAAATTTCCAATGGCATAGTTCAGATTTCAGCCACTGAAATAGTTCAGCCCGTTCTTTTGCAAATAAGCACATCAGTAACCAAACACTGGCATTCCTTACATGGCATAATGCATCTTTCTTATGGTTGAAATATACCCTAGTTTTCATATAAACTTATATTTCATAAATTCAAAAAAAATTTCATAATTCCAAGAAAACTTACATCATGGTTGGTTTTGTCACTTTTACACCCATTGCTATCAACACAACTTTGTGTTTCCTTGGATAGAAGCTTTATTGCCAGTCACAAGGTTTAAATCTATGTACAAGGAATCTTGAAAGTTTTCCAGACTACATCCTGTGGTTTAAGAAAGATTTTGTGTTTTACCTCTAAACAAACTGCAAGGACCCCTTTTTATAAAGTATTTTGCCTTCACAAGATGACATATATGTGAATGCTTCTTAGTGTGTGCTATATTAACTCAAGAAATTGTGTTTTAAACCTGTGTTCTAAACAGCTCAAAATGTGTAAACAAAACTTAACAAATTATTTCTTAAATAGCTGCAGCTGAATCATTTTTGTAAACATTTACTGTATTGTGTTATGTGCCACTGCTTTCCAGAGGGTAAAAATTTAAAGATTCACATGACGTGAGATGTGCAATAACAATAAGGAAAAAGAGAGGTTGAAAGGGACAAAAGTATTCCAAAGGCAAATACAGCTACACTAATTCTATTTCATATTTATCAGATGTCAACCATGTCCTGTAAAATCCCTCATTGGAATGAAGGTGGGGTTAACAATAATTGGAATGATGGATTTCCAGCATCTCCTGAACTCTGGGAAATCCAGGCCTACTTATTTATAGCCTAAATGTGAAGGATTGTTTAGCAATTAGCAAGCTCATCAACATAAAAGGAACAAGAGAGGAATGTTTGAAGCTCTATAGTCAGCTAAACATAGTAAAGGATGTTGTTGAGCTGTATTGCTAATTTAATTTGTCTACAATATAGTAATTTCTTTGCCTAATAAACAGTTATTAACCCTTTAAGTTTTCTGAGAAATCATTTCTGATTTTGACAAGCCTGATATTACTAGTTTGGGAGCATACAGTTGTTGTTTTTAAAGTTTGGTTTAATCTGTATTTCTTAGAAATTTAAATTGTATTAATATTGATGTGTTTGCCACCCAGTGCTCAATGGAAGGTGAGGAATATAAATCCAATTCCTTAATAATTCCTGAAAGACACACAAGCCAAGTTATCCATGCAACAGGAGAGGAACTACAAGAATGAGATTGCCATTGGCTTCTGATTGAATGCGAAAGGAAGAGCAGGTAACTTTGTACCAGTGAATAGTTGTACTGTTGGTTGTAACCACTGAGAACCAAAAGAGAAAGAGAACAAAGGCAATCAATTGGAGGCATTCAACAGTTGTATTTTCTAGTACCAATCTGATAACTAAACATTGTTGGTGTAATTAGGAAAAATGAGTGAAATTGCAGTAAGTGTTTGGACCATGTCTAGTAGCTACTGATAGCTTCCACCAATTAGACTACGTCTCCTAGCACAACCTTGGCCAGAAGCTCAGTGAGTTTCAGAGACATACTCTCAAGGAGCCTTTTCTGCCCAGCTCTAGGGAAAACATATCAAAAGCAGCAGTCAACCTATTTTCCCAAAGACCTGTGAACAAAACCTTGTTCACAAAGAACCTTGGACAAAGAACTTGAACAAAACCTTGTGAAATATTCCTAGACATCTCAACAACCATGCATGAGGAAGATTTTAGTGAGGAAAACTCATTTTTAAACCAATGAAGCCAGATTACCAGAGTATTAAAAAAAATGTTTATTTGAGAGAGGGAGGAAGAAAAATGAAGGCACCAAATCAAACATACTTGAAATGAAAGCAAAAATTTAGTTTAGTTTAGATACATGTTAGCTTAGTTCAATTTAGTTTTGATATGGGTTACCTGCTTGAGCAGTCTTGGGTTTAGGAGCATGCACAGAATTTTGGATAGCTCCAAAAGACAAAAACGAGGTGAAGCCTCACATATTTATGGGAGCCTGAGACTAGTACAAGCCAATCCCTTAGTTGTCACCGTGGCGCTCTTTTGTCCAGTCATTATATACGCTCCATCTCTGATGTTAGTTGTCTTTGCGGAATGCAGCAGTTATAGCAACAAAGAGCAATAATTGAGTAACTGAACAATGAACACATTTTGCTGCATCCTGTCCAGCAACCTATTCTCACAGTGGCCAACCAAATGTCTGTGATTCCCTGTAACTGGTATTTAGAGGCATTACAAAACCATCAGGCTTACGTAGCTACTGATAGCTCTATCCTCCCTGAATTTGTCTAATTCCCTTTTAAAGCCATTCAAGTTGGTAACCATCTCTCTATTTTTTGGGGAGTCAGTTCTACTAACTCAGCCATCTGAAGGACTACCTGTTCTGACTCCTCCCACCATTCTGCTTTATTGGATCACCTCAGCTTCTGGTAGTATTGAGGGGGCGGTCTTATTTTCTCCACACGATGCATAATTTTATAAACCTCTGTAATGTCCCCCTATATTTCCCCCCTCCCCCAAAGTCCCAAACACTGTAACCTTTATTATAGTGGAGTTGCTCCAGTCTCCTTGTTCCCTTTGGTTGCCCTCTTCTATACCTGTTCCAGCTCTACAATATTCCATAAATTGTACAGCTTATTCCAGAAGTTTCCCACATATAAAACTTGTGACCCACTTGTAGCTGCTCAGTTATACACTGTAACCTGTTATAGAAGACACCAGAATAACAGAGCATCGTGAATTAATGATGATGTTAGTTCTGTCTTTATAAGGTCTCTATAGTATGCACACACAGCCTCTCGTCACACAACGTTTAGAAAGACACAATAAGCGCTTTTACATCATTTCCATAGCACCCAACCCTTGTAAAGGCATATCAAACATGGCTTTCAATTTAGCTGGAGCTTGCTGTGTGGCACACAAGGCAGGTTTTGAAAAGTGAAAACCAAGAAAAAAAGGCCCACAGCTGTATCTGGTTATATACCTTCCTGGATTGTGGCCACTATCAGTAAACTTTATTGCTACATTCATAAAGGACTCACAGTAGAGAAATTGACCCTTCACAGCAGTGACAAAGCGATCCGGATATAAAAAATACCAGCAAAGGTTTGTTTTCAGAGGTTTCAGTTTACTTCCAACAAGTTCCCAGACAAAATTTAATACTCCTAGTTTTCGTCAGTACCGACAAATCATTCTCTTTAAAGTTTCCAATTTACATCACAAAACCAAAACACACCAACTATTACTGGGTGCTTCTTTAAACCAGTCCCAGTTCTAATTGTATTAATTTGTTGTTCTGGTAATTGACATATTTTTCCCACTGCAGCAGATCACAGAATTTATATACAGATTACAAAAAAACAACCCCGATCCAGCTCTAGTTGTGCATAGTTACATGTGACTAATAGTGCCAGAATCTGGATCAAATGCACAGTCACACATCAGTTTTTAAGTAATGTATCAAGGTGACTTACAACATATGAAATAATGAAATCAATCCATAAGGCAATAAAACCGCAATAAAACCAATCAAGTAATTTCTGCCTCTGTGTAACTACATATGACTAGAGCTGGGGGGGGGGGGAGAAATATGTGATACATTCTGTACACATTAACCCTCTTGCATTTTAGCTTGCCTTTTACAAAAATGTCCTACTTGAGTTTTAAAACTATACAGAGCAAACAATTAGGAAACATTTTTATTCTATGTCACTGAGTTAATACAATAAATATGCAGAACCTTTGAACTACCCAGACATGCAACATCAGATGATCTGTGTGCATTTGTACAGAACCATGACATTCATCAGGATGGCAAAGCATTGTTAGGAATTTACAAAATATACAGATATCCCTCAGATAATCGACTCCAATGCCAAAACTATAGCGAAGAGTACTGACATTCCAGTGTTGAAACTCTGTATTTTGATCTAACCACAACTGGATACTACAAAATGACTTAAATAATAGGTATATGATTTTTAACCGACATATTTTAATTCCGGTGCTAAATATTTTAACATACAACAGCCTTTTGCCAAAAACTAAAAATCAGAAGTTTTTGATTTAACCTTGATGGTTAATTTTCTAGATGATGATCTGTAAAATTGTACATGTTAAAATCAACATATGTCGTCTTGTTTTCTTGAACCAAAATAGCTACAAGACTTATGCAAACTAGACTTGCATTTATCTATTTCAAGTTTCATTCTGCTTTATCCCCTGAGGAAAAAAAATATTCAAGAACAATTTATTGATTTTTAAACTATAATTAAAATTCATCTTCAACCCCAAATAAAAGTTACAAGATTAGCAACAAAAATGTTATAGAGCAACAGAAGTAGGATGAAGGATTAAATAAAATGTACATTAAAGAAAACTAAACTTTCTCTTACTAATCAAGGACTAAATACGTCAAATTCCTCACAACATCCATGATGACTTGCCCTCTGTGTTAGGTATAGAAAACTGTTTACAAAATGTAATTCCCATATAGTCTATTTTCTAGTATTTGCTGTTGTGATTAAGCTGTCAAATTTATCCTGTTTATTCATATAAGGTAAAGTTTGTAATTTGAGATATATGAATATACCCCAGACATAGCTTTTAGACCATGCTGAATATTTTTCCAATAGTGGGTCAGCTGAATAATACTTTTCCCAAATAAATATTGGATCAGAGTGTGTTAAGATTAGGACCTATATTGCAATACCTTTATGCAGTATATAAGAATTAAGAGTCTTTAATGACAGCAATTGAATGCTATTTGAAAAGTTAATCCAATATATGTTCCAAGTTGCAATCCAATAATTCATATACTTCAGAATGTCAATGGGGGGATGACGACCTTAAAATGAGAGCTGATTACTCAGGATACAAAGATGAATTAAAAATGAAAAAACCTCTGTGTAACAAACATAGCTGATTATTACTGCACTGAAAACTCATCCTCAATCTGCATTTTATAAAATGCATTTATTCAGATTAAAAATCACACATAAAGGCTGAAGTATGTTAAAAAGAATTCAAGTACATAATTAAATTCCATTTTTAAATGCCTGATTAGAGACCATGGTTGTTTTTAAAGATTTCAATAAGATACTGTATATTCAGATGTTTGTACAAGCAATAAACAAAGTAATTGACAAGGCTAAAGATTTAGTACCATTGTTAAACACAAGTGCACACTTAAAAAATGCCAGACTCCTTAGGCACAACAAAAATTCCACTGCATTTTAACACAGGTCAAAAAGGACTAGCTATGGGAGTGTTCTAAATATTGGTTAATGCGTTCTCTTTAGCAGTATGTTTTCCAAAGACATGAATACTGAAATTAAAAATAGCATATATAATCACTCAGATTCCATTAAACGTAATTCTCACTGCCTGTTGCATCACATATTATTTTGGTGAGACTAACTGTGCTCCAAAATTTCTGTAAGAAGACCACACACCATGAAAACAGAACCCAACAAATACTGTGACCATAGTGGTAGAGACAAATTCTGGACCAAAACACTATCTCAGCATGGTCAAAACTGTTTCATGCAAACTCAGATTTTTATCAAAAGACCTATTATCCTAAAAAAGAAAGAAATTTACATTATCTATCATACTTATTTTAAGCTTACATTTGTCCTTCATCAGCTGCTGAAGCTATAAAGCAGCAGCCAAAATTTCATATTCAAGACCATCAGTTGCCCCATTCCTTACTTTAAGAAAATAGGGAAGCAAGTTGTTATGAATAGAAGGAGTTAATCCAAAGTGCTCGTCTCAAGTCAAAATGAAAGTTTCCAGGGACAGCTATTGACAAGAACCCACCCCCCTTTGCCCAAAAAAACAAAAAAAACCCTCAAACATTTAAGTTGACGCCAGAAGTTGCCATATCAATTTCAGATTCACGGTTTTAAATTTTCACCAAATATAGCGTGCCTCCAAAAAGATGAGGAATAATAGAACCATTTTCAGTTAAGAGTAGTAGCCAGGAAGTACCTTTGATTGAATAAATAAGTGTACAAAGTAATGAAACAAGGACCTTTTCCTGTTTTAGCCCATGCACAGCCGAAGAGACATACATGCTGTGTGCATTTTTAACACAAGTCTTTAGGGAATATAAGTGACTGAAAAATAAAATACAGCTGAAAATGGTAGTGATTTTTTCATTTCTTTTCGCTATATTTGGTTACCCTTGAAAGCATTTTGAGCAGCACTAGTTGCTGCTGTTGACGCAGCATTGGCTGCAGCAGTTTGTACAGTTTTGTTGGACATCACCCCCGTTGCAAATTCTTGTTGGGCCTTCTCAAAACTTGCTCCAGTTGTGCGGTAGAGACCATGTACCTGTGGAAGAAGCCCAGAGTGAAATGATGAGGCGTGTTTTCCAAAAAGAAAAAGAAAAAATCTTGCATACAGCACCTAGCAGAGTTTTAGGCACCAAAATATTTGTAGCAAAAACAGCAATTCTGAAGATATTAAATCACTGGTTAAATTTCCCTTGCATTATGTTTTGTGCCTTTGCTTCAAAGCCCTCCAGTGTACATATCTGTTTCCAGTAATTGTATTATCTATGATTTGAACTCCACAGCAGGTATTCATAAGATATAAAGTGTGACCCCTAGTGGTTACAGAAAAACGACGACACACATGATTTCACAGATGCTGGACAGTTCAGCCTGAGTGGAGAGCTAAAAACTCAACCCTTGTGAGGAATACCATGGGTGATTTTTGTCTTGTTTAGTAGCCTCCATACGTCTCTCTGGTATGCTTTGCTCACTCTAGTTCCTCCTCTAACATTCATGGCCACTACTTTTTAGTCTCAAAATGAAATATCCTAAGCTACTTGGTCACGCACAGGGCATACTGATGCATTTCTTCCATTGAAAAAGCTCCTGTGCTATTATTAACAATTTATGGGACATCAGAACAATGTGTGTGTTGCCATCTGTTTCAATAATTATAATACCCAAATATCCTTCATTTACCTTGCCTTATTTTCATCTCATTTCTTTCAATGTAGGTCCTGAAAGACCTACATTGGCTCCCAGTACATTTCTGAGCACAATTCAAAGTGTTGGTGTTGACCTTTAAAGCCCTAAATGGCCTCAGCCCAGTATATCTAAAGGAGCATCTCCACCCCCATCATTCAGCCCGGACACTGAGGACCAGCTCTGAGGGCCTTCTGGTGGTTCCCTCACTGCGAGAAGTGAGGTTACAGGGAACCAGGCAGAAGGCCTTCTCAGTGGTGGTGCCTGCCCTGTGGAATGCCCTCCCATCAGATGTCAAGGAAATAAACAAATAGGGAAGTTTTTAATGTCTGATGTTTTATTCTGTTTTTAATCTGTTGGGAACAGTCCAGAGCGGCTGGGAATCCCAGCCGGACTGGTGGGGTATAAATTAATCATTATTATTAGAATATTTTCTGCAGCTTCTAAATGTTCACCTGCTTCCCACCCCCCGCCCCCGCCCCCAAACCAGAAACCTTCCCCAACCCTGTGCCTTCCAGATGTTTTGGACAACTACTTCCATCCTCTCTGACCATTGGCCATGCTGTCTAGCACTTATGGGAGGGCACCAGACCAGGAAAACCTGGCCTACACTGACAGAACTTTTATGTAGAATTAAAATGAAAGGCACTGAAGCATAAATTTTACTCTTTGATAATATATTATTTGAGAGAAATCTCTAGGATCCTGATGTGCTCTTTTCACAAAAGCCATAAGAATAAGATAACTTCTACAGCTGGAGACGAACAAGGGCGGGGAGTGGGGAATGAGGAATCAAGCACATTCCAACTCAAATGAATTTGCAACAATTAAAATATCCATTTTCCTAATTTGATTCTGTGACATTTCTATCCATGACAATCTGCCCGAGTTAATAGAAATTAAGAAAGAAGTTAGCAGACTCCTTTGATTAACATCTGTGTGCAAACACAAAGCCTTCTATCAACAATATGGATTCAACAGAAAGAAAACTTACCTTTTTAAACATTACTAGTGAGATGACAGCAGATGCTGTGAAAAGCGCTGCTATGATTATCATCATAATGCCTACTGGAATGCTAAGATTGAGCCCAGTGAGGGATGAAATCCATCCACTAAAGACAGGAGAGAGGTAAATAACAAAAGAGAGGTAAATAACATACACGTGCCCCAATATGATACATCTTGAAATACCATAGCTATTGTTTTTTTCACTAAAATCTTTACAGGAAATTACTGGAGTATTTGGGGATCCAAGCACAACTAAGGTTTTGAAAGCATTTTAGGTTGACTCTAGAAACAGTAAGGCAGTTCACTTTGAATTATCTTGAAATTCACTTTTCACTATTCCTTGAACAATCTTGTGGAACTACTGTTCTCTCTAATTATACAGAAAGTTTGGCAACCTTGATAAATATGATAAAGTTTCCTTCAAAATCTCTTCACAAATTGCCTTTCAAGAACAGAGGTGGTGGTGTTTTTTAAGTTTTGTTTTGGCTGCTACCAAATAGGCCAAAGCGAAACATCAGCAGGAAGCATCTAACAGATGCTAGGTGGAAACTTCAGCAGACAGCTGGACATTATAATTCACTCAGCACAAATTTGTCCTAATGGACAAGTCCAGATACACTTCAACAACCTTAGTTTTTTGCACATCAACTGTTCCAAAACTCTGCCTCCTCAGCCTCTCACCTGGTTATGGGGCTGGGCTCTTGATGCCTCCGACCACTTTGTTCTGAATTTGCAGTGAGGGCTCAGCAGGCAGGCATGTTATAGCCCATCTACATACAACTGACAGACCAGTTGTGATGACAAAGTGCTTGGAATGCCCAGGATCAAGGTGCACTAGGACTGGGATTTAAAACACTCTTATACAATTCTTAAATTGTTTATTTAATTTATGAATTGCTGACCATAAAACATTCTGAAGTGATTTAACAATAAAAGCATATATAAAAACAAGTTCAAGTTCAATGCATACACAGAATGGGATAAAAGTCTCCACTTAAAAGGCTTGTTAGAAAAGGAAGATCTTAAATAGGTGTTGAATAGACAATAGAGATGGTCCCTGTCAGACATGTAATGGGAAGATGTTCCAAAGGGTAGGTATTGCACCACTGAAGGCCTAATTCCTATGTTATACAGCATGTACTTCCTGATGGTATGATATCTATAGGAGGTATCTAACCTGCATAGGTATCTATACCAGTATTGGCACCTTGAGCTTAGCCTGATAGCTGGTAGCTGGTCCAATTCTTTCAGCAGTGATATTCTGCCCTAATGAGCAGTTGAGCCACTGCATTTTTGTACTAGCTGCAGCTTCCAAACCAACCTCAAGGGTAAGCCACATTGCAGTAAACCAGCCTGGAGATTACCAGCACGTAGATGACAGTGATCCAACTATTCTGGCCGAAAGACAGCTGTGACTGTAGGCATGTGGCTTAAGTGTCATCTACACACCATGGACATTTGGATGATAGATTGTTGGTGCAAATCAGTTATGGACTTTTTTGGTACACAGTCGCTAGCTAGATGAACAATTGCTGCTTATTAACAATTGCATACTGGTTCTGCTTATCCTCCATAAAACTTTCAAATGCAAAATGTTTCTCTGTGCATTGTTGAACTTTGTAAAGGTGGCTTGTTATTGCACTCTCCACTGAATGATAAAATAAGTCACTTACCAATTGCCCCATCCTTGGAATCCTGCAGCCTGAAGTACATGCACAGCAAATTGACAAATGTACACAAAAAAGAAAACGAAGAATCTGAAAGAACTGTCACTCCTAAAAGAGGGAGGGGGGAAATCGTCAGGTATTTTCACAATATTTAAGAAACATTTCCAAAGTTTAACGTCTCTACCAGGAGAGCAAATCAATAGCAACAAACAAAATCATACATACTGTTTATCTTTTACAAATAAAACAATTTTTATGAGTACAGCTGATCTCCATGGGAACAGAGCTGCCTCCTATACCCCAACTATCAATATAATCCAATCAAACTACAATAATGTAACACCACAAGCATAGCAACAATTAAAGAAATGTCAAGTATGAGAAGCAATCCTCTCCCCCACAACCCGCCCCCAAAGCAAACCTACCAACATAATCTAGCAAGTGCTGTGAACAAAAATGACCTTAGTGTCCTGCCTGATATATAATAAGCATTTCTCCATCTCTTTTTAATTCCAATCTTTTCTTATTTGACGATATGGATAATTAACTTATTTCAGGATTATTAACTTGTTTTCTTGCACAGCTAGCGGGGGGACTTGCTTTGTTGCTTTTAGCTTTAAGACTAAAACGATTAATGTTCTGCCAACAAAACAAGGTGCAGGCACTGAGGCCGTATATACCATCTCCGTGGAAACTGGGTGCATGAAGGGGAAGTTTTAACAAGTAATAGTAGGGACTAGCACATAGCAAAGCAACTCTCTTCCAGGGAAGGGAGGTAACAGGTCAGAGTCCAATTACGGAGTACTGAGAAAAGGAGATTAAAATGTGCAAAAGAAGCGTTTAGAAGTGTGAGCTGCCTAAACTTCAGAATTCATAAGTGAGTGAGCTTGTGTTCCATTATGCAGGCAAAACAGCCTCTCCTTATCCCTGTCTAGTGCATTATATTGACTTCACCCACCCCATATTTAAAAATAGATGGATTTTGAAAGCCTAATTCTGAGAATAATAGACTCCAAAGAGCAAGCAGCTTGCCTAATTTAGTCTAAGAGACACAAAGAGAGTAAGCCTTGCTTATGAGAAACTCTGTTCATACTAAACCATTGTTTGACAGCATGGTGTGCTAACTGAGCCACTATTTATGTTTTGGAATAAAACATGGACACATCTAGCTAACCTATCACACTAATTATAAGAAACTGTGGCTACGTTTGCAAGAGACTAATATATTTATCAATCTGCTAATCTATGCTTTGAGGCCAGTCAGCTACTCTGAAAATTGCCAAACCAGTACAAGAATTCACATTAAAAGTTGTAAAACCAAGTTAAATGAAGTGCTGGATGATTAAAAAGCAGTTAAATTATGTAGCACCTTAATAGAATTAATTTCACAGTAGGTGGAAATTGTTACCTGAAGGCTCCATAAAGTGGTCTGTACCAGCAGACAAATGAACAAGGAGTAAAAAGCAAGAACCAGAGAATACTCAATCCGAAGTCAACTCCTCGAATGGGCTGTAGGCAAAACCAGGCCAGACATCCAAAGATGTTAAGAAACAGCGTCACTGCATGAACTATAGAAAACAGGTATGTTAAAATTGAATTGCCACAATTATAAAAATATATAAAAACTTAATAAGCTATCTCTACTGATTTTATATCAGGATCTGATCACTGATCAGGGTGGATCAGTGATCAGTTCTTACATTAAATAGCCACCAGATTCAATCCGCGCCATCTCCAGGTATAGCATGGAGAGACTGCTATCTAGATCCCTGGAGACTCGCTGCCAATCAGTGTAGACAATACTGAGCTAGATAGATCAAGGGTCCAACTTGGCATAACGTAGCTTTCTATATTCCTAGGCTGCACCTCAAGTGATTCATGGGGTACCTTGATGGGCGGGGGAAACTTTGAGAGGCAGCTGCTGTAAAAGGGGAGCTGAAAAGCTGTCATGTGCAGCCTGAATACTGCGTGAAGAGCTTTGGAACTGAGCCACTGATTTAAAGTCTGCTTCTATAAAAGATTAAAACTAGGGGGTGGGGGGAAATATCCGACTTGATCCTGGGTATGAAATAATAGGTATGTGTAATATATATGTTACTGTGGTTGCCAACTGAACAACATGGCCAATTACTTTCCATCTCATGGAGAAACACAGTTTTTATCAGTATCTGTCAGCCCCGGTATGACTCTAAGGGTGGCAGGTACTATTTCCCCTTACTACCACATTCACTTCCCCAGCTTTTAGTATATTATGGTTTTCTGTAGACTGGATTCAAATTCTTGTTCCCATAATAATGGTCAACACTGTTTCTTTCCTCCCTTACGTTTTTCCTTTAGCCACCCGCAATCAGCCCTTGCATCTTGAAAGTTTTGTGCACTTAGTCCTCTAGAAAGTGCTCTTAGTGTCCTTGAATGTGTACAAAAAGCCAACCAGAAACCTTTCACTTCAGTGTTATTTCAGTGTCTTAAGTGGATACGAATTAAGTGCAATTGGAGTGCTGTCTATAACATTGGTTTCCGGCTATAATCCTAAGCAGTATAAATGCCTATCTGACTGCAAACCAATGTGTTTTAATTGTTACAACAACTAGTTAGTATGCATTTTCAGGAAATGTAATTAGGATATTTAAATGTATCATTTAGATACAGTATTTTGCTTGATCCACCTTGATTTTTAAAAATGAATCCACTAAAGTTTTCTGCATTCTTTAAACCTAATGTAACCCCCCCTCCCTTTTTATCAGCAGCAAGTATCAAATCAGATTAGTTGCAGTGAGGTAATAGAGAGTAGTGGATGCCACAGGACACCATTTTTCCCTAGCCTGGTAATTTTTTTAATCTATTGCCAGATTTTCAAGCAAATGTAACAAAGAATCACCACAGCATTTCTTGTTTAAATAGCTGACAGTTCTACAATAATTACCGGGTACACAGATTTTTGCAGATACTATTTAATTATCTGAGAGTCAGACCGGTAAATACATACAGGAACACTACAGTATCCTATAATTAGTTATACTGAAACACTGCTCAACTCATTTGCAAGTTCTTATAAATTAGAAGAGTTACACATAAAAGATGGAAAGCAAGTACCATGTACACTTATCCCAACTACACTCTTGGTGCACAAGTTTAGAAAGCAAAATTGTCAGAGTTACTTAGTGCCACCTCAAGGTGTTGGAGGCTTTCAGTTCTAAATGTATTTACTAGCAGCAAATTTCACCATTTCCAGTGACATTTTAAGCTCACAGTGTAACAGTCTAACCCCAGGGACTGCTGTACAAACCAAACAAAATTGGATTTAACAGTTCCCACACGAATGTCATGCCTCCACTACCAACCTAATGATGCAGTGTTGGCGATTGCTGCTTGCAATTGCACTGTACTGCCTTGCCACACAAGACCACCATGGAAAATGTTAACACAGGAGCCAACAGGCACCTGAGGTGAGAATTAAACCAGGGCGACTTGGTAGTAAGCAGACTGGCAGGCTTAGCTGGCAGAGTCTGTTCCACTTGCTGAAGGCATATTAAGTGGACCCAAAGGTGATCAGGTTACTAGGGTCACATTTTTAAAAAAGTGTTAACTTTTTAGAGAAACTCGAAACAACAAATCCCACCAAATTGGAAGTAAGAAAAACAGCCAACAGGGAATTCATCCATCTTGCCTATCACCCAGTTCCTTCTACTCAGGATGCTGCCATACCGCTGAAGTTTGAAGGAGAGAGGTAATGAAACAAGCCATATCCTTTCGTCTTGCTAACCAAGCTCCAACTGACATATAAAAACTTTCCGGTATGGATAACTGTAAATTATTGTGAGCTTAAAATGTAAATTAAGCTTAAAATGTAAATTATTGGTTGATCATCTTCTAAAAGTTAAGAGTGCCAACACAGAAGTGTACTTGTAAGAGAAATAATTCTGGAATTGGGAAAGAAAGTCTGAATCAGGAGTGCATGGAGTGGTGTGCATATAGGTATATGTGTGCATTAGGTACAACATACCAAAATGAGGAAAATGTGATTTGAGATATATCCACATCATATGGATGCCAGACATATTTTTGCAGCTTACTAAACTCAAGTGTGTCAGGCTATGCAGGATGTTAAACTTCCAAAGAAAACTTCCGAAAACTTGGGTCTCTATATATTGAAAGTCATTGGTGCCCTTTTTATTACAGTAATATTTTCAAGGAGAGAAACAGCTCCGAAGTGATTTTGCCAAGCATTTATGACATGGTTAGGAATCCTGTGGCGCTCCAAGTGTTGTTGGGCAATTCACATCATCCCTGACCACTAGCTATGCTTTCTGAGATTTACAGGGGTTTCAGCAACAACATCTGGAAGGCCACAAGTCCACCATCCCTAGTATATAACCTCAAATGCCTACACTTGGTAGTAATGATGCAAACATTATGTAAATTGAGTACTGAAATTATAAAGCTCAATCCCATACTTGCTTAGCTGGAAGCAAGCCCCAATGATCTGAATGGAACTAGCTCTCAAGAAGACATGCACAGGATTGTGTTGTCATTGTATACACATATTCTATAAATCTTACTCACACATCCACAAGTAGTACATAATCTTTACTGTCTTCTGGAATTCTACAGGAATGTCTACGGAGAAATCCTGGTAAAAACAGGGTCCCACTGGGAAATTCCCAGGTAGTGGAGGCCAATTGTTCTTTCTTCCTGGAAGAACAAAAAGTAAGTATTTTGCTGAATATTAAGGGTCACTTCAAATAATTTTTAAAATAACAGTTGAAGAAAGAGCTGTGGATCTTCTATCACTTGCCACACACACACACACTTTCCTACAGAGATATAACTGCAGCAGCCTGGAGGTGATACTAGTTAAGATCTCAATCCTGAATCCAAGCAGTAGTGATAGCTTCATTCACTTGACATTGTCTTCATCTGTGCATGTCTTCATCTGTGCATGTCTTAATTTCCTTGTTAGCAATGTCAAGTGGATGAAGACATCTGTGCATGTCTTCAATCACTTGACATTGCTAACAAGAAAATTAACACAGACTTTAAAATAGTGAAAACAAAATTTAGTGCTAACACATCCTATTTTATCAGCACTAATACAGAACATGTGAAAACAAAGTCCAGCTGCTCACTGAATATACAAATAATAAGGCTTCCAATGTAAGAACCTGAATTTTAAAAACCCTGTCTCTCCATGAAGTGATGGATGCACTTTCAGATTAAATGGAATGCTTATCAGACTGCAATCCTATACAAACTTTGCAGGGAGCAAGCACCACTAAACACAAAGTGACTTGTATCTGAGTAATGCACAGAATCTGAGTTTCTCTACTTAGAGGTTGCTATTTCTCCTGCTAATCTTGTTTACAAGGAAAGTTATCATTGATTTTAAGGGGTCTTCTATGCAAGTAAATGCTGCACTGACTAGATTTTTAAGGTTATCATCTCTCCTGGCAACTGCTTCAATCTCCTTCAGCAGACCAGCATTACACTTCAGCTTAATTTGACACAGATAATAGAGGACAGTAATGACCCAATAAAAACCAAACTCTGTATTTCCCGTTTAAATCTCCAAGCATACATAAAACTGCAGTAATTAAATTTTGTCATTTTTGTTTTAAGAGACAATTGGCAGGAACTTCAGAGCTCCAGAAACTGCATTTAAACTAACTCTAAGCACTGAATTAACTGGTTTCCATAAGCACAACATTTTGAGAGCTGCAGTCTGTTGAGGTATGTTTAAGGCCTACCTCCCTGCTGGTTGAGGCTCTGTATCTCTCTTTCCCTGCGATCTAGTTCAGCTGCTTTTCTTTCTAATTCTTCTTGACGCTTAAGGAGTTCAGCCTGGGCCAAGGCATGTTCCTGATGGGGAAAAATTGTGATATAAGGAAGTAGCACCATAATAAATATATATAAATCCCCATTTTGATGCTGTCAGCAATAATATTAAATATACCTTTGCAATCTGTGTGTAAGCAGGTGGTTCCTCAGTTGGTTTCATTATAGCTGGCTGCGTACTGGGCACATTGGGAACTTTGACATTTCCTGGTGGTGGCTAAGAAAGGAAAAGAACAGAACAATTTTAGAGTGGCTCTTGGATACTTTCAGAAAATATCTTACAGAGGCATTCAAGATGTACAACAGCCCTTCTAATTAGTTGACTGGTCAACTCTCTACATTTCCTAAACTTTGGATATAAGGAGAAAACTTGCAACATACAAATGATATCTGTCCATATCACTATACACTGCCAAACCATTTATATTGTTTGTGTATTTATTTTGCTTCAATGTAAATCATTTGATATGATTATTATTGTACTTATTGTGCTTCTATATATATTTATTTAAAACTGCTTTGAGTTCAAATAGTGTCTTATAAATGGAAATACTACTACTATACTACTATCAATAATAATAACAGACACCCTAACTACCTCATCTACATTTAAAATGGCTACTGATATGTAAGATGAGTAAAATGTTATATTACTGTATAGTTAGAATAATAGAATAACAAATTTATAGAGTAGGAAGGGACCACAAGGATCATCTAGTCCACATCCCTGCTGTGATAGAATATTTTGCCCAACGTGGAGCTCAAACCCACAACCCTGAGATTAAGATTCTCATGCTCTACTGACTGAGCTATCCCTCAGGGCATCAAGTTGCTTGCATTTGATGACCTGCAAGCAAATGCATAAAATGTACTATTGCTGCTACATGAAATGTTAATCTTTGTCTATATTTACATTACAAATATGTTTACATGTGGAATTGTTTTATTTGAAACTTTTAATTGTCTTTTTTTACACTTTTCTTGTGTTATTATTATAACTGTTTGATTTATTTTATAATTGTATATTTTATTGTTGTAACTCACCCTGGGACTTTATACTGAAGGGCAAGCAAGCTATCTAATAAAATAAACAACTTAAATAAATAGCCTGAAACAAACAGGAACTGTACTACATTTCAATATACTGTATTAAGTAGTTTGCAAATTTTATATACCGTATTTTTCCCTCTATAACACGCAGATTTTTTCTCCTAAAAAGGAAGGGGAAATGTCTGTGCGTGTTATAGAGCGAATGTGTGGTCCCTGGAGCCGAAAAACCAGGCAAAAATCAAATCGCAACGCTTCAAGGAAAAGGGAAACCTGAAAAGAGGAAGCGGCTGCTTTCCTGCATTCTGCCTCAGGGTCTTACTGCCCACCCTCCTCTGTTTCGTTGCTGTGTTTGCTGAAACGGAACAAAGAGCAGGGAAAGCCCCTCCCCTCCAGGCAAGCAGAGGGGAGAGAGAGGGGGGAAGGGAGAGAGAGGGGGGAGGGGGGAGGGAGAGAGGGGGAGGGAGGGAGGGAGAGGGAGAGGGAGAGGGAGAGAGAGAGAGAGAGAGAGAGAGATGGCTGGCTGGCTGGCTGGCTTGGGTGGGGGGAAACTTTTGCCTTTCTTTCCTCCCTCCCGTTAAATCCCTCTCCTGCATTCTTAGCCAGCTGCTTCTCTGCACACCCCTCTAATGTCCCTTCTTTGTTTTTCCTTCGCTCCCCACTTAAAATGTGGTTACAAAGCATAGATCCACATGGATCCTCAGGATCTTTGCATTGGGTCACCCCAAATTCACCATCAGATCACATAGCATGTCCATGGCTACAGCCTGCACCAAAAAAATCACGCACCCACTGTTGCCTGGGGCTGCAATGGTGCAAAAATGTGGTTAAAAAGCATGGATCCACAGGGATTCTCAGGATCCTTGCATTGGGTCACCCCAAATTCACCATCAGATCACATAGCATGTCCATGGCTACAGCCTGCACCAAAAAAATCACGCACCCACTGTTGCCTGGGGCTGCAATGGTGCAAACACGTGGTTACAAAGCATGGATCCACAGGAATTCTCAGGATTTTGGCATTGGGTCACCCCAAATTCACCATCAGATCACATGTCTGTGGCCACAGCATGAAGCCCAAAAATGATACATCCACTGTTTCATTCAGAATGTTTTTTCCCTTGTTTTCCTCCTCTAAAAATGATGTGCGTGTTATGGTCAGGTGCGTGTTATAGAGCGAAAAAGGTGCGTGTTATAGAGCGAAAAATACGGTATTCACAGCCAAAGAGCACTACATGAGAAAAGTGACCCTAAATGCTAAAATTGGTTGGAACAGCCCTTCCATGAGTGGAAGAGGTTTTCTTCCAATGGAGAGGCACCTTTGTTTTAGTTTCTAACACATTCTAAATTGAAGCCATCATTACAAGTCCTACTCCTAGTTAGCTGCAGTATGTCATGAACAAGACATCAGTAAGCTGAACAGTTCACTATTATCTTCTTCTGTCTGAATCTATTCCTTTAAACCAGGGGCCGGATCCGGTCCAATCGCCTTCTAAATCTGGCCTGTGGACGGTCCGGGAATCAGCGTGTTTTTACATGAGAAGAATGTGTGCTTTTATTTAAAATGCATCTCTGGGTTATTTGTGGGGCATAGGAATTCGTTCATTTTTTTCCTTTTTCAAAATATAGTCCGGCCCCCCACAAGGTCTGAGGGACAGTGGACCGGCTCCCTACTGAAAAAGTTTGCTGACCCCTGCTTTAAACAATGAAGTATTATATCAAGTACAGGAAAATGTTTCAGGCATGGAACATGCAAGTTTAATACTGAACACAGACTAAAAGACAATGACTTAGACGCAAGAGATATTAAGTTTCATAGCCTGTTCTGTAGTATTTACTTAAAATAGCTCAGCATAGAAATTCCATGAACAACCAAGATCTTTTGGTTGCATTAATTAGCATGGTAAAAAGATCAACATTCTGCTTTTCGCTAACTGCACTCTTCCTCGTGCTTCTAAAGTGTTCTATTTAAACTCAGGCCACAGATATAAACTTCCAACTACTAACCATTACCTAGCTGTTGAGAAAATGAAATATATTTCTCTCAGAGTGCCACAATGATATATACCTTGATGGTCAGTTATTACTTGTGTTGCAGCAGCACAGAGACCCTTCACAGGATCAAAAAGCACATACCATATTTTTCCATGTATAAGACTAGGTCCCCCCCCCCAAAAAATAGGTTTAAAATTAGGGCTCGTCTTATACACGGGTAGTGCTGAGGGGTGTTTTCTTAATTTGGAGCCCCCAAAATAGGGGTCATCTTATAAATGGAAATATACAATAATATAGACTGAAATTGTCCCTGCCATATAATGTTTACATTGCACCAAGTTATTGGGGTGGGAGGAGTTCCACAGGACATTGAAATTAAATGTAGCCAATTTTTAAAATGTTAGAAGCTTGCTGTTCCATACAGTCTTTTTTTAAGAACAAAGCATTTCCTCAGTTTCTTCAATCAACCAACCAACCTTATGGTTGTTACACAAGTAACCAAAATTTGGAGAAATATGTAGGATGCTTGAGGATAATGTAGTGGTATAAAAATAAAGACAGCAATCGCGTGGTTAGGTCCAGAAAATGTTGTAAAATACTTTACATCGGGCAATCCAGAAGTTAGGAGACCTCTATTGCATCTTAGGAGTCTGGCAAAAGCCATTTCCAAAGTTCAGAGTTGAGATCAGATCTATGAGAAACCAAACCAACACCACTCCCACAAAGAAGATGAAAGAGGAAGCAGGCTTGTGGGAACTCCCAAGGTTTGCAGAACTGCAATAATAATTAGGAAAACCTGTTTGGGGGAGGGGGTAGAGTCTCCCAAACCAGCCTGATGATGATTAAGCAAACTCAGTGGCCACAGAATCCTGACCAACTGTTGAGGGTTGAGATGGGGTGGAGTAGGCAGAAAATGTGTTGGGAAAGGAAATAAAATGGAGTACAGTGGTGCCTCGCAAGACGAAAATAATCCGTTCCGCGAGTCTCTTCGTCTAGCGGTTTTTTCGTCTTGCGAAGCAAGCCCATTGACAGCTTAGCGGATTAGCACTATTAGCGGCTAACCGGCTATTAGCGGCTTAGAAAAAGGGGGGAGGCAAAAAACTCGCAAGACTCGCAAGACGAAAGGGAAATTCGTCTTGCGAAGCGCCTCGAAAAACGGAAAACCCTTTCGTCTAGCGGGTTTTTCGTCTAGCGAGGCATTCGTCTTGCGGGGCACCACTGTATACTAGATGGAGCAGGCCTGGCTAGCACACTGCACGGAGGTTTTTATTACAGGTCTCACCTGTCATTACAAGATTACCCCTAGTTCAGACTTTGACGTTTATAATCAGTACTAGAGGTTAACATATAAAGTTTTCTTTCTGTCTTTCTTCTGTGTGTATGTGTTTTGCTTTCTCCTTTTTCTATTTTTATTTAGATTTGTTTGGCTTTTATTATATTGTAAGTTGAAAAGTTTAAATAAAAAATATTATAGCAAAAAAGAACTATCCAACACATCATAATTCTAAAGAAAAGAGGATTATAATATGAAGCAACTTTAAGTAATGTTTCTGCATTTGTGCTGTAGGTAACAAATCTCATATTTCTGGCAGCTCTATCCTACTTAGAAGCAAGCTCCTCCAAGATCAATGGGATTTACATCCAGGTACGTGCATACAGAATTGCAACTTGCCTATTTTTACAGTAATGATTCTAACTGACAAACAATCCTGTGTACCTTGAAAGCACCAGCAACACATTTTCAACATGGGAAGCACAAAAATATAAGATCAGCAAGTTGGCTCATGTTCATTCCAACACACACAGATAGACAGCCTACTCAGTGTATGAAATTGTATGAAATTTTTGGTGGAGCCAGCGAGGACAAGGGCAGAGATCACAGTCCATTCCCCCTCCACACAGTCTTGGGACAAGTGGAGAGGATCCTGAAGGGAGCTGGTCTAAATACAGAGTCATTTTTCCTTAAAGACACATGGAGCGCTATGACACAGCTTGCAGAGAGATTATAAAATGCCTGCCCACTGAATAACTCCACTGGTAGCAATTACATTCTTCAGCTAGCAAGTTAAGCAATAGCAGGAGGTTTCTTTTCAGGAACAAGGCAGCGATTGGTAATGAGAGTACCACTGAGGTATAAACACTTAAGACTAATGCAGTTCTCATTTTCACACACTTCTCAAAGTTGCATAGACAGGTTAAGAACCAAGGCACAGGGGTGTAGCAGCTAGCGTTGACTTAAGACTAGGGCAGGCATAGCCAAACTTGGCCCTCCAGCTGTTTTGGGACTACAATTCCCATCATCCCTGACCACTGGTCCTGTTAGCTAGGGATGATAGCAGTTGTAGTCCCAAAACAGCTGGAGGGCCAAGTTTGCCCACGCTTGGACTAGGGTAAGCACATTCAAAATCTTACTCGGCCATGAAGCTCATTAGATGGGCTTGGGTTAGTCACAGGGTTGCTATGATTAATAAATTCAAAGGGATGCATTATGTATGCCACCCTTTGGCTCCCGGACTTGCACTTTTATTTCATGTTGTCCCTTTCTCAGGGCAAGTTTACTTACACACACATGGAAGCTGACACTTAAAAAAAATCTGATCTCTGTCCCAGGATAGGACTGTAATAACATAATGAAAATTGCGAAAGGGAATGGAATAAGAATAGCAATGTTAAGATGCCTCTTCTAGTCATTAGCTTTTCATGAATGACTAGAAGAGGCATCTTAACATCATGAAAGAAAAGTTACTTCTTCACAATCACTCAGCTGCCCACAGAACTGAACATTCTCTCATTTAATTTCCCTTTCCACTGACATAGGATTTGGTTTATCTCCGGTCCCTATTCCATTCCCACACAGTTTCACGGCAGACTACACCAATAAATCACTCAGTGGGGAGAAGTTCTTGCTTACATCTCACACCCACCTCTTAGAAACATCAGCGGAATATAAATGAAATGGGACATTCCCCAAAGAGCCAGCAGCCTACAGGGCATCAAGCAGCTACAAGTAAGTTATTTAGATACAGTGAGTGATGAAAATATCTACAGCCGTTTCAGTCTCTTTGCCTTTACCTTTTCACGTGCTCTTAAAAGCATTTTCTGTCTCATTTAATCTTTGGTGCACCTTTTACCGCCAGATTTTCCCCCTTATGTATTCAACCGAAAAATAAGATGTAATTTTTATACTTCCAGTTTAAGCAACATGTAATCCTCAGCTACATTATGTGCCAAGGTATGTAGAAGAACAAATCACTTTAAAAAGAACAAGGGACATCCCCCAACACACCACAGCACAATGGAGCGCAAAGCATGCACATTTTTGCTCTCACATACACACACCAACCACTCAGCAATTACTAAAAATCATCACTGGAGTGCCGGCCATGTTAATTCTTCCCTTCTTTTGTCTCAGTGCACCAGTTTGGGCTTCAATCCCACCAGCCCTCAATCTCCTCAGTTCACTATGAGAGAAAACTGATACTTGTAGAATGCCATAATTTTTAAGAATGGCATCTTTATAGTTGCCTTCAACAGGCTACTATAAAAATGACTGGTCATAACATAGGTAAAGGTAAAGGGACCCCTGACCGTTAGGTCCACTTGCAGATGACTCTGGGGTTGCGGCTCTCGCTTTACTGGCCAAAGGAGCCGGTGTACAGCTTCCGGGTCATGTGACCAGCATGACTAAGCCGCTTCTGGCAAACCAGAGCAGCGCACAGAAACGCCATTTACCTTCCCGCCGAAGGTTGGCTGAAGCTGGGATCGAGCAACAGGAGCTCACCCCATCACGGGGATTCGAACCGCTGACCTTCTGATCGGCAAGCCCTAGGCTCAGTGGTTTACCCACAGCACCACCCGCATCCCTTGGTCATAACATACACAAGCTTAATTTGTAAGTTTATAAAGAAACTGAAGTGTAACATAGATTTCCACATGAGAAAGGTTTATTTGATATTAAGAAGGATGCTTACTGTTCTTGAATCTGAGAAAGGGTTGTATTCATCTAATCCTGGAGGAACATTTCTCGTCACTTGTGTAACTGAAGGATCCTAAACAGAGAGAGAAGTAGGTTACAGAAAGCACTGTGCACTGCATGTGCTAATACTAATCCCAGCCCATCTACATTTAAGATAATAACCTTCTAACCCAAGTTTGTAGCTGTCCAAAATAAATTACTGCTTTCCTAGAGCTCACAACACAGCTATCTAAACTGAAATAAGACTAATTAGAGAGATCCCCTCTGCATTCCTTTTATTTAGATGAAGTTGCAGACGTTCCAACATTCCATCTTTGAGCACAATCTTAAAACAAGCAGCATAAGAACAAGCGAAAGGAAGAATTACTTCTGGTTCACTAGCTTTCTAATCACCCTGATTCCCTCCCTTTATGCTTGCTCTGTAGTTCAGTCCCAGCAAATGCCAAGGAGTGTACACGGCACTGTTAGAATTCTTAGGTTTGTTTTCAGTACACTAATGACTGAGTGAGCAAATATCACAGTTGTATTTGACAAAATAAACTACCTATTAAGAGTTATATTTCAATTCCTACAACAGATAAATTTATGATACCTTGCTTTAAAAAATAACAGTGCTAGAAGCTTGTAAAAATGTTAGTAATAAACAGAAAAATAGTTATTTCCCCAATATGATAATATTTTCACTTTTAGACCTGCCTTCATTTGATGTAGAAATAGAAACTCATTCATGTTTTCATTCTTCCTATTCTGTAGGTCACCTCATTTCACCCTGATCTTCTTACAAATCTAGATTAACATGATTTGTGAGATGCCCCATCTGTCACACAGCTGATTTATGAGGAATGCTCCTCCTCCTGAGCATATAAATGAGAGCCCAGTTTTCAGCTGCACGCTGTCACTGAGAAACTGAAATATAAAACACATATCCAATGAAATTTTGGAGGCAATGAATAAGCATATTTTCTCCTGCCAAAGCATACTGGGCTCCTGCCTGTCACAATAGCCATCATTACACTGTGCAAAATATGAAATGTAGGAGACAGCACAATGTTATCTTCATATAGGGCATGAATCCGTCAAATTCTAAGAATGTATACAGATCAGAGTTTTTAGCACTCAACCACTGGGGACCCACACACACACACACGGAAGCAGAGCATGTATACTTCAAAGCCATTTTTTAGTGACACCCCATATAGTCCACTGCAGGCTAAAAAAAAATTGAGGTGAGATATGTGGACCTGGCTCAGAGGAAGAATACCTGAATGTGCATATCCACTGTGCAAACTCCTCCCTCCTTTTACCCCATAAGCTGAAGTTAAACTTAAACCACATTGGCTCCCATACGGCCCTGTCTACCTGAAGGAATGTCTCCACCCCCATCGTTCAGCCCAGACACTGAGATCCTTCTGGCGGTTCCCTCACTGCGACAAGCAAAGCTACAGGGAACCAGCCTTCTCAGTAGTAGTGCCCACCCTGTGGAATGCCCTCCCATCAGATGTTAAGGAGATGAGTAATTATATAACATTTAGGAAAGATTTGCAGGCAGCACTGTACAGTATAGGTAAGCTTTTTAAGGTTTAATGTTTTACTATGTTTTCATATATGCTGGAAGCTGCCCAGAATGGCTAAATTATGATGATGATGATGATGATGATGATGATGATGATGATGATGATTACTAGTACTACTACTTCCATTATGCCTAACCCAGGGCAGCCCAACTCTTCACAGCAAGTAGGCTGCAAGAGTACTGTGACACAGAACTTGCAAACTGCACACTGCCTTGTGGCCTGAGGGTGGGGGGATGAGGCCAAAATTTGAGCTCCCACTCCCAGCAGCCCTTGAACTGCCTTTCCAAAGCTGGCTGAGTGGCTTTGGGAAGGAGGCGTGAGGCTCTGGCAGGGTCCTAGAGGAAGGTTTTTCAATGAATCCAGGGACACTTTTCAACGTCAATGGATTTTGTCAGAGGACTGATTTGTGAATCCGGGGACTGTCCCTGGGAAACGGGGACGTCTGGTAACCTTATTAGAGTCCTCCCATCCCCTTCTCAAAGCTGGGAAAGAGCTAACTAGGCTTTGGGAAGGAGAGAGGAGGACTCTAGGACCCTGTAAGAACCCTCATGCCTCCTTTCCAAAACCCAGCACCTCCCAGTACCGTGCCTAAAGTTTCAGATTAAAACTACAGAGAGGAAGGAAAGGAGGACCTTTGTCTGCCTCCCCACTTCCAGCTAATCTCTGAAGACTGGAGAAGACACCCTCTGAAGAATACAAGGGGGGTGGGCAGGGGAAGGACTAGACCATGTGAAAAATGAACGTAATATTTTAGTTGCAGTTCATTCATTTTCAGCTTTGTGTTATCATTATAAAAAACGCACCTAGACATTCTGTTGCTGCACCCATAACCCAGGTTTAAGCTCCTAGCTTTCCTATTTCAGCTTCTAACACTGTGCGCAGCACACATACAACCCCACCAGTTTTGACATTTAGAGGGAAGACACAGCCAATGCCATCTCTCCACACAGAGAGATGTATCTGTGACAGGGATAAACTGAATAAATTCAACCCCTCCCCCCACTGCCAATTCAGTCCTTATAAATTCCTTCTATAAGGAATTTTCCATCCACCCAAGGGTTGCAACAATTGCCAAATTAGCCAAGCACAACAACTTCACCAAGGACACCCAGTGAGTTTCATTAACCTAAATTTCCTACCTTTGAGTGCAAAACATTTGCCACTACCCCACACTGCCTTCTTATGGCAGTGGTGTTCAAAACATCTGCCAATTTGAAAAAAAACAACAACCCTAAAACATGCAACACATACTAGACTATTTTTAAACGCTCTAGTATACCCATTGTTTGTGCAAGAAAAGAACCTCTGGAAAAGTGACTAGGAGGAACTTATTCTTATACTGTGCTAAATAAGAGATCTTCAAGCTTCAGTAATGAAATTCTTGTGACTTTCCCCTGCAAAGTGCTTTGCAAAGCCACCTTTGGGTGAAAGCAAGGAAGCTTTTAAACTCATCTAGTTTTGGTTGGCAGAAATACTTATGACACTGACTTAGGACTGCTTCACCATGCAAGGAAAAAAGAGGCACAAGTGATACATGCTTCCCTGCCATGCTTCCTGGTATTGTGTATAACAGCTCCGTGTGAAATAACATGAACCAGCTTTACTCATGCATTCTCTATTACCGCTTCCTTATAGCGTGCAAAATGACTCCTAGACACTTCCAATTGCATATTCTAAGGACTTCAAGAGCTACCCTAACAGGAAGGGTTTTGACATTGATTACAGTCACCATGAAAACATAGCAGTCTTCAGCGTTATTTTTAGAGTACAAAAACAAAAGATTTTCTTAAGCTGGTTTTGATGCTTTGGAATTTGGCCAGAACTCCAAAGATGCATTTCAACACTGAAGTGATCCATTTGTGAATTATTGTTCTCTTGAAATTAACACAAAGCACAAAAACTACTACTTTCAAATAATCTGAAAAACACGTCCCATCCTCTCCTCCTACTTCTTTAAAAATCTGCCATAACAAATTTAAAGAACATAGAAGTGCATTCTACACACACACAAAAATTGGAAGCAAATCCCTGTGCAACTCTGAAGTAACAGAACTGTCTGCATATTGTAACACTAACCCAGATGTGTAGGAATCAAGATCTACAGCTGCTGGTACTTAAAAAGTTTTTACTGCCAGCCAAACACTAGGTGCTCTTACACTGCAACAGACCATGTGGACTGCCAGCTCTTCAGCTCAGTCCCATCCCAGGAAGCTTCCTTTGGAAGCTTCAATTCTTTTTCACATTCCATCTTGTAATTAACTTGACTTCTGCACTAACTTGCAATTCAATTAGTTTTATCTGCTAGAAATACGGAGCTTGCATTAAACGCTTCATTCAAAGCCAAACCTGACATGGCAGGCTAGCTTAGAAAGTTGAACAGACATTATAGCTTACACTGGGGATTCTAATTTCCACTCTACTTTATTCTTCCATGGCAAGTGAAACGGGACAGCATTACCTGAAAGAAGACTGCATTAGTCTCCATTTTACGGGGGGGGGGACGGGGACACGCATTTTTGCAAAATACTTGGCGGTGCAGAGGGCATCCACCCAGATTAGTTCACCTCAGCTGTCAGTGAGGGAGCTGCTATTACACACCACACATCCTTCCACAGCTCTTACCAGCTCTTAGATAAGGAAGAGCCAGGAAGGAGAATTGATATCCAGAATGTGTCATTTTCCCACAATGCAGTGCAATTAGCAGCTGTTCCTTTTCCCCCTTCTGACATCTCATCTAAAGTCTTCAAGATGGGGAAATGAAAGAACTGTAACCTGCAGTCATATATCCTTAGCATCACATTCTCCTTCCTTGTTTACCAGAGGCAGTCAGTGCAAGAACAGTCTGCCAGCTAGCTTCGCTCCATTAGCCAAGGCAACTGCAGTGCAGCTGGCTGGACTATTTCTTGGCAAACCACAGGTTGTTGTTTCTTCTTCTAGTTTCAAGGCAAACCAACTCATGGTTTACACTCCTAATTAAAAGGCCCATCATAGCCTAAATTCAAGAAGGAAATCAAAATCCTAAGGAGGAATTGCATGACTAGGAGCTAGATGCAGTTATTAATGCAATCCAAACTATTGTGTCCCCCATGTTCTATCTCTCCCTAGATGAAAATAAAATAAGGAAGAAATTAGCTCCATTGCATTTTACTTTTTGCCCATTTCACTCCAAGGTAAATCTAGGAAGTCAAGGCACATAATTTCAAATGGTGTTTGGTAACATAAAGGAACTGAATGCACACAGGTGTCTTTCTTCTGGTCTCCTGCAGGCAATTTATACTCTAGACAAATGGCTATTTCCAAGCCCAAAATGTTATTTAAAGATAATTTTCTTTTGAAGTCTAACTTATAATCTTAAAATGATGTATTTAGAAATGAAATGAATGAATTATTTTTATTGACATAGCTATGGCAATGGCAATTTCAACACAAAACAGAATAGGAGCATACAGGGGAATCAGATACCATTGTGCTTACCATTTACATATCTAAGTGAGTTAAACCATAATAAATGTAACTAAATAAGGTGGTCATATGCAAAATCAATAAAATTTTGATTCATGTAACTCCTTCCCTTTGGCTTGCTAAATCTGCTTCTCAGGCTTCAACAGTCCTTGTTATTTATTTTTTCTTCATCTTAAAGCTAAATTTAAGCAAAATATCCAAAAATGCTAACAGATGTGAACTAAGCTACAAATTAATTATAATTGTGTACCCAAGCTATCAGCCCATTCTGTCAAGTAGCAAAGATTATTTTAATGGTTTAATACAGTTTGGTTCAGTCCCATAAACTTGGATACCGTAGCTGTTATAGATGCAGCCCCATAGCTATGGCTGTTAAAAACAGTAATTGCTTGGAAGCATATTTGGGCATGTTCATAAGGCACAGAACTCTGCCACGAATCCAGCACAACAAATGATGTGCTGTTTAGAATTTTAAGATCAACCCTGATTGGAAAAACAAGTGTGAGGTTAACACCTCTTAGGCATTATTAAAGCTTTATTTAGTATTCCCATACCTGTACGGTACAGGCACAATTGATTTATCCTTTAATGAAGTGTAACACAGTATCTAGCAATGAGAGTTTTGCAGCACAGTCTAAACTGTATCTACTCAGAAATAAGTCCTATTTAAGTCTGACTAAAGTGTCTGTTGAATTCAACAGGACTTAGGTTCACAGTAAGTTGGTTCAGGATTATATCCCTAACAACCACCATGGAGGATACACTATACCTTCGGTATCACATAAGCATTCAATAAAACTTGTAAACAGAAATGAAATATAAAGCTTGAACATTAAGTAAGCATTTTCCCAAATCATTAAACCAAGATGATGCATACAGCAGGCAGGAAAACTTCAATGAAAAAACACACCCTTCATTTAAAATCTACTTGCAGTCAATTTTAAACACAGCTTTAGGTTTAATTAACGGAGACCAAATCTGGCTGGTAGAACCATTGGTTCAGGTGACTGAGGGGTTTGCATCAGGCTTCCTCAAACTCGGCCCTCCAGATGGTTTTGGCCTACAACTCCTATGATCCCTAGGCTAGCAGGACCAGTGGTCAGGGATGATGGGAATTGTAGTCTCAAAACATCTGGAGGGCCGAGTTTGAGGAAGCCTGGTTTACACCTTATCTGAACAAAACCTAGTGCAGACAAGGTATAATGAACACTACATAAAGAAGTGGTTTATGTGTTTTGAACAACAGTTACATATATTTTATCAATGTACTTAATGAAGCTTGGAATTCCATCAAAAAGACACAGCTTTTGACTTTATATATAAAAGTCAAAAGATTTCTGCTGAAACAAAAAGTTTCAATGGAAAAAGAAAACTCAGATTTTGTATGGATCATGGTAGCACTGTCCATCTTAACTTTCGTTTTGTTGGTGTTCAATGGCAGAAAATAGTCTATCTACATCGTATTTATAACTTATTAGAAAACAATCTTAACCAGTTTTTTAAAAAAATAATTGTTATCTTTGCCTAGGAAGAAAGAACACAATTTGGATGTATGCTCCTTTCCGTGAATTATGCCTTCTTCCACTGTAAGATCAGAAGGATGGGACAGAGAGAGAACAGCAACTTCTAAATTTATTTATTTATAATATTTCTTACTTGTCCTTCATTGTAAGTTTTCAGGGTAGGTCACAATAATAGAATATACAATTACAAAAACAATAAAACCATAAAACAAGTAAAACCACAAAAATAGAAGCAAATATGATAAATTCAGCAAAAGAGCTGAGTTCCAAAAACAATAAATTTTAACTTTTCAAGGTGTGTCTTCAGCATACAGTGAAAGCTGTATGATCAAGATGCTGGATGCACCTCTGTGGAGAGGGATACTGCAGAAAAATAACAAAGTTGCCACAAAGGGAATGCAGGCAAAAGACACGTGCACCTCAGAAGTTTGCTCAGTGGAAATCGCAGAAACACCATCATTACAACATATGCTAAAACATTCAACTACACGTGTAGTTGAATTTGAAACCTGCAGACGGAGGTCTCGTTTGACTTATTTAATATTGACAGCTAGACTTTTGATAATGTAAGCAGTACACAACAAAAAGAACTGGGGCTCTCTCTAGTAAACTGTACTATTATACCCATCTAGATACTTAGCAATTCCTTTGTTTTGCACATTCAAGGGGTTGGAGAACTTGGAGTAATGACTTTCAGAGTTTCTTCCAACTCTATAGTTCTCTGAGTCTCTGATTCTATTCATGACTTGTTTATCTTGACTTTTATAAAGGAAGCCTAAACCTTTTCATTGAAAATGAGAATTTAAAAGTTATTGTGCAACTTAGGCTCATTACACAACCTGAGAATGAATTAAATCCGGTAAACCGCAGTTATCAAGCAATATCACAGAACACAGCACACCAGGGATTGCAAATCTGAAGCCCTCCAAATGTTGTAGCAGTCCTGAACCCAACATTCAGCTATCATGCGAGTTTTTGTCCAGCCTCATTTGAAGAGCCAAGGATTAGCCATCCTTGCCTTACACTGGTCCTACAAGTCTCTACCATGGGCGTAGTAGCCAAGGGGGCAGTTGCCCCTCCAAGATCAAGTAAAACAACAGAAATACTTAACTAACTGACCAATCACGTTGGTTCTGCCCCCCCCCCCACAACAAAAATCCTGGCTAGACCCATGGTCTCTACTGCAGTCTTGAAAGTAAGTTCACAATAGAAAAGCCATCCAAACATGTGGACTAGATAAAGGGGACCCTGACCATTAGGTCCAGTCGTGACTGACTCTGGGGTTGCGGCGCTCACCTCGCTTTATTGGCGGCGTACAGCTTCCGGGTCATGTGGCCAGCATGACTAAGCTGCTTCTGGCGAATGAGAGCAGCACACGGAAACGCCGTTTACCTTCCCGGAGGTTTACCTATCCCGGAGGTTACGCCGGAGCGTTACCTATTTATCTACTTGCACTTTGATGTGCTTTCGAACTGCTAGGTTGGCAGGAGCAGGGACCGAGCAACGGGAGCTCACCCCAGCACGGGGATTCGAACTGCCAACCTTCTGATCAGCAAGTCCTAGGCTCTGTGGTTTAACCCACAGCGCCACCTGCATCCCTAACATGTGGGCTACTGGCCTATAAAAACTCAAACCATAATACAATTGTTAGGCTATCAAGATGTCATGATTTTTAGGATGATCTGCATCACAGACTTAACCAGATTTAATAGTTACTCCCTCTTCCCAGGCAACTCTAAGAACTGTAATTTAGAGGTTGTGAGTTCACGGGAGAATTTTTACAAGCCTCACCAAACGTGAGGAAAGAGCCATAACAATTGGACTTGGTTTTTTTAAATATTAGATTAATTTAGGTTGGTGGAGAATCATGTTTTAGAACCAACATAATAGCAACCATACATTGAATTTATTTTGAAAGTGGACTTCACAGCTCTGCCTTAAAACTTCAAAATTCTACATAGGTTAACTCTGCTAAGGTGTTATGTGCTATCCTAGGGCCGGACTGATTAAGCTTATGATTGTCTAAATAAGAAAGCATGCTTTCAAAGTTAGTAAGGAAAATATATTTTGAAGTTTCTATTTCAAAAGCCTTTTGGGATGGAATTCCACCAGATCCCATGAAAACTGATTGCTCACCACTTTTCTATAAACCCCATCCACAATTAAAGCCCACATGTACATCTACTTTACTCCAGATATTACATCAATAAGCTGAATACAGTCAGTGCTCAAAAGAGATCCCAAGACACACTGAAACTAAGCTCAGAAGATTACTCCAGCCTTCTTCAATTCTAGTTCAAACCAAACCAGCCCGGTGTCAGAGCTCACATCCTGACTTCAGACCTTTTCAGCAGCAAGGAATTGCAACGGCAGCTAAAAAACAAAATTTAAAGCAAAGCCTTCTCTACAGAATATTAACAGGTGGTGGCCAAAGTAGATGATCGCCTCTTGGGAGACCTTCAGTCCTAGCATCCCTTTTAGGAACCTTTTGGCAGCTTTGAAAGCGACTGGGAATTATTTTCCATTTCGGACCGTGTGTGGCCAGATAAGAGATCGGAGAGGAAGATGCTGTTACCGGCAGCATCTATTGGCCAGGTCTGGTGCCGGATGCAGAGCGCATCGCCGGTCGCCGTCCCTCTTGGGACGCAGAGCCAGCCGCCCCTCCTGCCTTCCGCCCACTTTGGCCACCAGAGCGGCGGACCCGGGAGACCCTTAATGGGGAGCCCTTTCCTCCCGCAGGGAAAACAAGGGAGGCCCCCCGGAGCGGGAGCACAGAAGAGCCGCGGAGACGCCAAGGACCCGCTCACGCCTTCGCCACAAAACCCCGAGGAGGCAGAGGAGGAGGGATCGCCCTCCCGTTCCCAGCACAAAAGAGGCGCCTCAGTCTCCCCGGCAAACGCGGCGGGTCCAGGGGGAGGGGGTGGGGCACGCCGGAGACCAGGCCTCCGCGGGGAGGGGGAGGAGGACCTTGCAGGTCCGTTCATGGGACTTGGGGGGGGGATACCTTGGCCCACGGGCCTCCCCGCCCCCGAACTCGCGTCAACGCGACACGCCCGGCTTCTCGGCCCGAAGCGTCGCCGCCGCCTCCCCGCCGCTCTTACCTTGAAAGGGTTGTTGAGGTCCGGGTCCGCGAAAGGGTTGCTGTCGAAGTCCGACATGGCGCGGGGAGGGGAGGGGGGTCTGTCGGGCGCGGCGATGCGCGGATGGCGGCGGACAGCGACTCCGGCCGAGCGCCCCACAGGCTGCTTCTGATGGCTCCCCCCCTCCCCCGCCGATGTCAGCGCAGGTAGATCCGGCACGAAGCGCCCGCCCCTCCTCCCGAGCACGGAGCAAGCCGATAGGGCGCGAAGGCCTCCAAAATGGCCGCCCCGGAAGTGACGTAGAAAGCTGCGCCAGCACCTGATTAAAATGGCAGGGTGAAAGGGAGATGGGTTGGCGGAAAGAGAGACGGAGGTTCAAAAGAGGGCGGCGAAAGTGTGTGGGGAGGTGGCCTGCTCTTGCTTTCCGTCCCATCCTCTTTCCTTCGTGTACTTCTATGGAAGAGTCGCTTATTCTCTTAAGGGTTTTGTTCTCGCCTTACAGGTGGGAGAGCAAGGGGCGAACTTTTCATAGGGTCATGGAATTGTAGAGTTGGAGGAGATCCCGAGGGTCATCTAGTCCAATTCCCCGCGAGGCAGGAATCTCAACTAAAGCATCCATGAAAGATGGCCACCCAACCTCTGCTTAAAAACCTCCAAGGAAGGAGAGTGCACTACCTTCCGAGGAAGTCCGTTCCACTGTCGAACAGCTCTCACTGTCAGAAAGTTATAAAAAAATTGTCCACTACAGTATCACCTTAGAGACCAACTAAGTATGTTCTGGGTATAAGCTTTCGTGTATAAGCTTCTTTCTGAAGAAGTGTGCATGCACATGAAAGCTTATACCCAGAACATACTTCGTTGGTCTCTAAGGTGCTACTGGACAATTTATTTATTTATTTCGACTGTGTCAGACC
Source organism: Podarcis erhardii (assembly GCF_964252035.2). Lineage (NCBI taxonomy): Eukaryota > Metazoa > Chordata > Lepidosauria > Squamata > Lacertidae > Podarcis > Podarcis erhardii. The sequence goes on along the minus strand of NC_138501.1, from coordinate 31,750,180 downwards.
AACATGGCAACCTACCTGAATCTGATCAGAAAGTTATTCCTGATGTTCTGAGGCAGATGTTCTTCCTTTTTTCTATTTGTAACACATGGGGATTCCCTGAGTGCTGTTCACAAACACTTCAGTGGTGATACTGAATTGGAATGAGTGGTATTCAACTAAGTTTCACTCAGATTAAACCTGTTGAAATCAATGGATCTTAGCAATGTTCATAAATTTCAGTGTGTCTACTTAGTTGAATACCACCCATCGTGGTGGTTGTGTTTTAATCATTAGTTTAAGAAGTTATCTCCACAACCTTTCTGGAGGTTATATGTATTTAAGGTTCTGGTCTTATATTGCTTAGGAATAAATACAACTGGATTCCTTGTGGGTCAAATAAGATAGTGCACGAGAAAACAAGTGTTTTAAAAGTAGACAACAATTTTGCAGGATGACTTTCAAAAGAGTCTCCTTTATTTCAGGGATCACTTAGTTCAGTATGACTTCTGAGTAAAATGTGGATAGCATTGAGCTTCATATATTCCTCCCCCCCCCCAATTTAACCCTATTTGTAATTGTTTTTCAGATTATATTTTAAGAATAACTTTGCCCTTGGGAATAGGTATTTGTGACCAATGTGAGCAGGGTAGTTGGAAGGAATAAATGGCATGCAGCTGGTGATGGAGTGTGGTAAAATCAACTTGAGGTCAGGTCCAGATTAAAGCAACTGGAGGCTCTGGGTTAGGAGACCTTGGGAGGCCGAAATTTAAGAGCATCTGATCATGGATGTCAGGGGTTCAGGAGCAGAGGCAAAGCAGAGTGAGCAAATCGAAAGTGAGGAGGAGGAGTACGAAGGGGGAGCAGGCAGTGACAGTGGGCAGAGTCAATCCACAAGCCTCTCTAGCGAATCGGAGGACTCACAGAAGGGAGCACCGATGGCCAGAGCGAGGGGGGTTCCAGGGGGGAAGCCCCAGGAGGGAGGGGCCAGCGGGGAGTCCCTGAGCAGCAGTTGGAAATCAGGACCAGCTTCTCCACCAGAGCGCAGTGGGGAGGGGGAGTCCCAGGAGTCGGGACCAGTGTTCTCATCTCCAGCGGGAGGAGAGGAGTCAGGCTTGGCAACGCCCACATCAGGGAGCGGGGAAACGGTCAGAAGGAAAGTTACCGGCTGGGCGCGCGCCCCAAGTTCAAATGTATAGGAGAGCGGCACAGCAGGGAGTCCTGACAGGGAGCCAGGTCCTAAAGCCCGCCGAAAGGAAGGGCGAGACTCAGGGGGGTCAGCGTCAGAGGAATCCAGGAAGGAGGTAAGATCAGAGGGCAGAAGGACCCAGAGGAGGAAAGAACAGCGTAGGAGGTGGAGCAAGGCTAGAATCTTAAACTGGTGTGGGTTCAGCAGCGAGTCAGAGGGAACTTAGCCGGTCTAGCGTCAAGACGTGGGTCTGATCGCCCAGAGCTTGGAAATGGAAACTAAACTTCAATAAAGACTTTTGTATATGACATCCACTGGGCGCTGGTCCTCTGTGAGCTGGGACCTAGCGGCAGGCCTGACAATGAGAAATGAAACATTTTTATCTTCTTTAACTGCTCAATGAAAATGAAAATAGAAAATTGCTGACATTTTAGCATTGCTAAAACGTTTGTTTATTAAAGTATGGAATTAATGAAGACATCCACACAGAACATTCTTAGGTGAATCATAGCTGTGTTATAACATTGCACTGTATACAAAGTCAGAACAGTTTCTTTTGAGCTCTTTTGGATGCAAACTTATCAATTATATCATTAAAATCAGTAAGTTACAGTTTGTCATTTTCTATGGAGAGAATGCTTAGATCAGACAACCAACCTTTGACGATGGTAGATCATTCTTTATCCATTTTAGTCTAGAAAACAATATTTTACTAGTACAGTTTGTAACCATTAAACACAGGAACAATCTGAAAATTGTTTCCACATTTGGAAAAGCTGTTCAAATTTTCTCTTGTAATATTTGATACATACATATCTTGGTGGCTGAAATTTTCTTTTTTCAAGGTGAGCTTGTTTGATGTACAGTTGAAAGTGTAAGAGTTCATCATCAATTGTCTACTCTTGCACCAACATCTCAACGCCATTGTAAATGTGTTCCTTGGTTGTTTGTAGGTTCAGCAAAAATGAAAAATTGCCAGCTACACTGTTGCTCTTCTATCTGTGTTGGCTTCAAGAGCATCAATGACAGGGATAAATGAATTTACCCTAAACTTGTCTCTTGGATAAAGTTTGTCTCAGGCTTTGGATGCTGTTCTATCACCGCCCCCGCCCCCGCCCCCCATGGTCTGCTTTGTTTTGACAGTTTTCTACTCTGGTAAAGTGAATTTTGCTTGCTGTTCAATTTCATCAAAATTAACCCAAGTGTTTGATATGAACTGCAGTAGTGAGCAGCAAATATTTGCACATGTACTTAATTAAATTTGTGAACTTTGGAGTGCCTTTCTAACTTTATGAAAGTGTGTCCAAAACTAAAACATGAAAATGAATTAAAATCCTTCCATTTTTTGCAGATTTTCAGCCTGTCGTCTAGTATCTCCTTTTTCAGATTCATCACAGTAAATATGACTGAGGGCTTCAGCAATGTAAGTAAGCATAACTTTCACTAATAGCTGCAGTAGCTTTGGCGTTAGCCTCCCTTCTTATGTCTGATAAATGTTTAGGAACTTTTGACTCAAGAGGCAATAATTTGTTAGCATTGCTGATATTTTTGCAGAAGATGAGAAAAAACAATAAAGCTCATTTATTACGGCAAAAAAAATCACTGCATCCAGGGACAAGTCAGCTGTGGTTTGTCCAACTCGATTTAGGGAATGTCCAGCGCAATGGAATAAACTTTGCAAGCTTGTTCCTTTCCAGAATATTTTGTGGAATGCTGTTATATTTTCCGGCCATATTAGCTGCATTGTCATATGATTTACTGAAATCATATGTACTGAAATCATATGTTCAGTGAAGTAGTTCAGTATCGGCTCAACTATACTTTCACTGGTGTAGTATTTCAGTTCAAAAAACTCAGAAAGCATTCAGCTGGTGATCCATCGCTAGGAGAAACATATCTAACCATGACAGTAAGTTGATCAACATGGGAAACATCAGGGTTTTAATCAACAGATAAACTAAAATAACCTGCCTGTTTGATGTTGCTCAGTATTGCTTCTTGAACTGTATAAGCCATCAACTGGATAACCTATTCACATATAGTTTTGGAGAAGTATGATAGCTGACCAGAGCCTTTACTTCCATATTGATTTATGTGAGTGCACAGGAAATGATCAAATCTGGCAATTAATTCAAGCAATCTAAGAAAGTTACCATTGTCTGGTGAACCAAATGTTTCATCATTTCCATGAAATGCCAAGCCACGTTCCCCCAAAAGGGAAATCACTGCAATAACTTGCTGAAGTACGTGCAGCTCCAGTAATCCTGCTTTGATTTGTTCTTTGAGTTTTTATGTGAGTGTTTGAGCACACTTTCTTGTTAAGTATGTTAGCAGAGAGTTTGTATGATTTTTAGAGTTTCCATGGGTTTGAACAAGATAAGTCTGATGCCAGTCATCAAATCCAGTAGAAGCTAAAGCTGTAGTTGAGGTAGGTTGGTTAGAGAAAGGTTTGTGCACAAGACAGTAGACACTTCCTTTTGTGGGAGAATACACTAGCCATTCTTGAGGGTAGATTTATCCATTTACTTTGGTGGAATAGAATAATTTTTTGAACAGATCCAGACTCGGTTTTTAGATGTTTGCTTCAAAGTGGTAAAAGGTCCATCCCAGTGCTGACATTCCGATGGACCTTTCTCAATCCAGAATGATATTTCCTTGTTATTTAATGTGGACCATAAACCTATTACATTATTGTCTCTAAAATCACTAGTAGCACTCAGATAATTTGCTTTATTTTCCAATACTTTAAGACAGTAAAGAGCTTGAACTGCTTCTTTTGGTACAACCATCTCATGGTGTGTTCCTTCAGCACCTTGTGTTAATTCTTGGGCCGTAGGTCCTATCACTTCATTGTCACTTTCTCCAGTTGTTTCTGTACTTGTAGTAGTAATTACCGACAACAATTCTCCTTGAAGGTCTTGGGAGGCTGTGTTCTGTATATAAACTGGTTGTTATTCAGTCTGCTCAGACTACTCAGTGTAGTCTACTTGACTTTCTTCTGTTTGTAAACATTAATGTTCTGTATGAGGGATTATGTAGGACTGTTTCTGCTTGGTGTACAAAGCCATATGACATGATTGACTTTAAACATTTGAGTATTTCCTTCTGTTCTTTTTGTTGCTTTCATTTACTAGCGGCACATTCATAGCGCTTACTCATTATTTTTTTAACAAAAAGTCAAAATTAAATATTGTGATTCACAGTGATATAAAAGGCAGTGATCAGAACACTTGTATTGCTTTATCACTTAATTCTGAGTAGTTTTAAAGCCTCTGTGAAATCTACTAAACAGTAGATTTACTGTTACAGTAAATACTGTTTTACTTATTACAGTTTTACTATTACAGTTACACAAGATGCACTTGTGTAACTGTTATACAGTCAGAGATTCATACACCACATGTTTAATATTACTAAGCAACTGGGCCTAAATAGTAAAATCTGCCTGTTTAATTTTTTATTTTGCCAGAGGCCAAGGCCCCCCTAGATTATAAGGCCCTCCGCTTCAGCTAGCTCAGCCCATATGTAAATCAGATCTTTGGGCCTCAGGCCTCCATGGTGAGGACCCCACCCAATGGGGGCTTTATGCATAAGCACATGCTCTTTATGCATAAGCATCCAAGAGTTGTCCATGATGGCTCTGTCCCAAGTTCCCCTCTTGTTAGCATGATTGCCTTTTGATTAGGTTGCAAGTTTTAATTGCAGCCTAATCAAAAAGCAATCAAGCTAAAAAGGTATTTAGGCAATTAATAATCTATCATTAAAGCTATGTGGGCCAATCCAATGCATTTTATTCAGAAGTAAGCCCTGTTAAGTTCAGTGAGGCTTGCTCCAACATAAGTGTGCCTAGGGTTTATTGCATCCTTAATTTCAGATCAAAATCTGCCCCTTCCCTTTAGTTAAATAGGCTTGATAATAAAGCATGTGCCACTGTTCCTATCATGCAGGTCCATCTCCATATAGTAAATGTAATAAAACAAAGATGGGTGAAAAAAGGAGCACCCATCTTTTTGCTGTGGTTGTAGACACGACTAAACAACTAAACAACAACAAAAAGATGGGTGCTCCTTTTTTCACTGTATCTAAAAATAACACCTTTTCAATAAGGTAAACCCACAATCCTTTTCCTAATGGCACTAGAAATTACAGGTAAATCAATCTGATAGTGCTTAGCAGAAATTGATGTCCATACTCATGTTAAATCTGCATCTGCTGTGATACTGATGAGATTACATGCTCATTTTTAGTCATATTTCTTCCTGGTATGTTGAGGTATTAGACAATATTCTGTATTCCATACAGTACTCCCAATTTGATCAGGGGAAATTAAAATACAATTTCTTTGTAACACCAAGAGCAGCTTTTGTTTATTATGCTTAAGTTAGGTTATGTACGTTGTAAAGAGTATTCCTTTTAAATAAGCCAAGTCAAAAGCCACACTTTAGCTTTTGTGCAATATGCCCCAAACCCCATTTTTATGGCAGCTAGCTTGTCATATTTGGTCTAGCTAAGTTGAGAAAAAGATCTAGTCCCTGTTTACCTCCACATTCCAGCCCTTCAACCCATCATCCCCTTACCATCCAAGTCTCATTGCCTGACCTCATCTCCTGTCATGTGGCAACTGTTTACCTGCTTCTGTTTTACAGCTCCCAGGTATACTGATTTACCACAGACCCTGAACCAGGAGAGAAGCTGAAAAACACACACAGTAACTCCTGCTTAATGAACGTGTTCTCCTAGATCACTGCCTCAAGCAACAAATTCTTTAGCTATCTTTGTTGGTTTTTTTTATCTAAGTCAGGGATCAGCAACCTTTTTCAGCCATGGGCCAGTCCACCGTCTCTCAGACCTTGTGGGGGGCCGGACTATATTTTTTGGGGGGGGAAATGAACGAATTCCTATGCCCCACAAATAACACAAAGATGCATTTTAAATAAAAAGACACATTCTACTCATGTAAAAACACGCTGATTCCCGAACCGTCCGTGGGCCGGATTGAGAAGGCAATTGGGCCGCATCCGGCCAACGGGCCTTAGGTTGCCTACCCTTGATCTAAGTTCTAAGAAGGTACTTTATTGTGTGTGACAACACTCAGGTATTCCAGTGAAGTGGAACCCTTGTGACTGCCTTATATGAGTGGACCACATTACATCTACATCCCAAATTGGAAATGGAGGGTCAGAAGAAAATAACTTTGTTGTTAGGATTGCTCACCCCATTAAACCTGGTGAAATGTGTCATTTATGTGTGTCCTCATTTGCTCTCTTTTCCTGTTAGTAAAAGCTACTTAGGTATTTGTTTTTGCACATGAAATGCAGCAATCAAAGAACTGCATAAATATTATAAAATGTCTCTGGTGAAATTAAACTCTTCCAACCATGTGCTTGTTTTGAACAGAAGCATAAGTTTTACTGGCTGACTCTACTACATTTTCCACATCTTTTATTTGAATACAATAAAAGCTAGTAAGGAAAAATAAAATGCAGAAAATAGCTGTAAGAATGTTTCATGATACGCCACATGACGCAAACTGAACTATTTAGTTTATCTGGTCTAGGAGAAGATTTCAGCTATTTTATACTGAGCAGATGATAAGGCCAATAAATAATAGGTTATATTAGGCAGATTGCAAGGCTATGAAGTGGCAAAATATGTGGAAGAGACAGATGACTTCCTTTCAAGTAAACATTCATAGAATAGTGTCATAGAATAGTGCTCTCTCTGCTGTGGATGTAATTTATCTTGATTTCAGCAGAACATTTGACAAAGTTCCCCATGATATTTTGATTAGCAAACTGGCTAAATGCTAGCTCGATTATAATACTGTCATGAGGATTCATAGCTGGTTGCAAAACTCCTCAAAGTCCTCATCAAGCTTGATGGAATGGAAAACTGTGATGAAACTAACAAAATGAAATTCCACAGGAACAATGGCAAAACTCTCCATTTAGGCAAAAGACAAAAACGCACAGGCATGGGATGGAGAAATTCCTGGCCTAGCAGTAGTACCTGTGAAAGAGCTATCTAGATTGCAGTTGATCACAAGCAGAACCTGGGTCAGCAGTGTAGTGCTAGTAGGGGAAAATCTCTAATGCCACTCTAAGCTGCACTGATAGAAGCAGTTAACAAGTGCAACTTTTTCTCCATACCTGTTGGATCTGGAATAGTGTCCGGTGCTGAGTCAAGACAGATGACACTGGGGAGGTATCCAGTGGGCTGGGAAGGTTTCTATCTGGGTTAGGAGATCCTGGGGAAGATCCTGTGGGTGGGTGTATGTGGAATTTCCCTCGCTTTGTCCCATCTCCCCATCAATCCCCACAGTGCAAGGCACAGGTTCCACCACTGTGGCTGCCAGCAGCTGGTTCCAGCTCGCCTACCGCACCACAACTCCACCTCTGGAGTTGTCAGAAACCAAGCGCAGTCCCACCTCTCCAGAGGAGATTGTTGCCCTGTCTGTTCCATCAGCTTTTGATGAGGCAGTAACACTTCCTCCATTGCCTGTCATGGAGACACCAGTGCAGGCATGAGCAGATGGTTGTATGCCCAGTCTAAGAAGCAGAACCAGTTGCTGCACTTTGTTGTGCCCACCCCTTTCCATTGGAACGGTGTTGCAGGGGCCGTGTCATTTCTAGGGCTATGTCTTTGCAGCCATGTGCAGGTATGCTGTGCCACAGAACTGCATTTTGCCTATATAGTGTGCTGATTTGAGCATTGAAGCTATGGCTAGAAACGGCAACCTGAGTTCTTCAACGAGTGGGAGCCACGACAGGCTGTTGTACTGAGGGCCCAGATCTAATGAGCTCAAGTTACAGGAAGCTAGATGTCTATTAAACATTAGGATAAACTGTTTATTGGTAAAAGCGCTGCCACGTATTGTAGGTTGCAACTCTCACCAGTCCCATCTAGCAGCCAACAACTGCATTTATGCAGATTCATCTTGTTACACTAGCCTCACTCTCTTCATTTTTTGTGTGTAGCAGAAAAGCTCAATAAAAATAACCATGTGTACAGTTATGTGTTGGGGATTGCATTCCTGCTATAGTTAGTTTTTTGCTCTTTATAGGGGATGACTGTGGTAGTTACAGGGAACCAGACAGAGGGCCTTCTCAGTAATGGCGCCCATCTTATGGAACGCCCTCCCTTCAGATGTGAAGGAAATAAGCAGCTATCCTATCTTCAAAAGACATCTGAAGGCAGCCCTGTTCAGGGAAGTTTTTAATATTTAATGCTGCATTGTTTTTAACACTTGATTGGGAGCCGCCCAGAGTAGCTGGGGAAACTCAGCCAGATGGGCATGGTATAAATAAATGATAATAATAATAATAATAATAATAATAATAATAATAATAATAATAATAATTATCATGTAGAACTAATAGCACTAATTGTTGGAATAGCTCAGATATTAGAGCATGAGACTCTTAATCTCAGGATCATGGGTTCAAGCCTCATGTTGGGCAAAAACTTCGAGCATTGCAGGAGATTTGACTAGATGACTCTCCTGGTCTCTTCCAACGATATAGTTCTATGTTTCTAAGTTAAGGACTTAATAGTACAATCTTATGTTACCCTTGTCTATTCTTGGTTTAGTGAATACAGTATATGGGATTTCAGTCTTAGAGGTAAATGCCAGACTATATTCCTGTTCATAAAGTGTAAACTGGGAAATGTTAATAGTAGCAGTAAGCAGTGATTATTAAGTGAAGTTAATTTTAATATTTTCTGTGAAAACATCTACCTCTGGTGCTCACAGTTGGAATTACAGAAAGAAAAATTCAGACAAGCCTTTCCCAGCACATGGAAGTCAACATCTGTTTTTATCTGTTTTTATCTTAAACTTGCTTGTAATTCTATTTTGATTCCCCCCCCCCCTGTTTTTAACCAAAAATTTTAATGTTTATTTTTGTAAACCACTTAGAAGTTCTATTTACAATAAAACGGTATGTACTGTTTGTTAAATATATAGTAAACTATTACATCGTGAAATAAGAAATTGAAACTCTAAATATAACAATACTGTTCCCCAAACTGTACCCTGTGACCCAGATTGCAAACTACAGCACTAAATCAGGAACCGTGGGAAGTAGCTGTTCTGGTGACTTCCAGCCACTCTGTTAACCAAGTAGCAGTGCTACTGAAATCCACAGGAGTTTTAAACCTGTTTGTTTGGGATAATTGGAGTAGTTCATAGCTTCACCTGGATTCAACCTGCCATTTGACTTCAGGCTGCTGAAGTATCTTTGTTACTAAATCTTTAGAATGTGTTTTAGTTACTCTGAAGTCTTCCCTTTGGAAAAGACAGTAAACCTGATCTGTTCAGATTAATACAGTGTCAAAAGCACAATTGTGGTAAAGAATTTCAAGCTAAGATTTTGTCTGATACGTTAGTTTCACCATACTTCTACTGCATGTCATCAAAGTAAACACACCTGCAACCCAAGAATGATAAAGTGGATTTTCTGTTAACATCAGTCAGAAAAGAGGAGTTTGCTTTTGTGAAAAAACACACCAATGATATTGTTCTACGAAGCTGATATATGACTACAGTCTCACATTTGGTTAAGTTTGGAATATTGGAACACAGGAAGTCAGATCATTGGTCCATTCAGCTCAGTATTTGTCCACCCTGACTGGTAGTGGTGGCTCTAATGGATTTCAGATAGGGGACATTTTCAGAACTACCTGGAGATTGAACGGGAGATCTTCTGCATGCAAAGCAGATGCTCTGTCACTGAGCTATGCCTCTTCACATTGGCTTCATGTGTGAAAGAGCACTTAGTCTTTTTCCATTTTCTCTTGTTTCTTTCTCCTCCCCCCCCCCATCCTTGACAGTCTAGATGACATCACATAACACTTTGACCTTGACATCCCCAACCTGCGGCCTTCCAGATGTTTTGGCCTACAACTCCCATGATCCCTAGCTAACAGGACCAGTGGTCAGGGATGATGGGAATTGTAGTCCAAAACATCTGGAGGGCCGAAGGTTGGGGATGCCTGGCGTAGATGGCAGCATTCTCACCATTACACATTTAAGATGGCTAATCTTTTCCAGTGTGTGTGCGTGCTTGTGTGCATTTGCATTAGGAATCCTTGTGAAAAAATCTAAAAGTTTGATGCACTTTGTGACTGGTGAAATAAGACACTCACATTGAGGGTCAATCTCTGCATTAATATGTTTCCTATTATTTTGTAGTTTAAAAATACTTACGGTTTACATACAATACTTTTCTTACTACAGTGGCTCTGCTAACCCAGAAATAGTACCTCGGATTAAGAACTTTGCTTCAGGATGAGAACAGAAATTGTGCTCCGGTCGCGCGGCAGCAGCAGGAGGCCCCATTAGCTAAAGTGGGGCTTCAGGTTAAAACAGTTTCTGGTTAAGCACGGACCTCTGGAATGAATTAGGTACGTAACCAGAGGTACCACTGAGTCTGTAACCTGAAGCGTATGTAATCTGAAGCGTATGTAACCCGAGGTACCACTGTATGTGGTTTTGTGCTAGTCAGTTTTTCCTTCTCATCACCTATGAAAGCAAAAGCTTTGGAAGAGCTCTCTGACCTTTAGAACAGATAAATTTCTATTTCCTTTCAAAGCCGAGAAGAGAAACTGCATTACAAAAGCACCAACTTGCATGTCTGAAAGCTTCAAGCTCCCACAACTGAGCCCTGTATGGACACTGCACTGAGGCAAACTGTACGAGGACTCTGTGACAAAAAAGCTTGATTAATTTTCTTCTAGTCTGAAATTACCATCTGTGTATCTAGTGTTGTTTCCAAAATAGATCTCTCAAATTCCTCATCCTTGATCTGCCAAGAAAATAATTTATTGGCCTTTTCACCTCGTTCATATACAAGCGCACTTGAGTGTAGCAAATGCTTACAGATCTGATTCTCAGACAATTTGTTACATTCCATCCAGAAACCATTTATGAATGATCAAATATTAGAAAAGATTTTACACTAGGGCAAATAAGTTAAGTGTTTCACTCTCTGCAAAATGTTATTGGTTTCTGGACTGTATCCTTTCTGCACCTTTTTTCCTCTTCATTACTGGGTTACCACAGAGAGCCAAGAGGCTGCTTGTAGACTCACAATAGGGCAACTGATCTAAGGGAACTGGTTGTATGCAGTTTTCAGCTAGGAGGTGAAATGGTGTCACACTGACACATCTGAGGAATGGTAACAAGCAGCCAGTTTACCATGCAGGTAATTTGATTGGCCATCACACAGCAGGCAGTTTGTAGTTACCCTTAGCATTCATGTTTTAGTTAGAAAACTAATCTTACTTTTTCCTGCTCTGCAACACATCTGAAATGTGTTGTACCTTGTGCCATTTTCTGCATCTCATTACTTTCAGTTCACCAAACAGAATTCTCCCTGGCTTGTGAATGAAATAAATAATCTGGTTGAATTAGGAGGATGCTTCTAGTCTAGCATCCTTTTTCCAATAGCCTAGGTGCTTATGATAAATATATGTTAAGTGTAATTGTTTAATTGACACTGAAATGGAGGATGCCTGAATGTGTATTACTGAAGGCTTTAACATGGTGATTTTCCATGGAGCTATATTGAAGTCAAGAATAGGACTCTGAGCTCCTTGATGGGTTGATAATTGTTATTGTTGTTCTCTGCTAGCTAACACATTTGTGTTTAACCTTAGATAACACAAGAGGTAGTGAATTGCAAATTTCTCTGTCTTGGAAGGGTCGTGGCTGAGGCTCTGTGGGAGTAAGATGCCTCTCCAGGAGCTCAACAGCCTTAGGAGCTGGAGTTCAGGCTAATGAAGCCTGTGAGGGGGAGAACTGTGTTTTCCAGCTTTGATAAGTTATTTTATTTCTAAAAAGATGTTGAGCCTGTGCTTGGATAACCATATGTTTTATGAATTGTTTTGGATATATCTTTGATGTTTTTGTTCTGTTTTGAAGAAAGTTCTGCAAGTAAAGTTTTGAATCAAACAAATGGGTCTAGACAATTTTTATTCCAAAAGGAGTCAGTTTTTATGCATCCAGTCACTTCAGGCTGAAGCAATATTAATATCTGCAATATCATATAAGCGGAGCATGTGGTCATGAATTGAAAGGGTATAGGATATGATGTAAACATGTTTGTCGGTTGTCTGTGACCCCACCACATTTTAATTATTCCACTGACAAGTCTGCCAGCAGAGTGTTTCACCAGTGTATCTGAGGTGTTATGCTGCTGCCATGATAGATATACCAGAAGATCTTATGTTCTGCTGCTGTAGTGAAACTTTTGTTTAAAAAAATCTGTGTCCCTTCAGCTGGTACACTATGACTCATAGATTGTTCAGAGACACCCCAATCCAATGCATGTTTACTTAGAAATTCCCAAGTAGGTGGGCACAGGATTGTAACCATAGGCTTGTGGAAAAATAAAATTGTTCTTTGTCTTGAATGCTGCTTTGACTCTAGGGAACTGCTTGTTGAATTTGCATCAGGATGCTTACACACATTCCTGCTTGTTGAAAACAATACATTTCTAATCAGATTACTATACAAACAGTATAGTATATGTCCCCAGTGTTCTTTTTTGCAAAGCAAACTGAAGTTTTTGCAGCTCAGAAGGAAGAAGGAACACAGTGATAGTTTAGCAAGTAGAGGTTAACTTATTATCTTTTCTTCTGAAGCCAACATGTATTGTCTAAACCTGGCTCAGGCAGAGCTAAGCTTCCCTCTCTATTGTAAGTATATGATGACACTTTTGATTTGGATTATGCAAACTAGGTCAAGGGAAAATATCTAGATATTATGGATTATTCAAGCATGCCAATAAAGCCTTTGTCTGTTTCCAAGGCAAACACCCATACAAGATTACACATTTTGTTGTTCTGTTGACATTTCTATTGTTGCCTTTTTAATTGTCTGATCTTAAACAAATGAATCATGCTACTCTTTATTAATGCTGCAAAATCTTCTACATAATTTCCCTCTCAGTAAGAATTCCACAAGAGACACCTCAGATTATAATTGCACTGCATAATAAACAAGTAAAGCCAATTATGAATCTATGCTGCTGTCAAACTCTTGACCCATGTCCCTTTTGTGCATTGCCATTTCCTTGAGGGCTCAGAGTGCTAGACATGGCAACAGACTGACAACCCCATCCTGGGCAGACTTAGCACCTCATACCCATGGAAACTAATGGACTGAGATGCACCTAACTCAGCACAGGATCAGGCTGTGAGTGAAATGCTTTACATTTATACCACAGTACAAGAAGCCACTATTTGCAACCAGGAGACAGGTCGATAAAGATTTAATTAGAAAATTAAGATTTAATTAAGAAAAAGATTTAATTAGTATTAGAAAGTGTTTTCAATATCTAGCAAGAGTAAATAACTGATCAATAGATGGCCCTTTCTACAATAATGAAATAGAAAAAAATTGTCCTACTCTCCATCTCTACAGGCATGATTCCTATGAATACCATAACACATTTCTGATGCTTTATCAGAAACAAATGCATAGAATCTGTACATGTGAACAGCTAGTGCTCTTAAGATATATATTTTATACCATGTTTTAACACCATAACTGTTCTATTAACCAACCTTTTACTATTTTCCACTTCAGATATGCATTGATAGCTCAATGAGCTTTTATTTCACAGAGGCATGGTATTAACATTATAATCAGAATGCTACCTTTTGGTATATGCTCCCTGAGCAACAATGAAGTGGGCTGGCTGATGATTGGAGCACAGGTGGGATAAGTCCCAATATGAATTTGATCAAACACAAGTACAACCACAATGCATGTGACAGTGGCAAAAAGAGTGCATACTTCTCTGTTTCGACTGTGTTTTTAGTGAATTGTCCAGCAGAGCTTTTTAGTATGGTAAATTAGCTGATAGGGACCACTCAAAAGCCTGCTGTTAAGAGATTTGCAAAGAGTAAAATTACTTGGCTCTGTGCCAAACTTTACGTCACAATTAGTGCAGGTCCATTGGAGGGCCTTCAAGCACCAACTAGTTGCAGCCTGCAGGACACTTGTAGAAGTCAGGGTAGCAGCATGCTCTCTCTCTATTTCTGTCCATCATGGCTGATAAACTCCAGGAGGTGATTGACTGAATAGGTCCAGGGAATGGTCAACACAACACTACATGTGGGACTTATGCCCACTATCCTGAAAGAGGCAGGATGTGGTGACTCCTGAAGAGGCCCTCTCTGGATCTCCTCAGACTCTAAATCTTCACTTCCTGGGCAAGATGGCTGAAAGGGTGGTGTTGGAAGCTGCCCAGTACAGTATTCTTCAGGAATGACTCAGGAAGGTTGAAGCTGAGATACTGTTTTTCAGAGTTCTGTTCCTATCTGAAGGATCATTGCCAGAAAGTAGCATTAGGGCACTGTTACTTGGCTCATAGTTTTTGGGCTGTGGAGTCCTATGCTATTTAACATTTATTTGTATGAAACCATTGGAAGCAGTCATCTAAGGATCTGGAGCACTGTGTCACCAGCACATTAATAATGCAGCTCTAGCTGTCTATTTCATTTGAATCAGGAAAGGCTATGAAGGTGTTGGACCCATGCCTGGGAACTGTGATGGGCTGTTGTTGTTGTTTAGTCATTTAGTAGTGTCCGACTCTTCGTGACCCTATGGACCAGAGCACGCCAGGATAAGTTGGATAAGTTGAATATAGATAAACAAAAAGAATTAAAATTTTAAAAGCAATATGAATATGTTTAAGAGGTTAGGTAAGAACTTGCTGAATTAAATTATTGGAACTGGGATGTAAGAGGAGGGGGTGGGGGGAAGTCAATGAAAGTGGGTAAAGAAAATTAGGGTATGTAATTGTATTTGTGTGTTTTTGTCTTTGTGTGTGTGTTTGTTGTTATAAAATGTAAAAACCCAATAAAAATTATTTAAAAAAAAAAAAACAGAGCACGCCAGGCACTCCTGTCTTCCACCACCTCCCGCAGTTTGGTCAGGCTCATGTTTGTAGCTTCAAGAACACTGTCCAACCATCTTGTCCTCTGTCGTCCCCTTCTCCTTGTGCTCTCCATCTTTCCCAACATCAGGGTCTTTTCCAGGGAGTCTTCTCTTCTCATGAGGTGGCCAAAGTATTGGAGCCTCAACTTCATGATCTGTCCTTCCAGTGAGCACTCAGGGCTGATTTCCTTCAGAATGGATAGGTTTGATCTTCTTGCAGTCCATGGGACTCTCAAGAGTCTCCTCCAGCACCATAATTCAAAAGCATCCATTCTTCGGCGATCAGCCTTCTTGATGGTCCAGCTCTCACTTCCATACATCACTACTGGGAAAACCATAGCTTTAACTATACAGACCTTTGTTGGCAAGGTCTCTGCTTTTTAAGATGCTGTCTAGGTTTGCCATCGCCTTTCTCCCAAGGAGCAGGCGTCTTTTAATTTCATGACTGCTGTCACCATCTGCAGTGATCATGGAGCCCAAGAAAGTAAAATCTCTCACTGCCTCTATTTCTTCCCCTTCTATTTGCCAGGAGGTGATGGGACCAGTGGCCATGATCTTCGTTTTTTTGATGTTGAGCTTCAGACCATATTTTGCGCTCTCCTCTTTCATCCTCATTAAAAGGTTATTTAATTCCGCCTCACTTTCTGCCATCAAGGTTGTGTCATCTGCATATCTGAGGTTGTTGATATTTCTTCCAGTGATCTTAATTCTGGCTACATGGGTGCAACTGCCTTGCCCCCCCAGCAGCTGAGTCCTGATAAGATGGATGTGGGTGGGTGATTCCCATGTCCTAGAATTAGGCAGACAACCTGTTCTGGGAGGGGTTGCACTCCCCACTGAAGAAGGTTTATAGTTTGCAAATACTCCTGGATTCCACTCTCTTACTGGAGTGTCCCAAGGGGCTTCTGTGGTTAATTAGCTGAGAACCACTGAACAACTGATAAGAAATTTTAAAGCTCTAACCTAGTAATCCGGTGCAATTGGAGTGCAAATGTTCCACTAACAAAGTTTGATTTCTTGCTAACTGGGAATAATAAATATTAAATTTAGGGGAAATGGAAGCTGCAATGCCAGTGTGAAGGTCAATTATATTTCAGAAGCAATACTGGATACTGACCGGAAGTGACCCTTTTTCTGTTGCATAATTAATGAAACAAAAAATATATGGATAACAATTGCAAGTTTGTGTGAGACACACACACGCTTCAAATTAACTTAGTGGGGCTTACTTACAAGTGAACATGAATAAGGTCAGGCTGCCACTTCCTTTACATACTGTAATAAAATTACAACTAAGGTTAACTTTGTAATTTACAATCTGAACCACAAGAGGGCACCAAACAAATATGCAGTGACAATACTGTAACAGTTAACACTAAAAAGTATGCTGGTACCTACATAATAAGGCAACAACCTGAGCATTCAGGAAATAAATTATTGCAGGATGGTTTGCAAGAAAACCCCCCCACAAAAAAAAGCTTAATAAAACAACAGTAAAACAACAGAAAGTGATAAATGAAAATTGGTGAACAGAAGTTTCACAGTATTTATCTATTTATTTAAACCGTATACAGCCCTTCATCCAAAGATCACAGAACAGTTCACAACATAAAGATACAAAATGAGAACACAAAATGCATAACAAAACAAACAAACCAATACCCCCCCAATACATTAAAAAGCCTATCGTTAATCAGCCAAAGGCCTCGTTATAGAGAAATATTTTTGCCTGGTGCAATGGATGAGCCTCACCCTGGGAAAACCTCCTTCAAGGTGTTTCACTTGCTGATCAAGGTGTCTCCTATGCCAGGTAGGTATGTGTTTGATGGTGTTTGCAGATGTTTGAATTGTGCCCACCATTTACAGTGGTACCTCGGGTTACAGACACTTCAGGTTACAGACTCCGGTAACCCAGAAATAGTATCTCGGGTTAAGAACTTTGCTTCAGGATGAGAACAGAAATCGCGTGGCGTTGGCGCAGCAGCAGTGGGAGGCCCCATTTTAGCTAAAGTGGTGCTTGAGGTTAAGAAGAGTTTCAGGTTAAGAACGGACATCCGGAACTAATTAAGTACGTAACCAGAGGTACCACTGTATATGTAATTTTGGGTTTTTCTGAACAGTGATTTCTTCTCCCCTCCCAGCTTGTCCAGATACAGGAAACAGTGACTCTTCTGCTGATGCTTATGTTCCTGAGCATACCAGTGCTTAGGGTTTGGTTTTTTTTAGTATGGTTTTTAGTATGGAATGTTGTTGTTTAGTCGTTTAGTCGTGTCCGACTCTTCGTGACCCCATGGACCAGAGTACGTCAGGCACTCCTATTGTAGCCTTATGAGGCTTTGCCCTCGGGTGGGAAAAATATTGCGCCCGGGAAAGGGAAGTGGGAGTCAACAGACACTCAAGGAATAGTTTCGGAGAAAAGGCTTTTATTTCTACCATGAACTGGTAGAAGGAGCAAGTGTGATAAGTCACAAAAAAGCATGCACGAAGTTCACAATCATGTGCACAAGCATATATACCCCTTTCTAGTTCCCTCCTTCTTTCTCCTCCCTCAGGAGTCCTGCCCCATGTTGAGGTTCCTGAGCATGTACAGAAAGCTGTCTTGGGACTATTGTAGACTCTTGGCACCCTTCCCAGGAAAGGGGTTTCAGAGTGTTCAGATATGTTTCAATCTCTTGTTCTGGCATGGTTCCCGGACAGAAAGCAAGTTGCAGTGTGGTTCTTTAGCAAGGCCAGAAGGCATGAGAAAGGCCTGAGAAACAATGGACTGTTCTCTACCTTTGTTACAGCAGAGCGGAATGTTTCTGATGCTTAGCTGCTGAGAAAATGATTTTGAGAAGCTTTGAGCCTGCTTTGGGGGGGGGGTGACTTTGGGCCTAGGTGAGGTCACCTGTCCTCACCTTCCTTCACTATCTTCCACTGCCTCCTGCAATTTTTGGAAAGCTGTCCAACCCTCCTTTGTCCATTTAAAATGTATTGGCCTTCTCAACAACCCTCTAGTTGCTTTCTCTCTTTGTGTGTCTGTGCAGCTAGATCACCTAGGAAAGGAACAGGGACCTTTGGTCCTCTCAATTTGGTCACTCCTGAATCATATCATGAGGCACAGTGGTGGGCCTGCTGCTGTACGACGCCGCTTCTCGTATCTCTGGCAGTAGCAGATAACTTCTCCAGCACCACCGGGGGCACCTTTTGCCCTCCTTTGCTGACTTCCAGGTTTTGGTGAAATCTCGCCAGAAGCCGCTTCTCCCATGGTAGGGGGACCCTCCCACCAGAAACTGCTGCTGCTTCCGCTTCTCCTCACTTCTCCAGCCCCCACATCACTAGAGAAGTGAGGAGAAGCAATGGGATCCTGCCGCCTGAGGTGCCTCGAGGGTGGTCCGGCCCCGGCCGTAAGAAAAGCTTAGCTTCGCATACGTGGCGCCAAGTACGCGCACGAGACCAACCGCTTAGCGGGTGACGTGGCATCGCTCAACGGCTTCTCCGTGTCCTCGTGACTTGCGGTGGGGTGGGGGTGGGTTGTGTGTGTGTAAGGCGCGCCTTCGGGAAGTCGCGAGCAGGAGGTTTTTCTCGTGACTGCGGGCCGGAGGATTTCGGGCGTGAAGGGCCTCGTTGCCGTGGCAACGGCGGCGCCTGGAGGCAGGCCGGAGAAAGTTCCCCTAGGCCGCTCTTCCCCGCCCCTCTCGGCCACCACGTGACTATCCTCCGGCAGCCGCTCTTCCTTCAGCTTCCGGGGAAGAGTCGGATCGCCAGGGAACCGGAGGCGGGGGGAGTAGTTGTGGTAGTAGTAGGAGTAGGAGTAGTAGTAACGGCGCGCGGGCATGTCGACCAACAATGTCGGCTACAACGAGCAGGCCGGGGACGCTCAGCCCGAGGTGGGCCAGGAAGCGACGCCCACCGCCGCCGCCTCCTCCTCCTCTGCCTCGACGGCCTTCGGGCTCTTCAGCAGCGACACCAAGAAGTAAGTAAGGAACGGCCGGAGGCGGGGTGTGGGGCGGCCGGGGGCTGGGCTTCCTCTCCTCAGGGAAGTAAGTGCAGGCGCGGCTTCCTTCGAAGAGACCAGACGCTCAGCCGCCCGTGGGTCTCTCTTCCCCTCGCTTCCCCACCCCAAATCCTATTAACAACTTCGGGGTCTTTGTGAAACGGTGCTTTGTGAAACTTACTGCAAAGCGGGGTTGTGCCGTTATGAGTTGCCCTGCGACTTTGTGTGACGTTGGGAGTTGGTCCCTAATAAAGTTACTGCCTTGCGGTTGCTTTCAGAGCTCAGTTGTTTTTCCTTGCAAATCAACACGGCTGCTTCGGATTTTCTTTTTATGCCTTGAATTGTGGAGTAAGGGAAAAGTCCGAATTCTTCCTACTAACGTGGTAAAAAGTTGTATACAGCATATCAATGCAAGGGAAGTAATAAATGACTGTAAGGAGAAGTGCCCCTTGAGAGCAGCATGAGAAACGCCTCAGGGACCCCTCCTTTCAGTTTTGTGCACTATATGCTGCAATCCTAAACGCACGAGGGAGTAAGTCACAGCGAAGTTGGTAGCGATTTCCTTCTGTGTAAACATTCAAACTCTTGTGCTCCTGGAGACACTGATAGCTTTGAAATCAGGGAGACACTGGCGGAAGTTATGTTGAGGGTGGGATTGGATCACAAGGTTATTTTTTATTCTTCAGTCAAGTTGGGTTGGCCACAGTGGAGAGACTGGATAAACCTTTGATTCATGCTTGATGAAGGGGGTATTATTTCATATAACCGCTCATACTGGCCCATGGACTCTTTATATTGCCGTTTCAGCTTGCCAATATTGGTAACATTTCATATTTGTTGATGGGGCGGAAGTGGCAATATGCTTCCTCCCCTTTTAAATTTGATTATGTGGTGCTCTGTTCCCACGAGATCGTGGATAGCCTCTTAATGGTCTTCAAGTGTCCATTGTTTTAACAAATGTTAAAATCGAAATAAATTGTACTGGGAACCCTTTATTTAGAAGACTTAATATTAATAAATCATAAATTCTGCTATTTATAACTTAACACAATACATTTTCCAGTAAAAACAAGTGCCACATGTAGAATATCTAATTTTGCTGGTTATAGCTTGATAATACTACTTCGTGTGCATGTGTGTGTACAAGTGAGTGATTAGTCTATACTCTTGAAACATTGTAAGTTAGAAAGGTTTTGAGTTCAATAAGGTTGCTAGTCAGTGCTGTTAATTTATTTAAACAAAACAGAAGAAAATACTTTTCAAAGTTGAAGTTCAAACCATTTATAAACCTAGATTTATAATAGAACAGAATTATTTATACTTAATTTAAATCATGTAATTGAGTAATTTTGTTAGCTTTCTCTTTTGATAGGGTTCCTTCCTTTGCTGCTTTACACATACAGACCTGAACATGTGCCTTGGGAATAAGTCTTATTTAGTAATGTGTCATGTTCACAGAACCTTGCTTTCACAGAAGTGGAAACATAAACCCTAATCTGCTTTCACTTCTAACTAGTCTCCTCCCTACAGTATGCTGTTTGTGTGCCATTATTTATTTTACCTCTCAGACGTAGTACTGCCTATTTTCAGTCTTCTGTGGCATGGCAAGCTACTTTGAATCATGTATCCATAAAAGTGAGAAATTATTTTTACAACAAAGAGATGTTCATCTTGTAGTGTCAGCACCAGTGTCTTAACTTTAACTAGGGAACAGGTATTGTGGTTTACATTTTATTTGCTAATACAAATTGGGTGTTTGTTTCTTTATTAGAGAATCCTAACACTCCCTAAATATACAGAAGTAGAAACACAAAAAATAACACTAAAATATTCACTGACAGAACCAGCCATAATGCTAAAAAGTCCAGTTTAGTAAAATACCTAACACCAGTAAAAAAGATTAAAATTAATAAATGTACGGTAAGTTAATGTAATTCTCAAAACATAATTTGATAGCTTGCTGCCAACCATCCAGAAGTGTAGGCCTGGGGCTAGACACACTTTGTTAAACAGCATTGTGTCCTTCTTTAACTTTATATAGCAGATATGGGAGAAGCAAGTCAGAATTGGGATTGCAGCAAAGAGGGAGGGTTTTCCAGCCTATTCCTTCCACACTGTAGTTCTGATAAAAATCTCCCCTCCCAGATACTATTTGCATCAATAAAGAATCTGCCATCCAATGAAAGCAGCTTTGTGTATGTGTGTTCATGTTCAAATTTATTGAAGTGCTTTAAAAAACAACCCTGCCTTGGTTTTGGTCCTGATTTTTCTCCCCCACTACCCCAAAGCTGCTGTTTATTTTCTTAAAAAAATCATGGCATTCCAAACAAGTTGTGTTAATTTTATATTTAGTTTGGCCCTTAATACTTAGTAAGAAGAATATCTAATGTGGCCCTATGGTTTATATGATAAATTGAGATGAGATGAGCCGTTAATAAACTTGATTACTGAAGAACATGGAATTGGAATATTGTATAGGCTGAAAGTTCTCAAAAATGCCACTTTGAGTTGGCAGATCTTGCAGGTAAATCTAAGGTCTTGAAGAGCTTTTACAGCAGGAGGCACATGCAGTCTCACAATTCATTTGTTATGTAATCTGTATTGGCAATCTTGTTTAAGTTGGCATTTAATTACCAAATAAGATTTCATTACATTCTGTAAATTGGGAAGTGTGGTTAAAACGTAATTGTGTTGCTTGTTGTTCGTAATCTAGTTGTTTCCTTTCTTTATATCCAATAAAATGTATCATTGCAATTTGGCATTTTCAAAGAGGCACTGTTGCAAGTGAAACGTTTGCTTCTGAAACTTTGGAGTTTATAGAGAAGATTTTTTTAAAAAAAGCACACCTTAGTCATTATGATCTTTCAAGGCAATTTTAGATTGTATTGTGAAACAGAATTTAAAAGGAAATGCTTATTGTAACTTACTTTTAGATTGCTGATAGCTCAGTTTCAGTTATTTGACTACTATTGGGGATCTCTCTGCGGACTCATTGGCTGAGAAACCAGACCACCCATGCAAGGGGACCTGGGATCTCCCTGTTCCCAACAGTGAGTCCTTTGACCACAGAGGTAATGGGGGACCTGCAATGGCCTGTCCTAGAAGCTGCAGTGCTCCCAGAAGTGTTGGCAAGCATGAAAGGAAGGGTGGGCAACTGCTCATGCCTCCCCCCCCCCAGGATGCTGCCATTTACCCCAGAGTGACTCACCTGGCTAGGTCAGGCTCTGGGGCCAACCTGCAGTCCCCATGTTCTCCCACTTCCTACAGGCCCATTAGGGTCCTCAGGTGGTGGATTTCCCTGGCTTTAGAAAGGAGACACTCCTTCAGGGCGCAGCCATGGGTGCAGATAATGACAGATGCGACCCTCTTGGTGTGTGGACCCCACACAGAAGATCAGTATGTCCAAGAAACCTGATCCAAGGAGGAAGCCAAATAACTCATAAGTTGGTTGGAACTCGGAGCACTCAAACTGGCCCTCTTCCACTCTGAGAGGGTGGTGGAGGGCAAGCACAGGCTGATCCTTTTCAACAGCATTGCCACCAAGGCATATATATGTAAAGAAGGTGAAAGCAAGTCAAAGGCTCTCATGCAAGAGGCAACCAGCTTCCTCTCCGGGGTGGAACAGTATCTAGAATCCCTATCAGCAGAGCACGTAGCGGGTGCCCCCAACACTTGAGCAGACTGGGTCAGCCACCTGCAGACAGAGTGGATCCTTCATCCATAGATGTTCTAGCAAATAGTGGATTGCTTTGGCCTTCCAAGAGTGGACATTGTTGCTAGTCCAGAAAATGGAAAGGTGGTGTTCTCCTGGTTCAGGACCCAAGGAGCAATGGGCATGGATACCCTGACGTGGCTGGGTGGGGCTTTTATATACCTTTACTCCCATGGTCCTAATCCAGAGATTTCTCACGTGAGTCAGATCCGCTCCAGGGGAGATTATCATAGTAGCTCCCTTCTGACCAAGGAGAGCCTTGTTCGCAGAACTCATGGCAAATTCATGAGTTCCTACTCAACAGGAAGGATCTGCTGTTGTAGGGTGAGGTCCATCACCCAGCTCAGATTGGCTACAACTCTACACCTGGCTGTTGAGGGAGAGGGCCTAAGGCAGGGGTCAGAAAACATTTTCATCAGTGGGCCGGTCCACTGTCCCTCAGACCTTGTGGGGGGCCGGACTATATTTTTTTTTGGGGGGGTGAGCGAATTCCTATGCCCCGCAAATAACCCAGAGATGCATTTTAAATAAAAGCACACATTCTACTCATGTAAAACACCAGGCAGACCCGCAAATAACCCAGAGATGCATTTTAAATAAAAGGACGTATTCTACTCATGTGAAACACACTGATTCCTGGACCGCCCGCGGGCCGGATTTAGAAGGGAATTGGGCTGGATCCAGCCCCCGGGCCTTAGTTTGCCTACCCATGGCCTAAGGCAATTAGGACTAACTGACTGGGTAGCCTCTACCCATCCTAGCTTCCAGTGTTAGAAACTCAGATGTATAAGCTAATTCCCAAATGGCACCTTAGATCTAGGTTACATTTTCTGCAACAGAATGCCTCTATGCCATTCCCCACCCCACCCCAGTGACTTTTAAAATTATGATCCATTTCATTTCTATACCGCTTTATATTTTAAACAAAATCTCTCAGAGCAGTTTACAACACATTAAAACATCAAATAAAACAATCCAGAATAAAACAAATTCAAGTGTATCGTGATATGCGTGCGCACACACAATATGCAGAAATCACAATGTTGGAAAACTGAAGCAAGCCCATGCTTCTCTCAATTCCTGCAGCCCCTATAACGGCTGGCTCAGCTCTCCCCTGCCTCCTGCAGGGGGCAGCTAATCACAAGAGCAGGTGCCAGCAAAAATCACAATGTGGCAATATCCACAAAGCCAGCCAATGCCTCTACATAGCTCCATCCTTATTTCAGACATTGTGATATATTGGCATATCTCAATGTTTAGCTTGTGATATATTACAATGGTGAAAACCAGATATTACCCAGCCCTACTGGGGGGGGGAGAAAGTGGGGTGCCTTAGGAGTTGACAGAGACAGAGAGAACGGAGTGACAGAAGGGCCACATGTGCACATACACATGCAAACTGAGATCCAGTAAAATGAATTATCATTAAATTGCATGCTTTTTCATGGGTTCCCTCCCCAGACATCATCAAATCATGGTTCATATCTGTTTATGCTTCAATGACAGAAACATAAAATTCACAGATCATGTGAATTCACAGACCATGGTGCAGAAATACAGTTCCAAGTTATGGATACTCATAATTTTTACATGGGATCCCCTAAAAATGTCATCAAATTATTGGTTACCTCTGTGTTCATATATATATGTTGGGTAATTTGTTGTGGTTTAGTTGCCATCCTGTGCAAAAATCATTGGAGCCAAGATTCCATCCAAGCACCAAATCTGTAGGGTGGTGGTTTTCTTTTCTGTGCTGTCTATCAGTGATGCTGTTTTGGGGGAACTCTGTGTCAAGAGGAACTGTTTTAATTCTGCTGAATCTGACTTTTACCCATACCCTTTGGGAAAAGCAAAGTAGTGTGTGCACTTTCTGTCTGGGGGGACAGAAGAAGCATCCAGAGAAAGTGATGCCATGGTATACACTCAAAATTATAAATATGTCCACAGGCCTAAAAGGTTGTCAATTGCTGCCCTGCATCCTTGAAGATAAGTGTGTAATGATTGAATTGGATTGCATTGAAAAGTAAGAGTGTTTCTAGAACTTGAACCAGAGTTGAAGAACGTCATCAAACTATTCAGTATGCAGTACTTCTAACAAATACTTTGATTGCTAGAACTAGACCAACCATGTCAGGAACACAGAAATGAATAGCAAGGCTTGTTCACCTGAGGGTAGAGTGATATGATGAGAAAGCAATGGTTCAGATCTCTTGATAGAATTGAAAATTCGTTTTAATGTCTGAATAGTATTGATAGAAGTTCCCTTAATCAAGATGTAATCTGGCCATTTAAACCAAGAACCACAAGCTTTATAAAATATCCAGATGTCAATAGCTCATACTGATCCTTCATGTAAAGTTTATTTGATTGGAATATCTTTAGGAAGAGACGTATAAAATATTTTAATGTTCAGATGATTTAAGGTGGAATGATTTTCTGATTTTACAGATATTTTGGAATGTTTCTCATACAAGAGTGTTTATTCTTGCCAGCAGTTACTACTCTGATTCCAAATTAAACGTGTTCTGTCATATTTAAATGTGTAAATTTTATAAAAGCCTTTCTGTTCCTTACCTTTGGAAACTGCATCTTAACAGCAACAGTAAAAATGAAATCTTTAACCAAATGTCAAAATTTGGAGGCATATTATATGGAAAGTGCATAGTGGTAGGTAGAATATGTGAACATTTCAACAGATGGCAAAATTTAGAAGAATAGTGTTCAACTTCATGAATTTGCATCTTTAGACTAGACTCCTGCCAAACAAAATGTGATTGTAATTTATTGGAGCCTTTTTCCTTTTCAGAGTACATGTGTACTAGCAAATGCAGCAGGGTAGCAAACTGCCTTTGAGTTTTGCAAATGGCTCCTTTGCTGAGAATGGATTGAAGATGGTGTTTCAGTACAATACTGATTCCTGAGTTTAATGCTGAAAGAGACTGAATAACTTACTTCTGTTGTAATACAGGATTTATATATAGAATCCTTTAGTTTAGTGCACACTGGGCATACATATCTTATTTAAAAGTAATGGAAATGTATAGAGATAAATGATTGGATTTATTTTAGAGTAGTCTAGCCCTGATATTTATATGTGATGCATATACTGGTTCATTGGCATGTTTACCATCAGGGCCATCTGTTAGTATGGCACTGTGCCTCCTACTATAGTAGTATGCCAGTTTCATTAGGCACACAAGCCAGAAAGGATGAATGGTTTGGATGAAATATCCTATAAAGTAAGTCCTTAATGAATTTTTGAGCTAATAAATCTGCGTGGTCCAATCTGAGTCTCAAACTGTGGCACAATATTAGCAAATAGTATAAAATGATAGAAAATGCCTGTGATCTGATGTGTGGGTAGTATTAAGGTGTGTCTCAGATGAGGTTCTAACTGGACAATCCTAATGTATTGAGGAACTAGGATTGTCCACATTGTGCCTCCATGTCCATGGATTAGATCAGGCTTCCTCAACCTCGGCCCTCCAGATGTTTTGAGAGTACAATTCCCATCATCCCTGACCACTGGTCCTGCTAGCTAGGGATCATGGGAGTTGTAGGCCAAAAACATCTGGAGGGCCAAGTTTGAGGAAACCTGGATTAGATAATAGAATCACAGAACTGTAGAGTTGAAAGGGACTCTAAGGACCAACCCCAGCAGTGCATAGGTCAATGTGTATGCACTGACATTCCAAGATCATGTGAGTAGGCACCTGCTCATTCAGTGAGGTTTTCCCTTCCTTTCTTCTTCCACACACAAAATCTACTTCAGGGGATATGGGGACCCTCCAGAGCATATTTTAGGGAAGCGCAGGGTGCTAGAGGGGCAGAATATAAACCAGAAGACCCATTGCAAGCTGACGTCCATGGCACAAGTGGGTGGGTATCACTGGATGTCACTCATGGAGTCCAGTGTGTATAGGCTTATACCACCTGTTTATCTTAGAAAAATCTGTGGTGTAAACCTGCAAGTGATGTTGCTTATGATACAGGAACATCACGGTCCTTTAGGTCAGTGGTTAACTGAAGAGAGGGATCTGTAGAATTAGAAGGGGGTCCCTGAGAGTCAACTAACCTGACCCCCTGCAATTCCTGGCAGCAGCCGCCCCCTGCTCAGCAGTCACCAAGGAGCTCTGGGAAGAGAGGTGTTGCCAAGTCCCACCGATCCATCAGCTGGCCGCACACCATGTCTCCGCTGGGCCTGTGCTGTGTCACAGCCTCCGCATGGCCCAGCAGTTCTGCTCTGCCTCCTGTCACCATTGCCCCTTCTCTCAAAGGGGCACTATCGCTAAGCTAAACCTCCCATTCTACGTCACTGCCGGCCCACCAATCAAAAGATGGGGCCTCAAAACATAGTGGTGGGTTTCAAGTGTCCACCTGGCCTCCTCCCCCCATGTACCCTTGTATTAGCAGCACTCATTTGCTGTTGAGGGGAGAGGGGACAAGCAACTAACCAGCAAGGGATGGAAGCTCCTCTTCTGGATGGGAAAGGAGAAGAGCTGTTGAAGGGCAGTAACAGTTACTTATCCAAGTCTTGGATACTGTATTACTTAAGTGTTTTTTTAGAGGAGGAGGAGTAGTGAACCCTTTTGGCTGTGCCGGCATTGTGGGACTGCCTCCCGTCAATGACATGATGTCCCCTCCTATTTTAAACTCCTGATATTGAAGATTTAAAAGAGGACCATGGAGAGACTTGTGAAAACTTTAAGACAACCCTCTTTCCTTTAAGATACCTCCTTCTGTTTGAGCCTATGAGGGCTTAGATGGGAAAGAGGTGGGCTCTCATAAAACCCTTTGAAAAGGGGCTGTTGGAAGAAGCTGACCCCCTTCTTAAAACACTAGAAGGAGTGGGCAGGGTGGAGCCTCCAGAGCAGATCTTGGGGGTGGGGGAAAGGAGGATAGCATGATGTTCTATTGTGCAGGCCTAAATTTGGTAGTTAAACAGATCTGCTTTGAGTTCTAGCACCTTTATTATTCTCTAGAAACAATGATTTTTGTTTCTTCGACGAACTATTTGTGTAAAAAATATTTGCATATTTTGGAACTGTGTTTTCCTCTTCAAGCACAGATTTCCAGAGTAAACATAACACAAAAATACTTTGCATGCTGTTATATGCAAGTGTTGTTGGATACCTATGATTAGCTGTCAACCTGTTAATTGTTTGAGTGATTGCCAATAATAGTTTATAATAGAGTATAATAACTTTTCCTCTTAGTGATGAAGAATATCTGGTCTCCCCAGGCTTGCAGACAGCTGTGCGAAGCCTGGGCGCGCTGAAGAGGCTTTGAAATGCAGGCAGCTCTGCGCAACCCTCCGGAGGCTGGCGCGGCTTGGCGCCAGGCTCCAGAGGGTCGTGCAGAGCTGTGTGGAGCCCGGGAGGGCAGGCAGCTCTGCGCGACCCTCCGGAGGCCGGCGCGGCTTGGCGCCAGGCTCCAGAGGGTCGCGCAGAGCTGTGTGGAGCCCGGGAGCGCAGGCAGCTCTGCGCGACCCTCCGGAGGCCTGTATTCGCCCCGTAGGACGCACCCACATTTCCCCTTCATTTTTGGAGGGGAAAAAGTGCGTCCTATAGGGCGAAAAATACGGTAATGTTTCTTAGGGGTTCTGGTAATTTTGGAGTGGGCATCCTATATTGGATAAGGCTGCAGCAGTTCTTGAGATTGATGCCCATGTGGTGCTAGTGGCCAATAATGCCTTTTTCCAGCTGTGTCTTATATACTAGCTGTATCTTTTCCTGGGACAGCCAGACCTCTAGTCACTTCCGGTTTAAATTACTATAATATGTTTTATATAATGGCCTGCCCTTGGTGCCAATTTGGAAAATTCAGCTGATTCAGAATATGGTTGCCTACATGGCACATCTTATCTCACTAAAAACTTTTATCTGTTTCTCTTGCTAAAATTTGCTTCCAGGTCCAGTTTGAAGCATTTTTTTTTTTATTTTTAAAGTCTTAAATAATCTGGAACCAGAGTTACTCTCCTTCTCCAGGAGCTCTGTTGCACTTTAGAGGCCTTTTTCCAGGAGCTCTGGTGCACCACAGGTGGCAAGTGGGTCTCATAGATGCAGCCTCATCTGCTGTGGCACCAAGAATTCTGAAGGGTCTCCCTAAAAAGGCATGTCTCTCTAAATTTGTATTTCTGAAGGATGTTTAGAATGTTTAAGGATGAGCAGCAGCTTACAATGGTTACTTCTGCTGGTTTTGTTCTTAGGGCTCTGTTTTACTGTTCTAACATTTATAGGTTGCCATCTGTATATTTTAGAAAGGTAAGAGAGAAAGCCAATAAAATATATAAATAAAATAAATTTGTTAGTGCTGAATATGGTAATGTCGGAATCATGCCACAAGATGTCACTCAAACAGCTGTGGTATAAAGTGATGGCAGAAAGTGTGCTTTGAAGCTTGAAATATTTTATACACATTGTGAATGTGTTTTGAAAATGTACACACTGGGGCATATCCCAAGGGTGAGGGATGGCATTAATTATATTTTATAAGTTTAGAATCATGCTTTGTTTAATCTGTGTAGGTAGCATTGCTGCAAGCTATCAATACTTTGGCAGAATGCTATTTTTATTGCATAAATAAAATGTCAGACCTTATTTGGGGTGTGGGGAAATATTTTTAGTGCAGTAAGTGTAAAAGATGTAAATAACACTGTGATTCTCCAGGTCTGTTAGTGAAGAGTCCCTGTGCTGGTTGTGACATTCTTTTGACATGCCTAACATTTAGAAAATAGTTGAACGTACAAATGTTTATTGAAATTAATTGTTTCTGTGCTGACTTGTGGTCAGTTGGTGCCATTTTTAGTAGCTTAGTTTCACAAAGGGAATGTCTGGGTTTAAAGAGAAAGACCAGAAAGGCATGGAGCCTTTGGCAGTAATAACACTGCCAATATAATAACCAGAGTTTAGGCTTGAATATGCCCCAATCCTAACCATTATTCTACTGTAGCTAAGTTTTGCTAGCAAGGCTAATAATAATAATAATAATAATATAAATGAATGAATGAATGAATGAATAATTTATACCCCGCCTATCTGGCTGGGTTTCCCCAGCCACTCTGGGCGGCTTCCAACAAAAGATTAAAAATATATTAAAACATCAGACATAAAAAAACTTCCCTAAACAGGGTTGCCTTCAGATGTCTTCTAAACGTCATATAGTTGTTTATTTCTTTGACATCTGACGGGAGGGCGTTTCACAGGGTGCACGCCACTACCAAGAAGGCCCTCTGCCTGGTTCAATGTAGCTTCACTTCTCATAGTGCGGGAACCACAAGAAGGACCTCAGAGCTGGATCTCTGTGTCCGGGCTGAACGATGGGGGTGGAGACGCTCCTTCAGGTAGATAGTGCCGAGGCTGTTAGGGCTTTAAAAGTCAGCACCAACACTTTGAATTGCACTCGGAAACGTACTGGGAGCCAGTGTATGGTCTCGGCGGCCACTCCTAGTCACCAGTCTAGCTGCCACATTCTGGATTAGTTGTAGTTTCCGGGTCACCTTCAAAGGTAGTCCCACGAAGAATGTGTTGCAGTAGTCCAAGTGGGAGATAACTAGAGCATGCATCACTCTGGCAAGACAGTCCACGGGCAGGTAGGGTCTCAGTCTGCGTACCAGATGGAGCTGATAAACAGCTGCCCTGGACACGGAACTGACCTGTGCCTCCATGGACAGCTGTGAGTCCAAAATGACTCCCAGGTTGCGCACCTGCTCCTTCAGGGTCACAGTTGCCCCATTCAGGATCAGGGAGTCCCCCACACCCTGTCCCCCCCCCCAAACAGTACTTGTGTCTTGTCAGGATTCAACCTCATTCTGTTAGCTGCCATCCATCCTCCAACCGCCTTCAGGCACTCGCATAGGACCTTCACCACCTTCACTGGTTCCGATTTGAAAAAGAGGTAGAGCTGGGTATCATCCGCATACTGATGGACACCCAACCCAAGCCCCCGATGATCTCTCCCAGCAGCTTCGTGTAGATGTTTAAAAGCATGGATGAGAGGACAGAACCATGACGCACCCCACAAGTGAGGGCCCAGGGGTCTGAACACTCATCCCCACCACCACTTTCTGAACATGACCCAGGAGGAAGGAGTGGAACCACTGTATAACAGTGCCTCCAGCTCCCAGTTCCCCTAGACCAGCGGTTCTCAACTTGTGGGTCCCCAGATTTTGTTGGACTACAACTCCCATCATCCCTGAGCTCTGGCCTTGCTAGCTAGGGGTGATGGGAGTTGTAGTTCAACAACATCTGGCGACCCACAGCTTGAGAAAGGCTGCTCTAGGTGGTCTAGAACAGGGGTCAGCAAACTTTTTGGGCAGGGGGCCAGTCCACTGTCCCTCAGACCTTAATGGGGGGCTGGACTATATTTTGAAAAAAATAATAATGAACAAATTCCTATGCCCCACAAATAACCCAGAAATGTGTTTTAAATAAAAGGACACACTCTACTCATGTAAAAACACGCTGATTCCCGGACTGTCCACGGGCCAATTTAGAAGGCAGTTGGGCCACATCCGGCCCCTGGGCCTTAGTTTGCCTACCCATGGTCTAGAATGATGTTATGGTCGATTGTATCAAAGGCCACTGAGAGGTCCAGCAGAACTAAGAAACAGCTTTCACCTTTGTCCCTATCCCGCTGGAGATCATCAACCAGTGTGACCTAGGCAGTTTCAGTCCCATGATGAGGCCTGAATCCTGAATGGAAGGGTTCCAAATGGTCCACATCCCACAGGCATGCTTGCCCAAGAATGGAAGATTTGAGACTGGGCGATAGTTGGCATATTGGCCAGGCCTAAAGATGTTTTTTTAAGAAGCAGTTTAATGACTGCCTCTTTCAGTGGGTCTGAGAAGGCTCCCTCACAGAGGGAAGCATTCTACATCCCACAGAACCCATTGCCCAGCCCTTCCCGGCTCACTTTTATTAGCCAGGATGGGCGAGGATCAAAGAGACAGGTGGTTGGTTTCACTCGTCCATGTGAAAGCTGTGTTACTGACTATAGTTAGTTCAACTGTGAACTAGTGCTATGGTTAATACTGGGAAGAGAGCAGGGAGGTAGGCCACAGCCTTCTCTAGGTTTCTCCTCCTCTAGAGCAGATGTTTTGCATGCAAAAGGCCCCAGGTTTAATCTCCAGGTAGGACTTGGAAGGATTCCTGCCTGAAACCCTAGAGAGGTGCTGTTAGACAGTGTTGACATTACTGAGCTAAATGGACCAATAGTCTCAAAGCTTTCACTGCTCTTATTATTTATTATATTTATATAACCACACATCAACAAACATCCCTTGGATGGCTTTCAATAATAATTAAAACAAACAATAAGGGGGGGGAATCCCTTCTTTGCAAAGAAGTAGCATAAAATAATTTATGACCCATATTTAAAGTGCAGTTCCTCCCAGAGCTGCTTGACTACCATTCACTTGAGTGCACACACCAGCCACTGCCATGTCTGGGTTGAGTCTGTTTATTCAAGCTCACCCATTTCATTGCTGCATGAATCCCTCATTTAGGATGTTCATAATTTTGTCCATTTTGATAGAAAAAAGTGAGTGAGCTGAGTGTTGTCTGCATGCTGGTGAGATGAATAGGTAGGTTTTTCAATTGACACTGAAAACATGTAATGGTCAGTGCCAACCTTATTTGAGAGTGGAGGGAATTCCAAAATTGGGACACTTCTAATGAGAATGTCCTCTACTGCAGTGGTTCCCAATTAGCTAAGTACTGCAGAACCCTTTTTGAAAATTTTGATATCTCTTTGGTAGTTTTTTGTTTTGTGAATAGTGCTTTGGACACCTTGGGTTAAATAGACCTCCAGTTCAGAACCACTGCTCTACTGCATACATGTTTGGCTACATTCTCCAATGTTTACGTTCTAAAATATTATTTATTTTATGGAGAGTATCATTAATAAAGCTAGATACTGTTTGGCTTATGTGTGTGGAAGATACAAAGAGACAACAAGTAATCAAGTTGTTTTCAGTGTTCATGGCTACTTTGCCATGCAGATCCCTTGGAATACTTTACCTCTTTGGTTTCTGATCCTACTTTTCTTCATCCTACTTTTACATTGCACTGGACTCCAAACTTCTACTTATCCATACCTATCTAGTCTCTCATCTCCTACAGCAATTTCATCTCCAACACCTTGCATATAGCAACTTTTTAGAATTCAAATGGCTTCCAATCCAGTGTAAATTAGGTCTTCAACTATGAAGAGAACCTGAAATCTAATTTTCGTTTAGTTTGGCCCTTTGTCAGAAAGGTAATATTTATAAAGAGGCTTGAGAAACAAGGCCAAAATCATATAATTTTGCATTGATTTTTAGAATTCAGCATAGACATTATGAGGGATCGGTTGCATGTGATTTCATTTTTACAGCTATATAAAATTCCTAGTATGTTCCATAATTCTTGTTAAGCTAAAGCAAGCAGGCAATATAATAAGATTGTTTGTTGAAGTTGGCTGGTAAGATGTATTTCTGTAAAAGGAAATGACCTTTTATACAGTAGGCATTTTCTTCAAGTGAAGGGAGTGGGTATCCTGTTACCTCATAGGTTTTTTCAAACCACACTGCAATCTTGATCCTGATAAGTAGGTCTGGTTACCAGTACACTTAATTCTTTTTTCTGAGTAAGAAGAAGCGGAGCAAGAGTCTTCGTTGGCTAAAATGAGTAGTTCTAGTTGCAATATTAGATTTATTCTTGAAAAAGCAGCATCCCTAGAAGTTACCTTAAAACCAGATCCTAGTATAGAAGAGAGTGGGATTACTAGTACTTTTGAGCCCTGTGAGGAAAACCTTGTTTTGTAAGTATTGATAAACTTGCTGTTGCTCACCTGTCTTTTGTGATCTACTTTTCATACAGTGCAGAATGATTAATAATCAATATTGTATTGTGAATGTTATATTTTAACTATCTGAGCTGTAACAATGTACTGTTATTGTGCACTAAAAAATAGCTCCTTCTTATTTAATTGAGCACGTCACCAAGAGGCTTAGATCAGCACTGAAGTGCTGTTTAGTACAAGCTAAATTAATTCCTTTATTTTTAGGCAAGAGTTTGTTTGAAGTAGCAATTCATGTTCTGTTGTTCTAAATCTCTTACAGAATTTTTTAAATGCTTTTTAAGGATAACATAGAAAATGCCACAATTTTTAATGAAGTAATAATTCCTGCATTTTTCGTACTTCTTATCTCATTGATGATGATACGCAGAAGTGAAATCAGCTCAAACATAAATGTAGTAGCAAACTGGCCTCCTAAGTGTGTGTAGCATTTGTTCATCTAATCTTACAGTGGGCTAACTGAATTGGGATAGTACCTGGAATACTTTCTAAACAGAGTAGCCTGAATCCTAAAAGATCTGACACCTTGAACAAGTTGCAGGAAATATATTTGAGCTTTTCATATAGCAGTCCCACATGGTAGATTTCATTTAAAAGTGAGACACTTCACAGAATGTTAAGGAAATTAGGGGATGAGGGAAGTTTTGTTTTTAAACAAACTCATGCAAGTCTTTGGTCTCTAAGAGAAGAATTATGTACACATCTACTCAGGCCAGTAAGTGTATAAAATTTCAGCTTAAACTAAGTCTTTGGATCCTGGCCTAAATAAATGTACCACTATATACCCACAGAGGGACATGACCTTGTTTCCTCAGTGAAGAAGGGATTGGCAGTTTTAAAAAAACCTCTTCCTGTCACCTTCTTCCCTCCCCAGTAGTATCTCTTTTTTCTGTTAATGTGGGAGTACAACAGTGATTGTCTAAATGTTACATAGACTCGCATTAAAGGGTATTTTTAACTTATTTTATGTTACTAAAAAGAGAAAAGCCTTCCCACATACTATTTCTTATGAACTTCAGCTATCCCAGTGTGTACCTAGATGAAGAAGAAAAAAATTACCCACAGTTGCCACATTGACACAATTCATTGTTCTTTCTTTCACATTTTCTTTGGAAACATTGTAAAAATTAAGCCAGTCCGTGTCTTGAAACATGCTAACTTGGAGTTAGGTTTCCACCACCAGTATACTCTTGTGTGTATTTTTAAGCCAAACTTTCATTGCCACATTTGGTAAAATCAATAGAATTACAGTTCATAAAGTGTTTAATTGTTAGTATGAGATTTTCTATGAAATGATTCCAATAGCTAGACACCCCAAACAAAATGTTCCTCCCATACTGCTACTTAAATTGATTATCCTCAGCCTTCAGAACACGTTATTTTTATTTATGCCTTCTCAGTCCCCTCCCCACCCTGATGGATATATTTATGCAACATTTTAATTTCCAGCATCCTCCCTCTTTAAAAAACAATTAGCAGCATTGTTGCAGAATTTGAAGTTCTGGGGCATGTTGGAACCCTTTTTTGTATCCTCATTAGTAGGTTGTGATACAAGTGACAACTCATTATTTTTCTTCCTTTTATAGAAATGAAGATTTGAAGCAAATGTTGGAAAGCAGCAAAGATTCTGCTAAGCTGGATGCTATGAAAAGGATTGTTGGGGTATGTTAGATTTTAATGTGCATATAATGTTGGCAACTCTGAAAGTTGTATTTCTTCATGCATTGAATACACATGTGCACACACACACAAATTTAAGTTTCTCAGAGTTAGTCTGAAACTAGTTTTGTTTTTTTTAAAAAAAGCTATTGGCTTTACTATGTATTTTTTGTCCTTATTAACATTAATTTATTCAGGAAAACAATGAACATGTGTTTTGTGCGCCTTAGTAATAGCATATACACACACAACAGACTATTATTTTGAGAGCTAGAAGCTTGTAGCTTCAGCACCTTGGATATGGACATAATAAGTTTGAATGTTTCCATTTCAGTGGTTATTTGAAATCTCTCCCCTCCCCCACTTTTCTGGTTACTGAGGACAGGCTAGCATGGATCTAGTTCACAATCTGGAATCAAAAAGCTACTTGAGTATATCAAAGGTGATGTCCAACAAAATGTTACCACCACCTCTTCCACCACCCCTCCTGCTATATCAAACTCCTCTCAGAAGTCCAAAGTATTCTATGGCAGGTGGACCTAGCTGAGGGGACCATGGGATCAAGTGCTCACTGTTTCTCTACAGAAGAAGAGGATAGGGAGAGAATCGGAACACATGGAACAGTGTTCAAAACTCATATATGCTAGGCGCCAAATGGCTCCTTAAACCAAGTTTACAGTCACCAAAACGGATTATCTAGTTGCTGTTTTTGGGTAAGACAGCTCTAAAGTCTCTTTTTTGTGTGATGGACTGACTGTGATTGATTATCAGTTAAACACCTGGCTAGTTCAGATGACAACCTTGAGTTAGGTTAAGAACTTTGAGAAATTAAAGAAGAAAAGTCATTTGATCCAGAGACAATCCATATATATATTGGCCTATTCCTACCTCTTCTTTTTTATGGTGACTGCTCCTGCTGAGGCTGCACAGAAAAATCATTTTGGTTCTTGAAATTCATTCAGATTGTAAAGATAAAATATAACTGATAGAATTCTAACACTGACGTGGAGGCAGAAAAATACACAACTATGACTAGGAATCCCTTCTGAACCAAGGTAAAACACCTTTCAGTTTAGGGAGGTGCTAATCATTGCAGGGGCTCCCCCGTCATAGTGTGGGTTCATGTCACAATAACTGTACATTACTCAGAAGTACCACTGGACTGTTAACAAGGGCCCCCATAAACTTCCAGACCTCTGGGAAAAGATTGTTTCCCTCTTTGCTTATTCACTTCTACACCATTTTTTAAGAATGTGGAATAAAATGATGGGATATTAAGTGGACTAGAATCTGGGAGACAAAGGTAAAACTCATTCATGAAATGCACTGTGTGACCTTGGGCCAGTCAAAGCTGTTGTGGGGATAACATGGAGAAAAGAAGATCCATGAATACCACCTTGAGATCTTTGGAGGAAAGACAGATCTAAACATAATGCTGAGAAACAACAACAATAATAAAAAGACTGCCCTGCCTGCCTACCCCTAATTTTGAAGGGGGGGAGAGAGAGAGATTTGAAATCATGAAAAAAACTTAAGGAGAAAAGCCTCTCGTATGTAACCAAGATATTCAGGGCTACAAACAATGAAAGTTTCATGCAGGTTGTCCACAAATCCAATATGCGGCTATTTGCTGTGACAGGATTGCCTGTGTGGGTAGTGCTGGCAGGGTGCAATCCATGCTCCCATACTGCATATGAGCTGTTACACATGGAGTTCTTAACTGAAACATCCCTGGCACCATCCTCCTTTTTGTAATAGCATTTTTAGTTTGTCAAAGGGTTTTATATTATTTTGTTCTCTCAAAAAACTTACGAAGTAGACCACAGTGCAATTTGAGTAAAGCAGCAAAAAGAACTGTACTAGCCCCTTCAAGACTAACACATTTATTAAGGCATAACCTTTTGGGGGCTCAAGTCCATCATTCTTGCTAATCCAGTAAGACATTTGCTAGCCTTTAAATTGCTACTGGACTGTAGTTTTATTTCTGCTGTGGGTCATGGCTAGCTGACTAACCCTTTGATTGACAGTGCAGCAGAGTAATGTACCCAATGATCCTGTGGCAAAGAGGAGGAATTTTAAATTGGGTCTGCAGATCCTGTGGATTCTTCTCTCTCTCTCTCTCTCTCTCTCTTTAAAAAATGATACAAAGAAGGCTCTTGCCAATTGGCTTACCAAGACGGAAAAATGTGTAGGTAGTATTCTACCTGATCAAAGTATGATGCAGCCCACTAGTACACCCAATTTCTCACAAATCAAAGTTGCCTCTGACAGACTTGAGCACGGTAAGGCATGATTTGGAACTACCAGCCACAGAAATAAATGACATGAGTATGCACCACCCTCACCAGTGAGGAACTTCGGTTTGTATTTACTAAGATTAAATACAACATATATCCTTGGAATGGAGTACATTTTAAAGTCCACAATACTAACAGCATTTTTGGTTCTGTAATTGGGACATGTAAATCTGCTTGGCTACTAGGCACTTTGTTTCTTTTGCCAGTTTACAGGTGCATGAGACCTCCTGGCCATAGTAATCTGGTTCTGGATTGTGATTGCTTTAAGTGGTTCAGAGAGCTGATTAACTACCGTATTTTTCCTTCTATAACACGCAGATTTTTTCTTCTAAAAAGGAAGGGGAAATGTCTGTGCGTGTTATAGAGCGAATGTGTGGTCCCTGGAGCCGAAAAATCATGCAAAAATCAAATCGCGGCGCTGCACGGAGAAGCGAAACCTGAAAAGAGGAAGCGGCTGCTTTCCTGCATTCTGCCTCAGGGTCTTACTGCCCACCCTCCTCTGTTTCGTTGCTGTGTTTGCTGAAACGGAACAAAGAGCAGGGAAAGCCCCTCCCCTCCAGGCAAGCTCCGGTGCTGCTGGGGGAGAGGGAGAGAGAGGGGGGAAGGGAGAGAGAGGGGGGAGGGGGAGGGAGAGAGGGGGAGGGAGGGAGGGGAGAGAGAGAGAGAGAGAGAGAGAGAGAGAGAGAGAGATGGCTGGCTTGGGTGGGGGGAAACTTTTGCCTTTCTTTCCTCCCTCCCGTTAAATCCCTCTCCTGCATTCTTAGCCAGCTGCTTCTCTGCACACCCCTCTAATGTCCCTTCTTTGTTTTTCCTTCGCTCCCCACTTAAAATGTGGTTACAAAGCATGGATCCACAGGGATCCTCAGGATCTTTGCATTGGGTCACCCCAAATTCACCATCAGATCACATAGCATGTCCATGGCTACAGCCTGCACCAAAAAAATCAGGCACCCACTGTTGCTTGGGGCTGCAGTGGTGCAAAAATGTGGTTTAAAAGCATGGATCCACAGGGATTCTCAGGATCCTTGCATTGGGTCACCCCAAATTCACCATCAGATCACATAGCATGTTCATGGCTACAGCCTGCACCAAAAAAATCACGCACCCACTGTTGCCTGGGGCTGCAATGGTGCAAAAATGTGGTTACAAAGCATGGATCCACAGGGATTCTCAGGATCTTTGCATTGGGTCACCCCAAATTCACCATCAGATCACATAGCATGTCCATGGCTACAGCCTGCCCCCCCAAAATCACGCACCCACTGTTGCCTGGGGCTGCAATGGTGCAAAAATGTGGTTAAAAAGCATGGATCCCCAGGGATTCTCAGGATCCTTGCATTGGGTCACCCCAAATTCACCATCAGATCACATAGCATGTCCATGGCTACAGCCTGCCCCCCCAAAATCACGCACCCACTGTTGCCTGGGGCTGCAATGGTGCAAAAATGTGGTTAAAAAGCATGGATCCACAGGAATTCTCAGGATTTTGGCATTGGGTCACCCCAAATTCACCATCAGATCACATAGCATGTCCATGGCTACAGCCTGCCCCCCCCCAAATCACATACCCACTGTTGCCTGGGGCTGCAATGGTGCAAAAACGTGGTTACAAACCATGGATCCACATGGATCCTCAGGATCTTTGCATTGGGTCAGCCCAAATTCACCATCAGAGCACATAGCATGTCCATGGCTACAGCCTGCCCCCAAAAAATCACGCACCCACTGTTGCCTGGGGCTGCAATGGTGCAAAAACGTGGTTACAAACCATGGATGCACAGGGATTCTCAGGATTTTTGCATTGGGTCAGCCCAAATTCACCATCAGATCACATGTCTGTGGCCACAGCATGAAGCACAAAAATGATACATCCACTGTTTCATTCAGAATGTTTTTTCCCTTGTTTTCCTCCTCTAAAAACGATGTGCGTGTTATGGTCAGGTGCGTGTTATAGAGCGAAAAATACGGTACTCTATTCCTCTTTTGGAAATACCATAAGTTTCAAAATAGAAAACTTGATTTAAACCAATAATTCAAATCTTTCCCTTTTAAGGGCGTGTATCTGGTTGAAATCTCATTGATTTAAATCAGTCCACCCTGTCATACCCTGAAAGTAGATAATGAACTGTGAGTTTATGTTGTAAATAAGCCAATGGAGAGATTGCTTAATGTTATAGTGAGAGAATAGCACCCAGATTTATAGTATGACGGAGCTAAAGCTTCAAACTCCAGCATAGATTCTACACTCACACTATTACAGCTAGGCTGAGCAGTTGCATTGCTGTTGTAAAGGGTAATTTGTAAAGCACTGGTTATGATATCCAGCATTTTACTGTGTTATGAACTGCAACAGGTTAGTAAAGAAACTTTCCTGATCGCAAACTCTTAACCTCTCATTCTATATAATATGCAATACCAAAGCTTTTAACATTCAGGCTATTTAAAGCTGCTAAACTGAAATGATATCTTGGTCTTTGAAAGACCCATTATGTTCTCTTGGGTTAATGAGCCATGAACAAAGGAGGATTTACACTGATCATTATGACTTAATGAGACAAAATACACTTTAAAAAGATCCTAAATACATATTTACATGGTACACTGCAGCTATTATGGTTGGTCAGTTAAATAATGCAAGATACATGTGAATTTTCATGATATATATTAAAGCTAGTGATATTCCAAATATACCATCACAACAAATTGTGTGTGTTTATAAATATGCCTGAAACTTTTTTCATATGTATTAAACTGCTCAGCCAAATTATCTGAGACCTGTTAGTGGGGAAAGCATTAATTCTGGAAATGGTGAAGTTAGGCTGCAATCCGGTAAACATTTACCTAGAAGTAATTCTAAAATCAGTGGATTTTCTGAGTAAGCATTCTTAGGATTGTCCTGTCAGTTTCTAACTTAATTTAGCTAAAACAAAACAAATTCCTTCCAGTAGCACCTTAAAGACCAACTAAGTCAGTTCTTGGTATGAGCTTTCGTGTGCATGCACACTTCTTCAGATACCGTAATTTAGCTAGGTATGTATCAGAGCAAAAATTCACAGGATATCCTGGCAGAGAGGCAGAAGATGACTAATAAAGTTGAATAGAAATGCCAAGAATGTTCTGATTTGCCTTCCTTTTGTGTTTGTTACTTTCTTACCCAATAAATACCAAAACTACTTGTGTTTTGTAAATCTTTCATACACTTTTCAGATTGTAAAAAAAAATAAAAATAGTTGCGTGGCTATCTAGTAGACAACTTGTGATATTTTAAAGGACACATTTAACTGGCTTTAAAGATTAAGATGCTCTGAAGAATTTCAGAAGTGAAATATAGTAACTTAATTTAAGTCCATGATAGCATAATCATGGACTTTATTTGAATTAGTGTGCTATAATTTTTCTGCATTGCAGAAATATAATTGTTATCATATAATTATTTATGCATTGCAGGGGGTTGGGACTAGATAACCCTTGGGTCCCTTCCAGTTCTATGATACTATAATAAATGTTTTATTTTCTGTTCCAAGATGATTGCCAGAGGGAAGAATGCATCTGAATTGTTTCCTTCCGTAGTGAAGAATGTAGCGAGTAAAAATATTGAGGTATGATAACAAAGCTTATACTCTTGCAATTTTATTCTTTTATATTTTCAATTCTACCCATGAAAGTGTTTTTTTATCAGAGTTCACTGTTAAAAATACTTGTAGATTTAACTGTATGCTGAAATAGAGGAAATCATGTACGGTATTCAGAATTTGTTTGGTACATAGTAAAGTGGTGAAATACTTGTTAGGTGAACAATGTGCTGGACAGATACTGGACATGTACCATTGGATCCAAGAACTTTGAACAAAATAAAATTAACCTCTGGTGCTTTTCTACAATAACTAGCAAAAGACTGCATCATGTTAGAATACTTATGTTTTATAGCAGGCCTCAGGTTTCTGCATGTTTCATTTCTTTACAGTGCTGTAGCAATAGAAATGAAACAACCTTTCTGTGGGCAAAAACTGCACTGTTTCAGTGCATTCTGAATGGCATTTT
The DNA here is from genome assembly GCF_964252035.2 of Podarcis erhardii. NCBI lineage: Eukaryota > Metazoa > Chordata > Lepidosauria > Squamata > Lacertidae > Podarcis > Podarcis erhardii. The sequence continues at coordinate 31,708,542 of NC_138501.1, read as the reverse complement.
GACTGCTGGGAGGGGAGCTGGTTGTAACTTGAGGCTTGCCAAGTGACCTTTTGGATACTTGCCAATGATGCTGTGTACTCTGCCAACATAGAACCAGGGCATGGGTCATGCTTGTTCACTCATTCTCTTCTGTGGGTGGTGTTCCAGCTTAGAATTCCCTTTAAAAACTGGAATCATACAGAGGGCATGTGACATGGGTGGGAAGGAATTTTTGCCCTCAATACTAGTGAAAAACGTTTTGTTGTTCTAGTAAAATTCATTTTCATAAGAGCATTCTGCCCTAGTCTTGTTATATGTGTCATGTCAAAAGATGCAGAAAAGTGACCTAGAAAGCAATTGGTGGTGTAGAACAGAAATAATCAAAGGTTTAGTCAATAACTCATGAAGTTTGATATACTTGTATTGATAAACTAATTAAACAGATCTGCCTGTGTTCCTCAGCTCTAATATGGCACTGTTATTATTAGTTTTAAAGGGAGGAGTGCTGTAACATTGAATGAAGGTAAATGATAAAAGAATGGTCTAGGCACGAAATCAAAGTCCTCCTGCCTCTAGTCTCAGAGTGGTTTCAAGGAAAGTAGGCTTTCTCTGCACACCTGCAGTCATTCACTACAAAGGCCTCTTGTTGTCAGTGTTGATTGCTGCTTCTTCATAGTAGAACAACAAATAATTTAGTGGCTCCTAACCTTCTGTGATTCATTATCTTGCTTTTTGGCAGAATGGGCAGAAAAATATTTCTTCATATAGTGATAATAATTATAGCACAGCTGTAGTTAAGGGGTTTTCAGAGTTTCCAATATAAACCTTTATGGTCAATATGTAACTCAGAACAATTTTTTCTGTGCTTAGTTAAACATACACAGACTTCGTTAAGAACTTAACTAAAGCATACTTTTTTTAAGCCTAAGCAAGATCAAACTGACTAATTTGTAGTACTTATGAAACTAGAGCTTGGAAGCCTTTAATTTGTGAATCTGTTGTCCTAGGGAAGATACAATGACCATTCTTCATGACTGTGCCCCTTCAGAAATACACATTGCATAAAATAAGTTTGGAAGGCAAAATTCTTCCTGGACATCTGTTAGAGTGTATATTCTGAACTATATTAAATGATTCTGATTTGACTATCATGAACCTCAACAACTACAACAACAGAATGCAAGACCTGTGCTGCTTCATGTTCCCTCCCTTATTGTTCCTTTCTACCGCTTGTCTTTTGTGTCTATCTGCTTTAAGTTTATAACCACTTTTATCTATTAACTTTTATCCCTCTCCTCTTTAAATCTTATGTGCTTTATTTTATTTGCATGTTTGTATCTTATGCTGGTCTGCTACCAGTTTGTTTTTTACTATTATGAACTAATTTGTTTTTCAGATTAAAAAACTTGTATACGTATACCTGATGCGCTATGCAGAAGAGCAGCAGGACCTGGCATTGCTATCAATTAGCACCTTTCAGCGTGCTCTGAAAGTGAGTAAATGTCTAGTTAGCAGTGTTTTCCTGGGAAGTTGTCTGTCATTACAAAGGTACACATAATTTTTATTGGGGAAAGCAAAAACTAACTAGCTAAGGATGAGTAGAGGAATATTTAACATGTCCTAGAACCTTATGGTGATGATGCTGGACTACTTGGTATGGCTACTGTTATTAAACAGAGACTCCATTTGGGGGATCAGCTTTGCTTAGAAAATATTCTGGTTTTGCATATCAAGTATGCATTTGTTTAGTCATGTTAGTCACACACAAGCAGAAAGTTTGTGAATTTTGTAAAGACTGCTTTCCCTCATTCCTAATTTAAAAGATAATCAGTTTATGTAGCAGAGATGAAGTTCTTCAACTCTGATGTGTCATTTACATGCCTTTCCCAATAATGGGCTCAGAACCATGGGGATGTGGAAATGAGATCTTGCTACTGCAGTGAGATGTTTTAGGTTTAAAAAGGTAGGATCAGAAGCACATGTTTGACTGATTCTGTTCTGATTTGGGGGCAGCTTAGAAATTATGCAGTCAGTGCCTGAACATTTTTAAGCCTTGCTTGGTATTGACATTCAAGCTAAGCAATCCTTAGTTTTGATGTTTTACGCTACTTTGGCTGTCGCTTCTCTTTATTTTATCAGAATATTGTCTAAAAGCATACCAGATTTGCATCCACGTTTTATAAAGATCCTGCCTTCATCGCTTGGTAACATGCCTTTCTTGAAAAGGGCTTCATGCCCAGTTGAGAAAAGGAAAATGTAAACCTTGGCTGCTACAGACATGGCTGTCTCAGGCTTTAGAGCAGTTTTCCCCATAATTTGGGTTTGGATTGTGGGGTGAGCTCCGGTGCTTTTAACAACTTTGGTGGTGTTAAGAGTATGGAGAAATATTTCTTACGTGTAGACTTGAGTACTGTACAGGCTTGAACTGTGTATCAGTCCTGTGCAAACAGCAGGGAATCTAAAGAGAGAGACAAAATGTTACAATATTTACAATACAATGTTACTCCTAGATCCTTTAAATACAGTAACAAGCAATTTAACTATCATCATAAAGCAAAATCAAGATTTTAAATTTAATTATGAGGTACCTCTCTGGGTTGACAAAGTAACATTGTTGCAATACAGTATAACATCTGATATATCTCTTGCAGTTTTCCCTCTTTCTATGGACTACTTTGGTCCTGGGCAAATGATTCTCTTAATCTTGGTGTTTTCATTTGGAAAACGAGACAATGGTGACTTGCCTGCAGAATTATTGTTTACAATAGTAGCAATAAATGGAAGGCACTCTTTTGTACGGGAGACTATTTTGACTAAGTGTTGAATTATAACTAAGAACTTAAAATGACATTTAAAAAATAGTCTCCAGTACAAAAGAGCGTATGCTTGAAATTATCTAATGACTATTGGTATTTTATTTTTATTTTAGGATCCTAATCAGTTAATCCGTGCAAGTGCTTTGAGAGTTCTATCCAGCATCAGAGTGCCAATTATTGTTCCGATTATGATGCTTGCTATCAAAGAAGCATCAGCTGATTTATCACCTTACGTTAGAAAAAATGCCGCCCATGCAATCCAAAAGCTTTACAGGTATGTTCTCTAGCCATAAATATGGAAGATAGGTATTTAGTGCTCAGTAGAGTGTGTTATAATGAAGTTTAGCTACAGCTTTTGATAACTGCTTCCTGCTAATGGGCATAAAATGAGCAAGACAACTTTGACTAAAGGTTCTGAATTAACATAGTGAAGACCAGTCAGTGCTGTATATTTGCAGCACTTATCAAAGTTATTTCATTAGTCAGATAAACTCCTGCCATTAATTGTTTGATTTCATTTTGCATATATTTTTTGTTGTATTTAAAATAATTTTTAGACTGCTTTCCATCAAAAAATCCTTAAAGCGTTTCACAACCGTAAATAGAAGATCAATGAATTAGCACCAAACCGTTAAAACATAGCCTGTTGAACAAAACAAAGAAATGAAGCCTACAGCTTGACAGAATATTCTTAATAGAACTTTAAATATTTTATTTCCATGGGCAGGGTTGAAAGGACGGTGTGCAGGACTTGCAGCCCATTCAGTAAGAAGTAGCTTGAATAAGCCTTGGTGAAATTCATAATTCCACTCTTAAAATGAGAAAATCTGAATTCTTTTTGTTCACTTTTTAGCCTTGATCCTGAGCAAAAAGAACTGTTAATTGAAGTGATAGAGAAACTTCTGAAAGACAAGAGCACTGTAAGTAATACAGATTCAGCTTCTTTGTAATGCAATCAAAACTGTTCTTTTCACCTGTAACTTTATGGTACTTTAAACTTTAATCTGAACAGGGTAGAATGACTAGACAGGCAGAAGACACAGTTTGGCACTGTAGGTGGAGAAGCATGTTACCAGTGCCTTGCTTATTTCTTTTGGTTTATATTTCAGTCCTTTCTGAAAGGACTGAGGCCAAGAAGAGACATTTTAAGATCAATTCTTATGTAAATGAACCCATAAAAACTCAGTTGTCAAGTTTCTTTTTCCTTTCCCCTTGTGTAGCTGTTTGAGTGTGAATGCTGGAAACCAGTTCTAGAAGCAACAGCATCTTTTGAAAGATGTTCACTCTAAATGTCCAGGTAGCTACTGAGAAGGCTACTGTATTCAGATTAGTTCCTTAGCAGATTTGGCTTTAATAGACCCCACATAACACTACGGTATACAGTCTGGTATGGAGAGCATTTTCATCGTTAATCCGTGCCCTGATTATTGACATGTGTGAATCAGAAGAAAAATGGCATCCTCTTACAGTTTTAGGGAAAACACTCTGGCCACTGTTTCACTGTGATCCAAATTGTCATATGAGTCCCTAGGGTGATCCAAGGTGAATGTTGGGAAAGTAACAAGTTGCCATTCTATGGACTTTTTATATATTGGCTCCCTGGAATTTTGAATAGAAACAAAATGAAACAAATTCCTTCCAGTAGCACCTTAAAGACCAACTAAGTCAGTTCTTGGTATGAGCTTTCGTGTGCATGCACACTTCTTCAGATACACTTCTTCAGATACACACGAAAGCTCATACCAAGAACTGACTTAGTTGGTCTTTAAGGTGCTACTGGAAGGAATTTGTTTTGTTTTGACTATGGCAGACCAACACGGCTACCTATCTGTAACAGAAACAAAATGGTTTTCTTTCATCCTTAGACACAAAATGTAAAAGTTGTGGAGTGAAATGACAATCTTACCGCTATTTTATAGCAGATTCTTAGTTCACTGATGTTCAAAGGGCTTTTAAGGTCTCCAGCTGTGGGTGTAAATACAGCTTTCTTTTGAAGCAAATTGAGTGCCCATGTGCCCTGTGAAGGCTAGATAGGATTATCTGTAGCAGCTGACTCTTGGGAGGTCAAATAATTTGCTTGTTAAAAATGAGCTGAAGAATTGGTGATGGCTTTGTGATGAGATTACTGATGTGTTCTAAACTAGAATATTACCGTTGGGAAAATGGAACAAAGTAAGGTGCATGCTTTTAACATATTTAACAGATATGCTAGAAGTAATGTTCAGATTACAGATGTAAGGGTAACCTAGTATTTTCCAAAGTTATTGATTCAATGTTGATAGAAAGCTTTACTGCTGTGGTGGGAAAATAACTTGAGTTTGTGCAGATGCTGTATTGTGATAGATCTATTATCCAGCTATTAGAAGATAAATGACTGATCTTTACCAGCTTCCATGCTTCCAGAAAATTGAAATAAGAAGGGGAATATCATTTGGGCTGTATGATTAGGGCAGGTGGGATGGCCATTAATTTAAGAGAAGGAAATGTTGGCAGCATAGGCCAACTTGCACCATATTATCAATCAAACCTCGATACACTTCTTGTGATGACCCAGCACTCTCAGGTTTTTGCAACGTTAATTAGAATTCATGACAAAATAGATGCAAGGAAACATTTTGTACCCTTCATAATTTTATAGAAAATTTATTGTTATTAGAGGAACCATTTGCTTAGTGTGATTTTTTTCATTACCAGCTTGTCAACTAGCATAGATAATCTGGAGAAAATATGAACTCCATAGATTGGGTGTCACTTTTGTTGATGGTTCATGTAGTTTACCTTGGAGCGCAGCTAATGGCTGAAGTTCATAGCAACAGCACAGAAAAACGTGGCAACCAGTGAAAGACAAATGAACCATGTTTATTGCTTTAATATAAAAAATACATAAATGGAAAGCTGTATTTGAATTTGTTGAGCTCATGGGTAGTTTTGTAGGTATGATTTATTTTTTCTTGCACAAAAAAACTATTTAATTTTCATCTCAGTATGTCAGTGTCACTGTAAACTGTTTTTTGTTTTGTTTTTAATGTTTTGATTGAATCATTTTGTTTTAATTCAATGTTTTATGGGATATTGAACATTTAATAAACTAAGATCATCAGCTGTTTCCCAAATATTTAGATAGGTCCCAGCATAGTGGAAATTTGCTTTGAGGTGTGCTGTTGTCTAAAAACATGTAGAATCAAAATCAATTCAAATTATAGCTTGAATTGGAAAGAACTTACTGTTAATCATTTATGTTTAGCGCAGAACATGTTTGTAAATTCTGGCGTGGGGGATGGAGTGTAGTGTTATATGATGGAGTTGTTACAAATAAGTTAATATTCATATCTCTATCTTTTCATAAATGCAATGAACTTTTTAAAGTGGATGCTGAAGATTCTTACTCCTTGTGAAAGACCTGCCATTCTAAATACACAAATTGATTTTGCCCCACCTCTGTGTTTACTGAATTTGCACACCCTCTTCCAAGGTGTAGAAAGAACAGTGCCTTAGTTTACTATTAGTAGTCTTGGAAATGTCAATTTCTGCCTAACTGGTAATTAGCTAGCCAAAAAGCAACATTCTGAGCTTTCTGTGTGTAGCCTTAATTTTAGGGTAATATGAAATTTAAATTGAATATTGGCAAATGAGGAGTAACTATTCTTCATTTCATTCCCCTTAAAACTCTTGTGGAGAAGTAGCACCTGTAGCTACAATGATTATGAATTTTTATGTTTAGCTAAATAATTGCAGGTTTATAGGTTGTTTGTGGGATCTTGGTATATAATGTGTTTAGATAATGTAAATAGGGGGAATGGACAGAAAGAATTATTTTTTATATATGCAACATTTATGGTTTGTTATGTACTCAGGTAATGTTGATAATATTAATTAATGGCAGTGTTAACTAATGTAAATAGTTGTAAAAACTGTAGAAAGAAAAAGATTGTAAATGTCAACAATGAGACATTTTCCTCCTACAAGTGATGTGATATAGAAAATAAATGTAAGTATAATGCATTTTCTTTAGTCCTTTACAAATAATCAATTCCCTTCTTTATGGAATGAGTTGTATACATGCTGGGACCAGCAGGTACCAGTACATAGCAGGGCTGGAGACAATAAATGCAACGTCACGTTTATAGTTATTGGTAATTTGTGAAATCCCCACAGGACTTGGAACTTGTTTAGCATAATAGCAAGACTATATTCTGAGCTGTTTTCTTTCAGTTGTAATCGTAGGTGCATACTAATAAACCAAATGTCAACCAAAAAATAGGGGAAAACTCTAACAAGTGAATATCGTTGTATTTAATATTTTTCCAAAAGTGCCATTTCAATAAATTGTACTTCTATTTAATTGCTTACTTTAAATCATTGGGGAAATTTTAGAGGTTGAAATGCAGATCCCCAGTGCTCTGCTAGAAGGTGACATTAATTTTCTTACAGAAAGCGGCTTCACATGCATGCTTAACTGCATACATATCAGTTGCTTCATACAGAAGCCTGATCATAGTAACTATTTTGCATAGCATGTGGTGGAAACAAAACAAAATTTTATTAAAGCAGTTGCTGGAGGGGTGGGAAGAGATAATAGGCAATACACAGTGACAAGTGGTTATGTCATATTTGCAACTGATAGCTGACAGGGCAATGAGATGCATTATTTTCAGTACTACTTGTATTTTTGCTAACTCTTGTACAAGCAACAATTGGTAGATAAAAAAATCAAAAGGTTCAAAATGGTTTTTTAAGACTGTCTGAAATAAAGTGGCACACTGCTTATCATTCAGGAAGGTAATCTCATTAATCTTTGAACAATCCTAGGATGTAATATAATTTTGTGACAGAGAAACGTGAGAGTGTATGTGGCTAATATGTACCTTTTGTACTGCATATTATTATAGGGGACAGATAAAGTTTGAATTTGTTATGTATGTTTTAAGAGGTTGGCATATGATCTCTGGCTTTCTCTGGTATATATCGACAATACTATAGTCTGCAAACACTAGTGTGGATATAACTACTCATTTATGGCTGAACATTTAATATTTTTTTTATATGGACAAAGACTTATGGGTCCTTCAGTGATCCCACTCCTAAATTTGTTTTGATTTTAAGCATCACTGTGAGAGTCTGAGGTAGATAACACTTAACATGCACTACTCAAACCATCATAACTAACTGGCTAGCATATTTCAAATTTAAAAGCACATCATGCATTAAAAGTACATTAAACAAGGCAACTAAAACCTAAACAAAACATGTTGGGTTTAAAGGGAAAAAAATTAAAGTTCTCAGGTACCCAATCCATGCACGTTTTACTTGGGAGGAAGCCCCATTGAACTTGGTTGGGATTTACTTTTGAGTAACAGTGGCGATTTTAATCTGAAATCTTAGGCATAGTACAGTGCCCAGAGCTAAAAAACTGCTTGCATTTATGAAATTCCCAGTTGCAAAATGCGCCTGGAACAATGGGCGTTTCAAACACTGTGTGAAAGAATTGAAGAATGAAGAGCCCTCAAATATTCCATAGTACAGTGGTGCCCCGCAAGACGAAATTAATTCGTTCCGCAATTTTTGTCGTCTAGCGAATTTTTCGTCTTGCGAAGCACGAAATCCCATAGGAATGCATTGAAAATCAATTAATGCGTTCCTATGGTCAAAAAAAAGTCCAAACAAAGCCAAATTTGGTACAACAACAGTTTATTAACTGCTCTTTAAAGTCACACATACTGTAAAGAGCAGTTCAAAAATTGAAGGGAAAATAAATTAACTTTATAAACATGACAGAAAAACATTTAAAAATCAACAAAGTGTACAGTATATTTTCTAAGACTCTGGGGGACCACTCGAAGAAGGCTCCTCTTCCACTCTTTGCTTCTTGGTCAAGAACCTGTCCATAGTCTGCTGCTTTATCCGCCTTTTCAGCAGCTCCCTGAAAGACGACATGACCCTCGTATCATAAAAGTTCCCAGCGTCATGTGCCACGTGCTTCTCATGGTGGTGTAGATCTGCAAAAGTCTGCACCTCCTTCCACTTCTGGCAAATGTCCCTCAGTCTTTCGGAGGACAGCCGTTCCTCAGTTGCTTCCTCCTCTTCCAGTGAGGCCTGCTCCTGCGCAGCCTCTGCCTGCAGTTCGACCAGCTCCACGGTGGTCAGCTCGTCGTCGTGCCCCTCCACCAGGGTCAGGCGGTCCTTCATGGGCTTGTGGCCAGGCAGCCTGGACTCCTCCTGAGTGATGAAAGTCCTTTTGGGCATCCTCTTCCAAAACAGCCCGGTCTCGTCGCAGTTGAAGACCTGCTGCGGAACGTAGCCCTCCGTCGTCACAACCTCCAGGAACTCCGCTGCAAAGTCTTCAGCCGCAGGAACATCAGAACTGGCAGCCTCTCCATGCCTGACCACGCTGTGGATGCCAGGTCTTGTCTTGAACCGGTCAAACCAACCTCTGCTAGCCTTGAAGACTTCTGGCTCGGCTGAGGTTCCTGGCTGTTCCCGGATGAGGTCAGCGTGCAAGGCCTTGGCCTTCTCACAAATGACGGCCTCAGACACTGTGTCCCCTGCACGCTGCTTCTCTTCTATCCAGATGAGCAGCAACTTCTCGACCTCCTCCAGGACAGCTGGGCGGTTCTTCACGATCCTGGTGACTCCCTTGGCTGCATCAGTCGCCAGGATCTTCTCCCTCATCTTCAGGATGGTCCCGATGGTCGATGGGTTCCTGCCGTACTCCCTGGCGATGTCCGTCACACGCATTCCGCCGTCGTGCTTCCAGATGATCTCCTTCTTCATTTCCAGCGTCACCTTCTCCTTCTTCCTCTCGCCGGCCACCGCAGCAGCAGTCTTCTTGGGTCCCATGGCAGCACAGCTCCTACCTTCGTAAACTCAGAAAAAAAAAAAAATCAGTGATGTGCTTCAAACCCAAAAAATACAAAAGCAGCCAGCCACCCACCACACAGAAATTAAAACCCAGAACCAAGGCCTTGAATCCCAAGCACCCCAACCCCAAATCCAAAATCCAAAAACCCCCAAAAAAGTTTTAAAAGTTTAGCTTACCAAATGGATGAAAGAGAAGTTCTGGAAAAGCTTCAACAATCAACCACCGAAGTCCTCAGAAACCTCAAATGGCTGCAAAATAAGTTTAGGAAAAGCTTCAAAAATCACCAATGTCTTCAAAAACCTCAACTGCTCCCACAGACACGCACCAACCCACCCACAACACAGAAATTGCAAACCCCTCCCCAACTGCTCCCCCAGCCCCTCCCCAACTGCTGCAAACCCCTCCCCAACTGCTTCCCCACCCAGACAAAAAAAAATTTCAAAAAATAACAACATGGCCAGCACTCAGAAATTCAAACTCAGAAAATTTTTCAAAAAAAACCAACCTGGCCCAGTGGTCACAGAAAATCATAAAAATTCCCCAAAAAACCCCACATGGTCCCAGATTTCTGCAGAAACCTCCCCAACTGTTCCCCTAGCCAGCCAGCACTCAGAAATTCAAACTCAGAAAAAAAAAATTGAAAATAAACAACCATGCCTAGTGGTCACAGAAAATCATAAAAATTCCCCAAAAAACCCCACATGGTCCCAGATTTCTGCAGAAACCTCCCCAACTGTTCCCCTAGCCAGCCAGCACTCAGAAATTCAAACTCAGAAAAATTTTCAAAAAAAAACCAACCTGGCCCAGTGGTCACAGAAAATCATAAAAATTCCCCAAAAAGGCCCACAAGCCCCCAGATTATCGCAAACCCCTTCCCAACACCAAGTCCTTGAATCCCAAACACCCCAACCCAAAATCCAAAACCCCCCAAAAAAGTTTTAAAAGTTTAACTTACCAAATGGATGAAAGAGAAGTTCTGGAAAAGTTCTGGAAAAGTTTTGGAAAATCTTCAAAAGTGAGCAAAGTCTGAGAAAAGGCTACCAAACCACGCGCTAACAGTTGTTCCTCGAAGTCAAGTCGCAACTGCAGCTGCTCAAGCTAAGCACCCTTGGTTTTAACGGTTTTTACACAAAGGAAACAAAGTTGCGAGACGTTTTCGTTTTGCGAAGCAAGCCCATAGGGGAATTCGTCTTGCGAGGCAAATCGCGGACGAAAAAACCTTTCGTCTAGCGAGTTTTTTGTCTTGCGAGGCATTCGTCTTGCGGGGCACTACTGTACCATCCTACAATGTATTTTACTCCTGGTACTATGTGTTGTCTTCAAGTTTCAGATTCAGTGCTGTTATTTAGAAGTGATATTAACAAGTGGACGCCCCTATACCTACTACATCCATCAACTGAACTACACCTTATCTAAGTGAACAAGATAGCTGATGGGCTTGCTCTTAAGCTCATATTCATATTAAAGCTACAGTAACATATATCATCATGAGCTGTGTGTGCCAAGGGGGCTGTACAATGAGAGAGTGAATAAGGCATGGAAATGGGAGTGATCTGTGTGCAAGGGAGAGTTGAAGAAGTAAGGAGAAGGGTGGAGAGGAAAAGGAGGTGAAAGTGAAAATGGGGGGTGCAAAGGGAGCTCCAAAAAAGGAGGGAATGGGGTTGAAGATGAAAGCAGGGGCATGAAGGGGTCTGAATAAAGGAGGGGGAGATGGCTCCATAATTGGGAGGAGGAAGATGCAAGGGGTTACCATGGTGTTGGTTTGCATGTAATGGGGTTGCACAAAAGAAAGAAGGAGGTGATGTGGAAATGGGGATGAAGGGGAAAAGAGGTGCGAAGCAGGACTGCAGAATAGAAGAGAGAAGTGGCTTCAGAAATAAGAATCTTAAAAGCAAACTTTGTAGTTACATGAGGTGGGAAGGAGAAGCTTGAGGGGGTTAATATGGGAGGAATGGCAGCAGGGTTGGTGAGCAGAGCAAGCAGGGGCATAGACCCAGTTATATGTATATAATCTTAAATGAATAAATCACACATCTGCCTGAAGAGTGGTCCTCTATGGCTGAGTTCTTCTGGATTGAGAAATGCTCTTCCCACCTTTAAGTGCTTTTTGCCAATGAATAAAGTCATATTAATGACGGACAATTAAGAAAGCAGATGTAGCCAATTAGATAAAGTGGCACATCCACTGTCTGGAGAGCATTTCCACAAGATAGGAAATAAAATGAAATAAAGGCCACATAGCAGCTGCATTTCTCACAAACTTGCTGAGTAGTTTTAACTTACATGCCCTTTCCTACAGCTTGTCATTCAAACTTATTGTAAGTCCATTGGAGTTACTGATTCTTATATGCTTGATTCTTGCTCTCTAGCTTGTAGCAGGAAGTGTTGTGATGGCATTTGAAGAAGTCTGTCCAGACAGAATAGATCTGATTCACAAGAACTACAGAAAACTCTGTAATCTGTTGGTGGATGTGGAGGAATGGGGACAAGTTGTCATCATCCACATGCTGACTCGATATGCACGCATGCAGTTTGTCAGCCCTTGGAAAGAGGTAAGTAACTTTTAAAAAGTTACTTTGAATACTTCTAGCTTGTTAGGAGCAGGCTTAGTAACAAACACTTTCAGGAGTGTACATCAATAGCTCTCAGATGGCCAGTACAACTGATCCAAAAGTTTGCTTATTAGCATCGTTAGTGATTTGTCACGCATCAATACCATCAGACAATGAGTATCAAAATGAATAAACTTATCATTTTTTTGTAGATTTCTGAGAGAAAGCATTTTTGTGGGGAATGAGCAGTCAACTCCTCTCCACATCAGCTAGTATGGGCTTGATTGGATCTTCTAAATGAAGTCTTAGTCATTGTACGTATTTCTGGAAATACACTTGCAATGCCACACTTTCTGACACTTTACAGTCAGGTAGATAGATTGATCTTGAAGATTAGTGCAGTCTTGTAACTTGGCTCACAAAAGTTACTACCTTGCAGAAAAAAGTAGAAAAAAACCATTATATCAAGCAGCTTTGCTGGAGAAGAACAGATCTATCTCTGTTTTGTACTAGTTGTGGACAAACAGATCCTTCTTTCCTCATGCTTAGTGCAGTAACAAAGTGGGTTGGTAGAGAAGGAATGAAATGATCTTCTCCTTTTCTGCCAGCCCACTCATCTGCATGGAATTCTTGGTTGCCTATTACTACCAGGCGATTTGTTAAATACAAGGCTTACTTAATGGATTATTGATCATATTGGATTGTTTGTCAGATTGAGTTGTACTGGCTTCCTGCATTTTAAAACTGGTGAGAGCATTTTCAGATACGAAATGATTTACCATCATTCTATTACTGCTCTCATCCTGTCGTAAACTTGTATTTCCTACACTTATACAGTGGTACCTTGGGTTACATACGCTTCAGGTTACAGACTCCACTAACCCAGAAATAGTACCTCAGGTTAAGAACTTTACTTCAGGATGAGAACAGAAATCGTGCGGTGGCGGCGTGGCAGCAGCGGGAGGCCCCATTTGCTAAAGTAGTGCTTCAGGTTAAGAACAGTTTCAGGTTAAGAACGGACCTACGGAATGAATTAAGTACTTAACCTGAGGTATCACTGTATGTTAAATTGCATCCCCTAGTAATACTTGTAGTACTACAAGATAATGTTATGTGTGTTACTGTTTTTTGTGTTGGCATGTGTGGTATTTCATCTTCTGCATATATTGTTTGAAAGGCTTCTTCTAAGCATCACATGTCCTAGCCTACATATTGTGTGCAGACACTTGGATTGGGTTTTTCCATTGCTTTATCCCCAAAGGTTGACAGGAGGTTATACAGTGTTTTAAGAATGTAATTGTATGCTGTGCAACACCATGATATTTTCCCCCTTAATATTGGCAGAATAGAACTTTTGCGCACGCACACACACACAATGTAAGGTGTAGTCATCGTCTGCCATATTGGTGGCCACACCAGTAGGCAGGCCCAGGGAGAGGGGAGGCAATGTGTACTGCTGTCCCCTCTCTTAAACACATCTGCAGCAAGGCATAATGGAGCAGGGGAGGCTCTTCACACAGCAGTTTAGCAAGCCTCTCTGTGAAGCACTGCCCCCATATTTTTAAAAGGAGAGTTGGTGAACATGGCGGAGGCATAAAGGGAGTGTGTTTGGTCATGGGGGGGGGAGGGCTGTTGGCAAGGAGGTAGGTGGGGTTGGTGGGTGGAGCAAGCAGTGGTGGCAGCCCCTAGTGTGTATATGATTCAATGAATGATGGAATAATGTTTAGCTTTTTGACTTGTTTCATATAGGCAAGAATAAAGGACACTTTTATCAGATTGGGTTTGTGCATTCATGTTGTAATATTTCCTCATAATTCCCCTTCATCATTCTGGGTACTCTTTTCTGAACCTTTTCTAGTTCTACAATATTCTTTTTTAGGTGCCGCAAGCAGAACTGCACATACTATTAAAAGATTACCATAGATTAGTATAATGTTATGCTATTGACAGTTTTATTTTCAATCCCTTTTCTGATGAGTCCTAAAATAGAATTTTTTCACAGCTGTTGCACACTTTACATCTGTTGACATTTTTATTGTGATATTTACCACAAATATCTTTTCTGGTCACTCATTGCCAGTTTAGAGCCCATTAGAGTACAGTGGTACCTCTGGTTACGTACTTAATTCGTTCCTGAAGTCCATTCTTAACCTGAAACTGTTCTTAACCTGAAGCACCACTTTAGCTAATGGGGCCTTCCACTGCTGCTGCCGCCTGATTTCTGTTCTCATCCTAAAGCAAAGTTCTTAACCCGAGGTACTATTTCTAGGTTAGCGGAGTCTGTAACCCAAAGCGTATGTAACCCGAGGTACCACTGTATATAAGTTTCAGCCAGCATATACAAGCCATTTTCTGGAGACTATATCAGCATCTCACTGGGATCAATTAATGCTATACACCCATCTTCATTTTGGGGATGTCCTTGAAGAATGGGTTATCCAGTTAATGGAAGTTGTATCTTCCTTTGCTGACTCGAAGGCTGTGTGTGGCTGTATTCATGATAAACAGGTTCAGCAGCGATGAAATTGGTGCAATCCTGAAGTCTTTCTTCCCATTTGTCATTCCCCTTCATATTTGCATAGTATTCATGTTTGTTGTTTCAGCCACTTTTTAAAATTTTTAGTTGTGAAGGAGTTTTAGATGAATTGCCACAACAGCATTTCATATCTTACCCCAAACCTTCATAATAGTTGCAACAAATGAAGTTGTATTTTTGTTGCTATTGGAAAATGTATTGTAGTTATCTCACTTTTCATTCAAATCCTTGTTTCTTTCTGTACCATTCTTGTGGGCATGGGCACATTTTTAGCTTTTGCTACCACAAGGATGACAAGGTATTGCAGTTTTTAAGAACAGGCAATATCACTATCTGCTCACTCATAAATGCTGCCTGATAGAGGCCCAGCACAACTGCAGTGTGTCCAAACTCATAAATGTTGTTAAGAAACTGCAAGTGGTTTACGTGCTGCTTCTCCTTTAGTGTTGTATTCATTACCACTGCACTGGTGGTAGCCCAGATTAGTACCAGTCCATGTGTAATACTAGAGCACAGTTAAAACTGACAAAGAAAGAGGATTGTGTTTGTAAACCTGGAAGCCACTCTGTCTCTTAACCATGATTAAGAGATTGGCAGTATTATGTCTGCACAGGGCAAGAAAGTTCAGAAACCAGATTGGTTTCTTGCTAATTTAATTGCTAAAATAGAAGGAGAACCTCTTTGAAATCAGCAGGTCTCCATGCTTTTTTCAATAGGTTCTTAAATAAACACATAACAAGGTTTCTTGTGTAGTAGAACAGATTTTTAATTTAGTTTATTTGCATCATTATAGATCAGTATTTAGACTGTTTATATGTAAATGTATGATTTGAGGAACAATTAACTGTTGACAAAGTATATTGCAGTCATATCAATTGCAGTGCATTTTCCATAATTTTTCTAACTGACATCTTTGATAAATAGTGGTTGCCAAGTCAAAACCGATTATACAGTGCACTAGGAATTCATGGTGCTGTCAGGGAGAAGACCGATTGACTTTAAATTTACATATTAATGAGAAGATTTGTTAAGGGGGTGCTTGACTATAGAAAATAACAGCATATTTATAGGGCACGACATTTTATAAATAAAGCTGATGCAGGAAAATGGAAATTAAACCTTTCAGATTAATACATTCAAGAATGTTAAAATGCATATTTGCATTTTTATTTTATGAATTTACCTTCTTTTTCAGAGCAGTATATTTCCTCCTCCCCAAGTTAAATGTTCTGCTCTTGCAGGATTAGTAATTTTGAATTATTTTGTGTGCCTCAACAGGTAAAGGGACCCACCAATAAACATAGAGGAAGATCATAGTTTACGGTGTATTAATTTTGGTACAAGCCCGATTATCTTCATTCTTATAAAAGAATAAAGATTCATATCCCTATTAGGATTTTGTGATAGTACAGTAGTGCTAGTCATACTGATATAAGACTTAAAATATTTAGTGCGTAAACACTCTAGCTTTTATTTCATATAAATGAGTATCTTTTAAAGCATGTCTTTCAAGTTCACCAATTCATTAGCTCTTGATTTTAAAATGTACATTCCAAGCTTAATTACACAGAATCATTAGCGGTTGGTATAATTGTTGGGATAAGAATTCAGATCTTGCCTGGCAACTTTGCCTTCAGTGGGTAACAAAAAAGGTGATAAAGTAACTACATCTAGCACTGTGCGTTTTACTCATGAATTCAGTCATTGCAGTGATTATACAGACCTCTGGCCCATTGCTGAGTATCTCCTGAGTGAAGATACAGCTGTTAAAATCACAAGTGCCCTGTTTTCCCTCATAACTGTCCTAAACTCTGAGGTTGCTGTCCTGTACCCATTTACCTGGCAGAAAGCCCCATTAAGCACAAAGAGGCTTCTGAAGTAGACATGTACAGTGGTACCTCAGGTTACATACGCTTCAGGTTACAGACGCTTCAGGTTACAGACTCTGCTAACCCAGAAATAGTGCTTCAGGTTAAGAACTTTGCTTCAGGATGAGAACAGAAATCGTGCTCTGGCGGCACAGCAGCAGCA